>NC_061514.1:204645378-204813228 GCF_022539505.1 Lolium rigidum
CCCTTTCTAAAATCTACCCCTCGATCGTCTCTAAACCTGGGATATTACACAAAGACTACAGCTAACAATTCTTTTTCAGTAGTAGCATAATTTCTTTGAGCAGCATCAAGAGTTTTACTAGCATAATGAATAACATTTAATTTTTTATCTACTCGCTGTCCAAGGACAGCGCCTACAGCAGAAAATCACTAGCATCACACATAATTTCAAATGGTAAATTCCAATCAGAGGTTCAACTATAGGAGCAAGCTTGTTAAGGCTTTCTTTAGAGTTTCAAAAGCTTCCTTACAATCATCATCAAAAACAAAAGGTACATCTTTTTGAAGAAGATTAGTAAGAGGCTTTGAAATCTTGGAGAAATCTTTAATAAATCTCCTATAAAACCCAAGCATGTCCAAGAACACTACGAATACCTTTAACATCCCTCGGATAGGGCATCTTCTCAATAGCTTCAACTTTAGCTCTATCAACTTCAATACCTCTCTCGAAATTTTATGTCCCAATACAATTCCTTCATTAACCATAAAGTGGCATTTCTCCCAATTAAGAACAAGGTTAGTTTCTTCACATCTCTGCAAAACTTTATCAAGGTTTCGCAAGCAACTATCAAAAGAATTCCCGTAGACAGAAAAATCATCCATGAATACTTCCACAATACTCTCACAAAAACCATGAAAAATAGCAGACATGCATCTTTGAAAAGTAGCAGGAGCATTACATAAACCAAAAGGCATACGCCTATAAGCATAAGTTCCATAGGGACAAGTAAAAGTGGTTTTCTCTTGATCTTTAGCTTTAACAGCAATTTGTGAAAACCCAGAATAACCATCAAGAAAGCAAAAAATGAGTATTTTTAGATAACCTTTCTAGCATTTGATCAATAAATGGTAAAGGGTAATGATCTTTCTTAGTAACTTTATTAACTTTTCGATAATCAATGCACATTCTATACCCTACAACTACTCTTTGAGGTATGAGCTCATCATTATCATTAGGCACAACAGTCATTCCTCCTTTCTTAGGAACGCAATGCACAGGACTAACCCATCTACTATCAGCAATAGGATATATAATACCAGCTTCAAGAAGTCGTAATACCTCATTCTTACCACATCCTTCATCTTGGGAATTAGACGACGCTGAGGTTCAACAACAAGCTTCGCATCATCTTCCATATTAATGGCGTGTTGGCAAATAGAGGGAGAAATCCCCTTCGAGTCATCAAGAGTATAGCCAATAGCACCTCGGTGTTTCTTCAATATTTGCAATAATCTTTCTTCTTCAAACTCTGTAAGCTTAGAACTAATAATAATAGGATATATTTTCTTATCATCAATATGAGCATATTTAAGATTATCAGGCAAAGGCTCTAAATCAAAAACAGGATCTTCCTTTGGTGGCGGTGTTGTACCCAAGTCTTCCACCGGTAAATCATGCTTGAGAATAGGTTGGCGAAGAAAAATCTCCTCAAGCTCATCTCTTTCTTTCCTAAAAACTTCACTCTCGCTATCCTCCAAATGTTGCCGCAAAGGATTATTAGGAACAAGAACAATAGATGCACACTCGCTCCATTTTAAAATCATTACTAGGCAAATCAGCTTTATAAGGAGTTTTAGTAAATTTAGAGAAGTTAAACTCATAAGATTCACCAGCAAATTTAGTCAAAATTTTCTCTTTCTTGCAATCTATAATAGCTCCACAAGTATTTAGAAAAGGTCTACCAAAAATGATAGGACAATAATCACTAGCAGCAGAACCAAGTACCAAAAAGTCGACAGGATATTTAATCTTACCACATAGAACTTCCACATCTCGAACAATACCAATTGGTGAAATAGTTTCCCTATTAGCCAGCTGAATAACCACATCAATATCTTCAAGTTCACAAGAATCAATTTCGTGCATAATCTCCGTGTATAGCTCATAAGGTATAGCACTAACACTTGCACCAATATCACATAAACCATAATAGCAATGATCACCAATTTTAACAGATAGCATAGGAACACTAGCTTGTTTGGGTTTATTAGGATGTGAAACAATATTAGAAGCATCTTCACGTAAAATAATATGACCATCCTCTACATTTTCAAGTCACAAGATCTTTAACTATGGCAACAACGAAGTTCAACTTTTATTTGTTCTTCGAGTTCTCTAGGTTTCTTTTCACTTTTATGAACCGCACTATTTATAACAGAGTACTCCCTCATTTTAGCAGGAAAAGGAGTTTTTTCAATATAAGCTTCAGGAATAACACGATCAGTAGTTTCAACTACAACACACTTATTAATAGATGAATCAATTTTATCTTTATACGGTTCATGGTACTTATCAAAATTCTTCTTAGGCAATTCATAATGAGAGGCAAAAGCTTTATAAAGGTTTGCAAGCAACTTGAGAATCAAGACCATATGTAGCACTCATATTACGAAATGTATCAAGCATCCATAAAAGCTTCAATGCATTTATAGTCATAAATTATACCCGATTCTCTATCCTTGTCGTTCTCCCAACCTTCAGTATTTTCTTGGATCCGATCAAGAAGGTCCCTTTTAAACTCTTCTTTATTGCGCGTAAATGATCCGAACAAGAAGTATCCAAGCAAGGTCTTGTCTTGAAAAGAAAGTCTTGCATAGAAATTATCAATAATAACATTACCAGAAGCTCATGAATGGGGCATTTGAGCATTAAAGTCTTCAATCTCCCCCAAGCTTGGGCAATACTCTCTCCATCATGAGGCCAGTAAATTATATATGCGGTTCCGATCTTTGTGAATTTCACTTGGAGGATAAAATTTGGAATAAAATAAAGGCACAATGTCCTCCCAAATCAAGGGAATCACCATTCTTCAGCAATTTATACCAATGCGCCGCTTACCGCACAGACGATATAGAGAATAGCTTTTTCCTAACTTCATTCATAGCAATACTCGCACATTTGAATAACCCGCATAATTCATGCAAAAACAAGAAATGATCACCAGGATGGACAGCTCCATCCCCTTCATAGCGGTTATCCATAACATGTTCAATAATTTTCGTAGGTATTTTATATGGTATTACTTCCTCACCTGGCGCCTCATCCACTACCGTTGCAGTAGTAGTAGATTTCCCAAATAGAAATTGAAGAGAAGATCTCTCCATAATGACTTATAGCGACGACAGTAAATAAAATCAGCACAAACAAGTAAGGTTTTCCTTACCAATTCCACTTACCAATAGCGCTTCACTCCCCGGCAACGGCGCCGTGAAAATAGTCTTGATGACCCACAAGTATAGGGGTGTATCGTAGTATCTTCGATAAGTAAGAATGTCGATCCCAACGAGGAGCAGAAGGTGTTGACAGGCAGTTTTGATGAAGGATTCACTGTAAATGCTCACAAACAAGGTATTCAGGGGGTTTTGATGTAACAGATGAATAAAGTACAAGTAAGTAAAATGCGAGAGAAATAATTGCAGCGAGTGGCCCAATCCTTTTTAGCACAAAGGACAAGCCGGTTTGTTTACTTATAATGACCAAACGTTCTCGAGGACACACGGGATTTTAGTCTAGTGTTTTCGCTACATACGGCTGATTAATCTTCATTGTTTTGATAAGTGTTGTGTGGGTGAACCTATGCTAATGTACCGCCCTTCCTAGGACTAATACATACTTGTGATTATACCCCTTGCAAGCATCCGCAACTACAAGAAAGTAATTAAGATAAATCTAACCACAGCCTTTAAACTCGAGATCCTCGCGATCCCTCCCCGCATCGATATACCAACGGGGGTTTAGGTTTCGTCACTCCGGCAACCCCGCAATTGGCAAACGAGTACAAGATGCATTCCCCTAGGCCCATAAATGGTGAAGTGTCGTGTAGTCGATGTTCACACGACACCACTAGAAGAATAACACCACAACTTAAATATCATAACATTGAATATTACTCAACCATAGTTCACTACTAACAATTAGACTTCACCCATGTCCTCAAGAACTAAACGAACTACTCACGAGACATCATATGGAACATGATCAGAGGTGATATGATGATGAATAACAATCCGAACATAGACCTTGGTTCAATGGTTTCACTCAATAGCATCAACAACAAGTAGAAATCAGTATCGGGAGAGTTTCCCCTATCAAACAATCAAGATCAAACCCAAATTGCTACAGCGGTGACGATGTCCAGCGGTGGAGATGGCGGTGACGATGGCGTCGATTTCCCCCTCCGGGAGGGAATTTCCCCGGCGGATTCCTGCCCGCCGGAGAGCTCTTTTCTCTCTGGTGTTCTCCGCCCCGCAGAGGCGGCTGTAACCCTTCGTGAGGATTCCTCTCGTGGCTTCCGTCTTCGGGACGAAGGGTTTCGCGAAGAAAAGGAGGCGAAAGAGGCCGAGGGGGCCCCACACCACATGGTGGCGCGGCCGAGCCATGGGCCGCGCCACCCTATGGTGTGGGCTCACCCCGGGTCCAGCTGGCTCCCCCTTCCGGCTTCCTCCGTCATCTGGGAAAATAGGATTTTTGGTAAAACTTCCTTCCACAGTTGATCTTCCGAAATATCGCATCCTGACGGTGCTTTTTCCAGCAGAATCCTGGCTCCGGTGTTCGATCTCCAAATAATCATGAAACATGCAAAATAGATGAAATAACATAAGTATTGTGTCCCAATATGAAATATATCAATGAATAACAGCAAATTATGATATAAAATAGTGATGCAAATTGGACGTATCAACCGCATGCATTGAAAATGGAAGAACTGTCTGTTCGCCTGGCTGAGAATGTACAAGGGTCACAAAAAAGGTTGCACTGTGATATTTGAGGCAGTGGCGCCTACCCATGATCTCTGGATTTGGCACTCCTTCTTTGGTATGCCGGGATCCAACAACGACATCAACGTCTTGTAGTGCTCGCCGATCTTCTCCAAGCTTGTTGAGGGTCATGCTCTCCTGGTTAACTTTGTGATCAATGGCCGGTAGTACAACAAGGGATACTATCTTGCGTGACGGTATCTATCCAAAGTGACCAACATTTGTGAAGACTATCTTAGGCGCCGTCCTCCCGAAGGAGCTAGAGTTTGTCAAGGAACAAGAAGATTGCCGAAAGGACGTCGAGCGTGCATTTGGTGTCCTCGAGCAGAGATTTGCTGTAGTCCGGTTCCCGGCTTTGACTTGGTCCAAAGATCAGATGTGGGAGGTGATGAACTGTTGTGTCTGAACACAACATGATTATCGAGAATGAGCGAAAGTATTTGGTTCCTCTGAGCGAACAAGCTGCACCATATGACAGAGAGGGTCCTCTTGCATAGCCTAACCACCAGGTGCCAGCATCGTGGGATGCGTTCATCGCTATGCATCAGGAGATTCGAAACTCCACAATGCATCAACAGCTGCAGGATGATCTGGTGGAGAACATGGATGCTTCGAGGCAACACCAACTAGTTTCCATTTGATTTGTTTGAAAACTTGTCTTATTTTGTTAAACTGTAACGTTTATTTGTAAAAATAAGCCAAATATTGGCAAAACTAGTCAAATTCGCCGAATTATGCTGGAAATTTGGCAGTCAGGAACGTTTTTTTCTTCTGAAAAACGTCGAACACCGGGTGTCTACCGGGGAGACGGCTGGAACTTCGGTGCTTCCCGATCGAAACTTTCGTCTAATCTAGCGCTATTAGCGCCGGATTTGACTGTAAGGAGCGCCAACGGATGGAGATGCTCTTAGTTTGATCCATTCGGGATCTTGAATCGGATGGAATGACCATTCTGACTGGAAAAGCCACACGAAGCCATTGTTGCCATGTTCTTTGCCCCTCTTGTAGCCGGCTCGCGTTTCTCAAGCACCAATTTTGAAGTGGATTTTTGAAAAAAAAAACATCTTTCCCGCTTTGAGAAATTTTATTTGTGGCAAGCACCCGTTGCATGGTTTTATCTATTTATTTATTTATTTTTATTTATTTATTTTATGTTTAACACCAAAACCAAACTGCCGGGTTAACGGTGGTCCTGCAATTTTTTTTGTTACTACTACTCTTTTGAAAAACCAAACAATCGAGTAAAATCGAAAGAATCTAAATGGCACCCCGAGGTGCACGGACCAACGGACGCATGGGGTGGCACACGATTGGCACAAACCCACTCCCCAAAATACCCCCACGTTAAAATTCCCTTTCCACCACTCTTGAAAATTTTCCTTTCCACCACTTTCTCCCTTTTCCGCTGGTATATAGCCGTGTGTCGCCCCCCAAACTGAACCCCTGCTCTGCTTTGCTCCGGTGACAGCAGTCCGGACTCCGGGCTCAAGTGCTCAACCTCTCCCCCCCCACCCCTGTCCAGCGCAGAGAGAGAAATCAGTCCGCGAGCGAGCGCCATGGACGAGAAGGCGTCCAACCTGGACGCCGTGCTCAAGGAGTCCGTTGATCTCGTACGCTCTCCTGCCCCTCTGTTCTTGTTCTTGTTCTGAATCTCTCCGCTCCCGTTTCTGTCTGTCTCTCTCGAGGTTTCGATTTGTTGCTGTTCCGCTCGTTCATCTTGGTCATATTCATTCATTTCGTGCTGATTTTGTTTTCCTGTGGATTCTGGAGGGTTCTTTGGAGGGGGGCGGGTTTTGGTGTGTAGTGCGTTACTGGTAACTAGTACTAGTACTCCGCTCCATCTTCTTGTTTTCCATCTACTTTCTGCTTCTTCTTGGTGGATGGTCTCCTCGGCGTCACGCGATTTGTTTTGTGTATCGCATTTCTCGCCGATTTGGGGGGGCAAACGCCATCACGCGATTGGGTTCCTTCCCTGCTGCCTCCAATCTGCTTCCGGTTACTTTCGCTTGGGCTCCTGCGGCGGCGGTTTTCTTACGTTCTTTTGTTGTTACATTTCTACAAGCTTTTATTTAATTCCACGAACTCATCCCCCTCCTTTTCCGCTGAAGAACTACCCCAAATTTCTCTCTTTTACCAACAACAAGTTTCTGCTGATTTCTGTGGCCGCGGTATGACGGACGGGTTCTTGTCGCTGCGCAGGAGAACATACCGTTGGAGGAGGTGTTCGAGAACCTGAGATGCAGCCGCGAGGGCCTCACCTCCGCCCAGGCCGAGCAGCGCCTCGACATCTTCGGCCCCAACAAGCTCGAGGAGAAGAAGGTAAAAGAAATCTTGCTGAATCCGTGGCCCACGAATGCTCATCGTGAGTGTTGACACCATATATTTTCATTTCTGTGTGTATGCAGGAGAGCAAGTTCCTCAAGTTCTTGGGGTTCATGTGGAACCCACTGTCATGGGTCATGGAGGCCGCTGCAATCATGGCCATCGCCCTCGCCAATGGAGGAGTAAGTTCTTGCTACCTGAGACCATGTGTGGATATGGCAGCTAAGTAAGATACTGTGGACTGAGAGAAATTCTTGATGTGTTTCTGTAGGGGAAACCACCGGACTGGCAGGACTTCGTGGGGATTATCACCCTGCTCATCATCAACTCCACAATCAGCTTCATCGAGGAGAACAATGCGGGCAACGCTGCTGCTGCTCTCATGGCTCGGCTTGCTCCCAAGGCAAAGGTATTCACGACATCTTGCTTGCTATAATGCGCATGTCCTGTGCTTTTTTTTTCGAAATGGGGAATGAAACCCCGGCTTCTGCATGTCCTGTGCTTGAGTACTGATTTGTATGTTTTGTGGCGATGAAGGTTCTTAGGAACGGTAAGTGGAACGAGGAGGAATCAGCCATCCTTGTCCCAGGAGACATCATAAGTGTGAAGCTTGGGGATATCATCCCGGCCGATGCCCGTCTCCTTGAGGGCGATCCTCTCAAGATTGACCAGGTCATTTAAATTGCTGAATCGTTTGGCCATGCAGGTTTATGCTTCTGTGTACTGACCTGTGATTTGGTTTTCTCCTGCAGTCCTCTCTCACTGGCGAGTCCCTGCCGGTGACCAAAGGCCCTGGCGATGGGGTTTACTCTGGCTCCACTTGCAAGCAGGGCGAACTGGAGGCTGTTGTCATTGCCACTGGCGTGCACACGTTCTTTGGCAAGGCCGCACATCTCGTCGATTCAACAAACCAAGTTGGCCACTTCCAGAAGGCAAGCCTCCAGTCCTTGATTTCATGACTTGTTGTTTACTGTATTGCATTGAAATTGTTGATGTGACTGGCAGCTGCTTATCTGTTATCCAGGTTCTGACTGCCATTGGGAACTTCTGCATCTGTTCAATTGCTGTGGGAATGGTTATTGAGATTGTTGTCATGTACCCGATCCAACATAGGGCTTACCGACCTGGAATTGACAACCTTTTGGTCCTTCTGATTGGAGGAATTCCCATTGCCATGCCCACTGTTCTTTCTGTGACTATGGCCATAGGGTCACACCGCCTGGCTCAACAGGTATTCACGTCTTTTTTTGCTAATGTAATCTGTTGTGTGACATGACTGTAATTGTTTTCTTGCTTATTGTTGTAGGGAGCAATTACAAAGAGAATGACAGCAATTGAGGAAATGGCTGGCATGGATGTTCTCTGCAGTGACAAGACAGGGACACTAACTTTGAACAAGTTGACTGTGGACAAGAATCTAATCGAGGTCAGACCTTTGTTACATTAAATGGTTAACAGTTTATCTTTTTACTGATGCAGTTCATCTCCTTTAACATGTTCTTACATGAATCAGGTTGTCCAAAGGGGTATTGATCAGGATACTGTGATCCTAATGGCTGCCAGAGCTTCACGTACAGAAAATCAGGACGCTATAGATGCCACAATGGTTGGTATGCTTGCTGATCCAAAGGAGGTATATCAGATATATCTTTTCAGTTTGGGAGTATAAAGCTATTTTTGTTTTTCATTCCTTATCTAACTTTGCTTGTTTGACAAGCAGGCTCGTGCTGGTATCCAAGAGGTTCATTTTCTGCCATTTAATCCAACCGACAAAAGAACCGCCTTAACCTACCTCGATGCAGAGGGCAAAATGCATCGTGTTAGCAAGGGAGCACCAGAACAGGTATGAATTTATGTTCACATCTGGGATCTTTATATTCCTCCATATGTCATTGCACTTACTGATTATGTAACCTCAACAGATTCTAGACCTTGCACACAATAAATCAGAGATTGAAAGAAGAGTCAGGGTTGTGATCGACAAATTTGCTGAGCGTGGTCTGCGATCGCTTGGTGTGGCATACCAGGTTTTGAGATCCCACCACCTTGCAGTAGCTGTACGCTCTTAGTAACCTTCTTTTGTATGTGACTGAAAATGCTTATACAGGAAGTACCAGATGGTAGGAAGGAAAGTCCTGGAGGACCATGGCAGTTCATTGGACTCTTGCCACTTTTTGACCCCCCTCGACATGATAGTGCAGAAACAATTAGGAGGGCACTCAATCTTGGTGTCAATGTTAAAATGATTACAGGTTTGTCTTATTTCATCTGTATGCACCCTCGCAATGTTGACTGAATAGAGTATTCTGATATAGAGTGTTGCATCATCTTAACACATCATTTGCAGATTAGACTAGTATATAGGGTACTAGCCATGGAGTATCATTAAACTATTATCCAGCAAATGTGAATGAAGTTACACAAGCTTAGCAATCTGTTCTGAATGTTTTTCAGGTGATCAACTTGCAATTGGGAAGGAAACAGCACGCCGTCTGGGAATGGGTACTAATATGTATCCTTCATCTGCTTTACTGGGACAACACAAGGATGAGTCAATTGTTGCTTTGCCAGTTGATGAATTGATTGAGAAAGCTGATGGCTTTGCTGGTGTCTTTCCAGGTAAACGATTTCATCAGTAGGTTACTATTGCTTTGTAGGCCTAATGATTCCTCTACATCTATTGGCAGTACTCGTGCAGTCATGCTTACTTTGCTTTTAACTATCACTTTACAGAGCACAAATATGAGATTGTGAAACGGCTGCAAGCAAGAAAACATATATGTGGTATGACTGGAGATGGTGTAAATGATGCTCCAGCTTTGAAAAAGGCTGACATTGGCATTGCAGTGGATGACTCGACTGATGCAGCTCGTAGTGCTTCAGACATTGTCTTGACTGAACCGGGCCTTAGTGTGATTATTAGTGCTGTGTTAACAAGTCGAGCAATTTTCCAGCGGATGAAAAATTACACAGTAAGTCAATTTTTGCAAATCCTTTCCAGTTTTTAAGTCCACAATTATGTTTCCAATAATTTAAGTTTTATGTTTGCAGATATATGCAGTGTCAATTACGATCCGTATTGTGGTAAGCTATTATTCCTTAGATTTCAGTTGTCCGCTAAGTCATGTTTATATATTTGTTGACTGTATGGACAAGCTAATTCACTTTGTCTCCACACTTTGTTGTAACAGCTAGGTTTTATGCTTCTTGCGCTGATATGGCAGTTTGACTTCCCACCATTTATGGTCTTGATCATTGCGATCCTCAATGATGGTACGCCTAGTTTTAGCTAATTCAGACAAGAGTAAAACCTACAGTTGATCATTTGTTGACATACATCTTAAGTCTATTTCGAATATTATGTTAGCTAACAACTAATACATTTTGATACAAACAGGTACCATAATGACTATCTCAAAGGACAGAGTAAAACCATCTCCACAACCTGACACCTGGAAGTTATCTGAGATATTTGCAACTGGGGTTGTCCTTGGTAGTTACTTAGCCATGATGACAGTCATCTTCTTCTGGGCAGCATATAAAACTAACTTCTTCCCGGTATGACCAGTGGTTTCTTAAGCATTTGTATATAGTTTGCTTGATTGAATGCATAAGTCATATACATGTGCTGACATATGCTCATCCTTTGCTAATTCTCAGCGTGTGTTTCACGTTGAAAGCCTTGAGAAAACTGCCCAGGATGACATCCAAAAGCTTGCCTCTGCTGTCTACCTGCAAGTCAGCACAATCAGCCAAGCCCTCATCTTTGTAACACGGTCTCGCAGCTGGTCATTTATGGAGCGTCCTGGATTTTTGCTGGTCTCTGCTTTCTTGGTGGCTCAGCTGGTAAGTGATCCCCTCAATTGAATCCATGCCCAACTGCGTAAAGAGTTGCTGAGCTTCTTGTTGCAGCTTACTACTACCATGTGCTCACATTTTCCTTGCTCGCAGATTGCTACTATAATTGCTGTCTACGCCGACTGGGGATTTGCTGCAATCAAAGGCATTGGATGGGGTTGGGCTGGTGTCATTTGGCTTTACAACATTGTCTTTTACTTGCCATTGGATGTCATCAAGTTCCTCATTCGTTACGCGATGAGCGGGAGAGCCTGGGATCTTGTCCTTGACCAAAGGGTAAGAACACACATACCGTGTACCTCTTGGCATCCAACATTTAGTTTCCTGGCAGGTGGTGTACTCATGTTTTTTCTGCATGGGCTGCCCAATGCAGATTGCCTTCACGAGGAAGAAGGATTTTGGGCGGGAAGAACGTGAGCTCAAGTGGGCGACCGCTCAGAGGACGCTACATGGGCTTCAGCCAGCAGAGTCGACCACTTTCCATGGCATGAACAGCTACAGCGAACTCAACCAGCTCGCAGACGAGGCCCGGAGGAGAGCCGAAATCGCAAGGTACAACACAGAGACGATCTATCCCCATGCAACCAATCACCCTCTTGGTATATATCTATAGTAATAACCTGTGGATTCTTGCAGGCTGAGGGAGCTGAACACCCTGAAGGGGCGGATGGAGTCGGTGGTAAGGCAGAAGGGGTTGGACCTTGAGACCATCCAGCAGTCGTACACAGTGTGATTGGTGATATAGAGGCATTGATCGCATATGCTAGCTGTTGTATGCCGTCGTCGGTGCGATACTGATCGCCCCTATTATGTCCATTAAATCACCCCTAGCAGATTGACTGCGTTGATATAGTAGTATTAGTACTAGCACAGTACAATCTATGAGTTTACTAGATGATTATATCGTACATTTTGGGTTTTGTTATCTATGGTTTGGGTTACAACCTCATCATCTGCAAAGGCATCCCTCTTCCTCTTACATGAAGAGCCCTTCTCAGGGGCGTCAGCAGGCTTGTCAAGGGCGTCATCGAGGACCACTGTCTCAGACTCCTTGGTGTGTCAGCATTCTCAGGTGAAGGGGCAACTAGAGGTGTACCGAGGGGCCCAGTTGAGCCCATGGCGTACTTGCCACTGGACAGGACGAACGAGAAGATGGCATGCATCTCATCCGTAGTTGGCAATGGGCATGTTTAGGAACTCGATGTTCTTAGGGTGATCCTAACAAGGGAAGACAATGTGTTAGTTGTGCAGGTTAGTGATAAAGGATGAAGTGCAACAATGGTGGAGGATAGTGTGCTAACCGTGACATGGTCGTGGTAGTGGTCGCTCTAAAGGATGATGCATTTGCTCTCCTCGCAACATTGAGCTCGGCTAAGATCTCAGAGCCTAATAATGGTGAGCCACATAGTCATCCACTTCCTCATGTGGATGTACACCAGTGTTGAGATAACGTGAGCACCATAGTGCTTAGAAGAGCCTTGGCCAGGATAGTCAGATGGACTTCTTTAAATCTCTTGTCAGTTCGAACGTTGCTCTTGATCAGCTCGCACATATTATCCAACAAAAGGTTGGACATGAAGGGGAGCCAATTCATTGCCCACTTCTATGCAACCTTCTTTTTTGTGGCAGCAATCCTTGCCGCAACCTCTGCCACGACCTTGGCCATGAGGGTATCCACAAGGACCTCGTCCGCTTGGTCTTCTCACAAGGAATGGGTTGTGAATCAGGCACACAAGAGGGGATCTACGAGTGCCCAACACAAATCATGGCCTGGCTAAAGTCATCACACATGGAGTCCAACAATCACCACACACCACATATCAATGTAACTACTTGCAGATATAACACTTCACAAGGGGCAAAACCAGTCATCCAGTATGGAAACGGTAAATCTACATCGCTACAAAAAAAAAGGCAAATGGCAGCGGATGAAGTAGACTAGTTGCCACCGTCGTCGTCGACCGAACGTGGAAGCATCAGTTACCTTCTGTAGAACGAAGATGGAGCCCGAGGGGGGAGCGAGGATTTGGAATCGCCGGTGAGAGTGAAGGATACAAATAGGGGAGGCTATTCGGCAGGAGGTGACATAATCCTTCTTGCCCCTTTCCCTTTTTGCCATAGTGCGCATGTGCTCTCGCCATCTCCATGGTTAGCCGTGCTCCGCGCGTGCAGGCAAAGATGCCATTTTCCATCGGCGGAGCGCGAGACGAGGGTTGCTCGAGGGGAACGACCTATTCAAAAGCAGGAGACGAGGGCTGCTTTTAGAACCGCGTTGTGCACAATGCAGAGGGATCATAATCTACCAACCTGCCCAATTTTGTTTCCCTAGGGTGTCACTGGAGCGGTTGCGGCCTACCAAACATGTCCTATACAATGAGAGTCACGAGACGACTATCACACCACACAAGTCGGTACAAATAGGTAGTACGCGGCTAGCTGGGAGGTGACCGCACGGTGGCAATGTAACAAGGCACCTAGCTCTCCTCGTCATTTCGCGGATCAAGCATCCACCACGGTTTGCTCGGGTTTGGCACACGAGGAAAAAAAATCCCACCGGACGGGTCGTGATAGGGCAAAGGTGGTCGATCTTTCGATGAGAGGTGGATAGATCGATTTGTTGGTGGAGTTCGTACTTGACGATCCGACTACACGTGCAAAGCTCGTGCGCCAATGCAATTGCTATGACAATCTCCGGGAGTTACTGATCTTGCGGATGCGCGATCAGCCTGACCAGCGAGAGTCTTAATTCCTACCTGAAATCGAGAACAAGTAAGAACTAATATTGCAATCAGAATATTGCGGATGAAAGATGAAAGCTTTATTGAAAAAGGTGGGATTCCGAATAGTCGGTCTTGTTCTGGGCGTTGGCCTCAAAAGAAGTACACGAGAGTTGCGCAATGGCTAACTTTTAGTCTAAGCAAAATCCGAGTCTAAACGTGACGACTATGGGGGTATTTAAAGGAGGAAAAGGTGGGGTATCGGCCAGCCATACGTATGGTGGCCGAACCAAACCCTAGAAGGCCTTTCCCCCTTCAATACGGACTCTAAAAAGTGGCTGACTTAATTCCTGCGAAAATGACATGGACCTGGCCCAAAACTAAAGGTGACGCAGCACCATATTATGCTATGGACGAAATTATGAAGTAGAAAACTCTATATTTCGTCCATGTCTTCATCTCCTCTTATGGTGGCTTCAAAGTTCTGAAATCTCCACTTGCAGCGTCATCTTCAATCCTCAAATGCTTGCTGCCATCTCCTCCATGCGTGATCATGCTCCAATGCTTGTCCTCCTCATCCATGCTTGGTCCATCATTCCTAAGAGTAACAAACATATCTAATTTAGGCAGCATCATATTCTCATGTATGTGAGGAATAATTCCAAGAAACGAAAGTACCTGATAGTTAAGTTGTTTGGCACGAGCTCGAGTGATTGGTCCTTGTATTTGTGTGGCTGTAGGTACAGCGGTTGTATCAAGAGATGGGATGTCCTCATCATGCCCCCTTCTTGAATTGAAGTCGTCCTCGACGAAAGCTCCTCTTCTTCACCAAAGTAAGGCTTCAAATCCGCAATGTTAAAAGTAGGACTAACCGGACCCAATTCTCGAGAAGCTCAAGTTTATATGCATTATCATTTATTTTCTCTAGCACCTTAAAAGGACCAGTAGCGCGTGGCATTAGTTTAGACTTGCGCAATTCAGGAAAACGATCTTTGCGCAAATGCAACCAAACAAGATCACCAACATCAAACACAACATGTTTTCTTCCTCTATCCCCAGCAATTTTATACTTAGCATTCATGCGTGCTATGTTGTCTTTAGTAGTCTCATGCAATTGTAATATCAATTCAGCACGTTGTGTAGCATCCAAATAATTTTTCACAGAAGATGGTAAAGGCAACAAATCAATAGGTGCACGTGGTACAAAACCATAAACAATCTCAAATGGGCACATCTTAGTGGTAGAATGCAGCGAACGATTGTAAGCAAATTCAACATGAGGTAAACATTCTTCCCACAATTTTAAGTTCTTCTTCAAAACAGCCCGCAACATAGTAGACAAAGTTATATTTACTACTTCAGTTTGTCCATCAGTTTGGGGATGACATGTAGTACTAAACAGCAATTTAGTCCCCAACTTAGCCCATAAACATCTCCAAAAGTGGCTAAGAAACTTAGTATCATGATCAGAAACAATAGTATTAGGCACACCATGTAAACGAACAATTCCGCGAAAGAACAAATCAGCAACATGTGTAGCATCATCAGTCTTGTGACATGGAATAAAGTGTGCCATCTTAGAAAACCGATCCATAACAACAAAGATACTATCCCTCCCCTTCTGTGTACGAGGCAAACCCAAAATGAAATCCATAGAAATATCCTCCCAAGGTACACTAGGAACAGGAAGAGGCATATATAAACCATGTGGATTAAGTCGAGACTTAGCTTTTTTACATGTAGTGCAGCGTGCCACAAATCTCTCAACATCTCGACGCATACGTGGCCAAAAGAAGTGTGCAGCAAGTACATCCTCCGTCTTCTTCACACCAAAGTGTCCCATCAATCCTCCTCCATGCGCCTCCCGCAACAACAAAAGACGAACGGAACCATCTGGGATGCATAGCTTGTTAGCACGGAACACAAATCCATCATTGAGGACGAATTTGTTCCATGTTCTACCATCTTTACAATTCAGCAACACATCTTTAAAATCAGCATCATGCAAGTATTGTTCCTTTATGGTTTCTAATCCAAAAATCTTGAAGTCAAGTTGAGATAGCATAGTATATCGGCGCGACAAAGCATCAGCAATAATATTATCTTTACCCTTTTTGTGTTTGATAACATAAGGAAAAGACTCAATAAACTCAACCCACTTTGCATGGCGATGATTCAACTTAGCTTGACTACAAATATGCTTCAAGGATTCATGATCAAAATGTATAAAAAATTCTTTAGGCCATAAATAATGTTGCCAAGTTTCTAATGTCCGAACCAGCGCATATAATTCTTTATCATAAGTAGAATAGTTCAGATTAGGCCCACTCAATTTCTCACTAAAATATGCAACAAGTTTGCCCTCTTGTAATAACACACCTCCCAAAACAATTCCACTAGCATCACATTCAAGCTCAAAAGTCTTATTGAAATCATGAAGTTGGAGTAATGGAGCATGTGTTAACTTATCTTTCAGAATCATGAAGGAGTCTTGTTGTGCATCGCCCCACACAAAGGGCACATCATTCTTTGTAAGCTTATTCAGCGGCGCAACAATGGATCCAAAATCTTTCACAAAGCGCCTATAGAAACTAGCGAGGCCAAGAAAACTCCTCACTTGTGTGACCGTCTTTGGCTGCGGCCAACTCTCAATTGCCTCAATCTTGGCTGGATCAACTTCAATTCCCTGCGCAGTAACAACATAGCCAAGAAACGCAACTCGATTGGTGAAAAAGGTGCACTTCTCAAGATTACCATACAAACAAGCATCACGTAAAGCATTGAAAACAGCACGTAAATGATCCAAATGTTCCTCCAAAGATTTGCTATAAATCAGAATATCATCAAAGTATACCACCACAAAACGTCCAATAAAAGCACGTAAAACTTCGTTCATCAGTCTCATGAAAGTACTAGGTGCATTAGTTAAACCAAAAGGCATTTCTAACCACTCATATAAACCGAACTTAGTTTTAAACGATGTTTTCCATTCATCTCCTAATTGCATACAAATCTGGTGGTAACCACTACGCAAATCAACTTTAGAGAACATAATAGAACCACTCAATTCATCAAGCATATCATCTAAACGAGGTATAGGATGGCGGTATCGAATGGTAATATTATTAATAGCTCTACAATCAGTACACATGCGTGAAGAACCATCCTTCTTAGGTACCAAGATAATAGGGACAGCACATGGACTAAGAGACTCACGAATGTAACCTTTATCTTGAAGAACCTGAATTTGTCGCTGAATCTCTTTCGTCTCTTCAGGATTGGTACGGCATGATGCACGGTTGGGCAGTGAAGCTCCTGGAATCAAGTCAATCTGGTGTTCTATGCCACGAATAGGTGGTAGTCTAGGGGGAACATCTTGTCGAAACACATCAATGAATTCCTGCAAAAGGTTAGCAACCGCAGGTGGCAAAGAAGGAGGCATATCCTCAAATGAAAACAGAACTTCTTTGCAAATGATAGCATAGCATTGAGTAGTGTTCACATCAAGTTCTGCAATATCAGATTTGCTAGCAAGCAAACAAGGATTCTTCAAACGAATTTCGGTAGCATGGTTCGAATCAGATTTAGTATTAGTCTTATGTGGCACAAAATCTGCAGCAACAATCTGATTTTCACTCTTATGTTTCTCCTCGTTTTTTACTCTACTAGCTCTAGCAAGATCATCTTTGACTATTTGTTCAGGAGTCATAGGTTTGAGACCGATTTCCTTTCCATCATGCATAAGAGAATACTGATTAGTTCTACCATTATGAACAGATTCTCTATCAAATTGCCAAGATCTACCAAGTAACGTAGAACAAGCTTGCATAGGTACAACATCACAATCAACAAAATCAGAATATGTACCAATAGTAAAATGCACACGTGTAGTTCTTGTTACCTTGAGCTTCCAAGAGCTCTCAAACCATTGAATGTAGTATGGATGTGTGCGCTGTCTTGTAGGGAGAGAAAGCTTCTCCACCATGTCAACGCTAGCCAGATTATTGCAGCTCCCTCCATCAATGATGATCCTTATAGCTCGCTCTTTGACAACGCCTCTTGTTTGGAACATATTGTGGCGTTGATCATGCTCAGATTTGCTCAATTGCACGCTCAAAACACGCTGTGCAACTAAGCTCCTATACTGATCAGCAGTGTCAGCTTCTATTACCTCCATCTCTCTCTCAGAATCAGAATTGGCGCCATTACGTGCAGCAATAAGGGCCAATGTGTCTTCATCAAAGTCACTTGCATAATCATATTCTCCATCTTCACGCACCAACATCACACGCTTGGTTCTGCATTCTCTCTCTATGTGTCCAAATCCCAAGCATTTGCGACATTGAATGTCGCGCGTCTTCCCCGTGGAGGCCATCGAAGATGAACTCCGCGGAGGACCAGCAGATGGTGATGGAGTAGCAGCCGGTGGTGCTTGTGATGCAGGCGCGGTGTACTTGGAGGTAGTAGGCGCTGGTGCAGCCCCACGAGATGGTGGTGCTGATGGTCGCGGAGACCATGATGATGTACGACCTGCAGAAACATTAGCTCTTCTCCATGGTGGTTGACGATCCTGCACTTCACGTTCAGCTTTGTAAGCAAGATGAAACAAGCGAGTAATAGTGTTGTACTCCTTATAATCTAAAATATGCTGAACCTCTTTATTCAAACCACCAAAGAAACGTGCAAGCATAGCCTCATTATCCTCTACAATACCACAGCGAATCATGCCGGTTTGCAATTCTTGATAATAGTCTTCTACAGAATTTTTTCCTTGTTCTAAGCGAGACAATTTTTTCAGCAAATCACGTTGATAATGTGGAGGAACAAAACGAGTACGCATAGCAAGTTTTAAACCAACCCAAGTAGTAGGAACATTTGCTGGATGTGCTCTACAATATTCAGACCACCAAATAGATGCAAAATCTATGAACTCACAAGTAGCAGCACTAACACGCAAGTGATCAGGGTATTTTAAACATGCAAAGCATTGTTCTACCTCCAATTCCCATGTAAGATATGCATCAGAATTATATGTACCCTCAAATGGCGGAATATTCAGTTTCAGTTTAGCAACATGATCATCATCACGTACCAGCCGTGGAGGTGGGCGAGCGTTGCGGTTCAGTTGTCGTGGGCGACCAGGTGCAGGTTGTTCAACTTCCTCGCCGTCCAGCACGTTCTCCTCGACCTGCTCGTCCCCGTCCCCGTCATAGTCTTCGTATCCTTCATCAGAAGGCGCGTCAGGTGCGGCTGCTGCAGCAGGAGCGGTACCCGCAGGCACATCCGCACGAGGAACGCGGCGTGCGCATCGTCGCATGTTGTCGCGAGGTGGCGGCAACCGATTCAAGAGCTCCTGGAACTTGGCGTCGAGCTTGGAGTTGAAACCTGTCTCGAGGCCATCCAGCTTGTCCAGCGCATCAGTGAGTTTGGCGTCCACATCACCAATGTGCGCATCGACGTCGTGTGCATGCCCGCCCAAAAGGTGGGTGAAGTGAGCATGCAACTGCTTAGACGTCATCTTGGCCGGGTCAACAGCGGCCGGTGTAGGTCCTGACATGGTTAGTACACAAAAAGCACAAATGTATATGCCCTCAAACTACGGAATATGGTGGTTCACGCGCAATTCGTCAAGCAAAATACAAAGCTCTTACAAGTTCTTACCAAACAGGAGGAAGGTGATACGGCAACCAACAAGGATCAGCGTCTCCAAAGATTGCCAAAGCGATTACCAGGTGTCGACACAGTGCACGTGGAGACAATATGTAGAGCTGTAGGAAGGCTAATATGGTAGCAAAACAACAATTGTCAAAACAGCAATGCAATATTGAAAATATGCTCAACAACGGTACTGTGCTGGTCCTAGGCTAGACCGTACTAGAGACGCGAGCCTAGAACACTAGCGAGGTCACGACGCGGCACACAAGCAACTAGCAGCGATGAGGTGGCGATGATGTGGTGACGCGAGATGCGAAAAATCACTATGATGGCAAGTGTCTCAAACTGATCCCCGAGGTCTAAAAACAGTATAGCCTTAGAAATTTTTTTGGTCGAAATTTCGGAAGTGCTCCGGAAAGCGCGCAGGCGCCAAAAAAATGTCGCTATAACGGCCAGTGGCGAAAAGTGATCGCCAAAGTGAAAAACCAATGTAGCCAGAATTTTTTTTCGGAGGCGTTTCCAGACTTCTTTTTTTTGCTCTCCTTCCAATTCTTTACTGGCGGCCGAAACTTATCTCACGGAAATTTTTCTACAGCGCAGGATGAAATTAGAAGGCAATAGCTATTAAGGAAAACAATAAAACCTAATTCTACACGGACTCTGTCGCGGCAGAGAAACATCACAAATCCGTGTCGTGGTAGGAACCGGGGTATATGGTAGATGCGGTTGTATATGGCAGGTGTATATGGTGATGGTGGAAGTATATGGCAGGTGTATATGGCGATGGCGGAAGTATATGGCAGGTGTATATGGCATGTGTATATGGCAGGTGTATATGGCGATGATGGCGGTGATCTGCGTATGGTGCGAGTGGCGGCGGCGGCGTGACTAATATGACCAGAACTCGAAACTCTAAAGGAACTAGATGCTAAGACCAGCAACTCGACACGAAGATGCAGACACAAATTCAAATATGCAAAACTGAAAGACAATGCAAAGACGTGGCAGGGGTTTATGGGACGATATGATCTAAACCCTAACTTTTTTTTTTGGATTTTTCGTGGTTTATGGGTATGATGGCAGATGCAATCTACACTAGGAAAACAGTAAAATCTCACCGATCTGATACCACTTGATAGGGCAAAGGTGGCCGATCTTTCGATGAGAGGTGGATAGATCGATTTGTTGGTGGAGTTCGTACTTGACGATCCGACTACACGTGCAAAGCTCGCGCGCCAATGCAATCGCTAGGACAATGTCCGGGAGTTACTGATCTTGCGGATGCGCGATCGGCTCGACCAGCGAGGGTCTTAATTCCTACCTGAAATCGAGAACAAGTAAGAACTAATATTGCAATCAGAATATTGCGGATGAAAGATGAAAGCTTTATTGAAAAAAGGTGGGATTCCGAATAGTCGGTCTTGTTCTGGGCGTTGGCCTCAAAAGAAGTACACGAGAGTTGCAGCAATGGCTAACTTTTAGTCTAATCAAAATCCGAGTCTAAACTTGACGATTATGGGGGTATTTAAAGGAGGAAAAGGTGGGGTTTCGGCCAGCCATACGTATGGCGGCCGAACCAAACCCTAGAAGGCCTTTCCCCCTTCAATACGGACTCTAAAAAGTGGTTGACTTAATTCCTGCGAAAATGACATGGGCCTGGCCCAAAACTAAAGGTGACGCAGCACCATATTATGCTATGGACGAAATTATGAAGTAGAAAACTCTATATTTCGTCCATGTCTTCATCTCTTCTTATGGTGGCTTCAAAGTTCTGAAATCTCCACTTGCGGCGTCATCTTCAATCCTCAAATGCTTGCTGCCATCTCCTCCATGCGTGATCATGCTCCAATGCTTGTCCTCCTCATCCATGCTTGGTCCATCATTCCTAAGAGTAACAAACATATCTGATTTAGGCAGCATCATATTCTCATGTATGTGAGGAATAGTTCCAAGGAACGAAAGTACCTGATAGTTAAGTTGTTTGGCACGAGCTCGAGTGATTGGTCCTTGTATTTGTGTGGCTGTAGGTACATCGGTTGTATCAAGAGATGGGATGTCCTCATCAGGTCGCCTGCTCCAAGCTCTAATCGACTCGAGGCGCCTCCTCTTGTGAGTGCTCCACCGACAACACGCCGAGATCCATTTGTTTCCATCGCCTCCATCTCTATGGGCGTCGGAGACTACTAATCTTCATTTGGGTAACAGGGTTGGAGGAGCCTGACACGAAGCGTTTTTTTCTAGGTCTTCCAGCATGAGGTCATCGGCTCTCTCCTCGACCGTCGACCACTATGGCGGCAAGAGTGTCGGGAACCTCAAATCGGGTGTCTGGTCCCATAGGTTATTCGAGTTATTGTTGTCTAGTGAAGTGCCATTGACGACAATGAGAATATAGGTCCTTAAGACCCGATGTTCTTCCCGAAGGAGCGTCGAGGCTAGAGTTTAGATTTGATCACCAGAAACTAGGTATAGCGTTATAGTGTCTGTCTATTGGCAACTGAGGAGGGGATGATGTCTGTTGGGGGGATGACTCATGACCCAAAAGTATAGGGGATCGCAACAGTCTTCGCGGGAAGTAAAACCCAATTTATTGATTCGACACAAGGGGAGCCAAAGAATATTTGTAAGCCTTAACAGCGGAGTTGTCAATTCAGCTGCACCTGAAAACAGACTTGCTCGCAAGAGTTTATCGATAGTAACAGTTTTATAGCGATAGCAGTAGTGAAATATCAGCGACGAGTGTAACAAAGACAGCGATAGTGATTATAGTAAACAGCAGGATTAAAATACCGTAGGCACAGGGATGGATGAACGGGCGTTGCATGGATGAGAGAAACTCATGTAACAATCAAGGTAGGGCATTTGCGGATAATAATAAAATGGTATCCAAGTACTAATCAATCAATAGGCATGTGTTCCATATTTAGTCGTACGTGCTCGCAATGAGAAACTTGCACAACATCTTTTGTCCTACCAGCCGGTGGCAACCGGGCCTCTAGGGAATCTACTGGAAATTAAGGTACTCCTTTTAATAGAGCACCGGAGCAAAGCATTAACACTCCGTGAACACATGTGATCCTCATATCACCGCCTTCCCCTTCGGTTGTCCCAATTTCTGTCACTTTGGGGCCTCGGGTTCCGGACAACAATACGTGTATACAACTTGCGGGTAAGATCATAAAGCAATGAATATCATCATGAATTGATAACATGTTCAGATCTGAGATCATGGCACTCGGGCCCTAGTGACAAGGATTAAGCATAACAAGTTGCAACAATATCATAAAAGTACCAATTACGGACACTAGGCACTATGCCCTAACAATCTTATGCTATTACATGACCAATCTCATCCAATCCCTACCATCCCCTTCAGCCTACAGCAGGGGAATTACTCAAACATGGATGGGGGAAACATGGCTGGTCGATGGAGAGGCGTCGGTGGTGATGATGGCGATGATCTCCTCCAATTCCCCGTCCCGGCGGAGTGCCAGAACGGAGATTCTGGTCCCGAGACGGAGTTTTGCGATGGTGGCGGCGTTCTGGATGTCTTCTGGCGATTTCGTCTAACCCCCCGTGCGTTTTTAGGTCGAAGGCGTTAAGTAGTCGAAAAGGGGGCGTCGGAGGCTGGCCGAGGGGGCCTCACCATAGGGCGGCGCGCCCCCCTTCCAGGCCGCGCCGGCCCATGGTGTGGGGGCCGTGGGCCCCCTGGCTTGTCCTTTTGGCTCCGTGAATCTTCTGGAAAAATAAGCCCTTGGGCATTAATTCCGGGGATTTTCCTGAAAGTTGGATTTACGCACAAAAACGAGACACCGAGAGCAATTCTGCTGAAAACAGCGTTAGTCCGTGTTAGTTGTATCCAAAATACACAAATTAGATGCAAAACAATAGCAAAAGTGTTCGGGAAAGTAGATACGTTTTGGACGTATCAACTCCCCCAAGCTTAGCTTATTGCTTGTCCTCAAGCAATTCAGTTAACAACTGAGTGCGATAAAAGAACTTTCATGAACACATTTGTTCATATGATGTAAATATTCTCATGATATGGCAAGTACTTAAGCAATTCATAATAAGATACATGCAAATAAAATCATCTAATAGCTATGTCAATCATGGAAAAGGTACCAACAAATTAATAATGAGCATCATGAACCATGTCTATCAGCAGGATTGCAATGTTCATAAAAGGATATGATAAAGTGGTATCTCGCTTGCCCGTATTTGTACAGCAAAACATAAATGCTCGGGCACCTTTGAAGTTCATGGAAAGACTGGAAGTAGAGATTATCAAAGATAAAAGCATCAAAATTATACCACAGTTAATCACATTTTGGGACAAGCATATTATACTAAGAATGACGAGTTGTGCTCTCAAGAAGGTGCTCAAAGAAAGGATGGAGACTCAATGTAAAAGTAAAAGATTGACCCTTCGCGAGAGGGAAGCGAGGGATTAACATGTGCTAGAGCTTTTCATTTGTAAAACAGGAGTAAAATTATTTTGAGAGGTGTTTGTTGTTGTCAACGAATGATAGTGGGTACTCTAACTACCTCGTCAACCAGAATTTCAAGAGCGGCTCCCATGAAGGACGTTATCTCTACCAGCAAGGTAAATCATCCCTCTTCTCTTTTGTTTACACACGTACTTTAGTTTTATTATGGATGACACTCCCCCAACCTTTGCTTACACAAGCCATGGCTAACCGAATCCTCGGGTGCCTTCCAACAATCTCATACCATGGAGGAGTGTCTATTTGCAATTTAAGTTGCTTACTGATAAATCGGGGCAAAACATGTGAAGAGAATTATTAATGAAAGTTGATTAATTGGGGCTGGGAACCCCGTTGCCAGCTCTTTTTGCAAAATTATTGGATAAGCGGATGTGCCACTAGTCCATTATGAAAGTCTGTCTGGAGTAAATGACAAGATTGAAAGATAAACACAACATATTTCCTCATGAGCTATAAAACATCGACACAAATTGAGAAGCATTTTTTAGGTTTAAAGGTAGCACATGAGAATTTACTTGGAATGGTTTGAAATGCCATGCATAGGTATTTATGGTGGACACTTTGGAATAACTTGGTTTTCAGGGGTTTGGAAGCACGAGCAGCGTTCCCGCTTAGTACAAGTGAAGGCTAGCAATAGACTGGGAAGTGACAATCAAGAGAGCAGTAACTGTCATAATCATGCTTGTGACAAAATAAATTAACAGAGGCATAAAAGTGATACAAGAACTCTGAGGTTAAGTAAATCATCGAGACTTAATTGACTTTTTGTTCAGTCATATGCATGCGTGAGCATGTGCCAAGTTGATTCAAGTGAATTACTCAGAGGGGGATACCACAATGTCATATCTATCTATGAATAAAGCAATGCAAGCAAATATTTATGATATGCTACTCATATTAATAAATTGGAGCTAAACATGAGAGATCATGAACTACTAGACTTTCTTAAATGACATATACCTCACATGAACCAACTAAGCATGCTCACATGGATGAGTATATGTACAAAAATGAAAACAAATAGAGTTCATACCAGCCTCTCACCACAATCGAATTGTCGTAGATCGTCATTATTGCCTTTCACTTGTGTAGCTTGAATAATATGAAATGAAAGCCAAGCTCCAACCACCGAAGACCTCTGAACTCCATAGTGAACTTTACAAAACCAAAGAATAACAGCAAATATTTTTGGTGTTTTCGAATTGGGAACAAGAACAAAAGGAAACAAGCAAACAAAGCAAAATCTTTTTGGATTTTCTTATAGCAAACCAACGATAGCAAATAAAGCAAAATAAAAGCAAGAAACCAAAATAAACAAATGGTAAATAGAAACAACAGAAATATTTTTGGTCTTTTTGTGTTTTAGGAAAGAAACAAAGCAAAAACAAGAAAATGAAAACTAAAAGAGTCACATAAACACAAAGCGAGTAAATTCGTCAAACTTGACGAAGTACGATGAATCGATTTTTAAGAAATTCTTCCGCTGCTCAGCTCGAAAAGTGTTCAACTAATGAAAGTTAGATAATAACCTGGGGAACATGCACAAAAATTGGCTTCGCAAAATAACGTACTAGCTGTTTTTGAGAAAATTTTTGGTATCAGTCCAGAATCTGTTTTCAATCAGCACTTCCCCAAATATCATCTCTCTCTTATTAGAAAACCACTTTAAGAAGCTAAACAAGTATGTACAAGTATCCAGCAACTATAATATGCAAAGAATGAGTGATGCCGGTATACCTCCCCCAAGCTTAGGCTTTTGGCTTAAGTGGAGATCAATCCCATGGTGCCCATGAAGTAGCACCTCCGTAGTACGATGAAGATGGATCCTGTTCTGGGTATGTGCTGGAAGAAGCACCAGGATACGTGACGGTGTAGTCGTGGGAGGGCTCGGCGTCCTCGGAGTCATGCTGCTGGTGGAACCCATGTATCCTCAGCTGCTCATCCACCTCCTCCTTAGAGCGCGACCACGGTTTCCTGTGAATACTGAACAAATCTGGTTGCGGCAAAGGGATTTCCCTCTCATCCCCGTCAGCAAACAACATTCTATAGACAATATTATCTAAACTAGAGTCAGTTGTAACAAATTGATGACTCTTCATAGCAGCAATATCAAGCCTTATAGGAGTTAATTTCACATTAGTAGGGTCAAGAGGACGATCTAGATATGCTAACATGTGTGAGGCAATAATTCCTCCAAAAATAGGCCCCTTGTTAGACAGACGGCGAGCAACAAGAGCACCAAGATGATAAGGTGTCTCTCCAGTAAGTGCAGCAACTAAGAAAGCAAGATGATAACTAGAAATATTGCTAGTGTTCTCCCTACCAAGAATGCTAGTAGCAAGATAATAAGCAAAATATTTAATGGCAGGGAGTTGAATGTTTCTTATCTTGCCGCGCTGAATGGTGCGACAATCATCATTGGTGACTCCTCGATAGAGCTCCAGCAAATCCTTGGGATTGCTCTCGATCTTCTTTGCTGTACCTACAGGGGCAATATCCAATTCAGTACAAAAATCCTTCAACTTCATAGTGATAGGATTACCATAGATCCTGAATGCAACTGATGGTTGATAGTGCTTGTTGTTGAACCGAAAGCTCTCAACAAAGATTTTAGTAAGCATGTAGTATTGATCCCTCTCATCCTCCATGTAGGCGGTTAAGCCCACATTACCGACGAGGACCAAGAAATCATCCAGCAACCCTGCATTACTCAAAAAGTCATAACATGGAAAAGATGAAGCGTTAGGGACTCCATTGTCCTCTTCGGCTTCGAAGCTCGGTGCGATGACATCCTCATTATAGGATCGTCTAATCCGAGTGGATGACCTTGAGGGCCTCCCCATGCTTGTCGTCTCTCTTTCAAACACTTCTCCAAAGTTATAGTTATCCATCTTCCTTTTCTGAAATTTTTCAACAAACATTATAAAATTTGATTTGGTGACATACAATTTGAGGGAAACTACTATAGGAACTTGCTAGAGTACTAAACATGCATTAAAACTAGTTTTTACCTCTTAGAACAAGCATGCAAGCTCACTAAACATGTTACCTACAGCAACAAAATATTCAAGATATACTCAACCAAACAAAATTCTATTTGGATAATCGAAGGAGTCACATACCGGAGAGCAAATGTGCCAAATTTCGGACAGAAATCTGGGCTGAGCAAAGAGATCGAGAAATCTTGAGCTCTTGAGCAGAAACGCGAGTGAGAGAAAGTGAGTACGAGTTTTTTCGGGAGAGAGAGTGAGATGGGAGGAAGAGATGAAGTAGTGGGGCAAGGAGGGGCCCACACCACAGGGTGGCGCGCCCCCCTCCTTGGTCGCGCCGGCTGGTGGGGTGCAGCCCTGGGGTGCCCCACTGGTCATCCCCAGGTGCTCCCAATGCCTCTTCGAAAAATAAGACCTACGGTATAATTTTTGTGAATTTTTGAAAACTTTGAAAAACGCATATTTCTGGGTGTCAAAATTATTATTACAGGGCAGAAAAAGATTTTCAAACCTCTAAACAACTAAAGCATCTTGCAAATCAAGTAGTGCTACGGCAAGTAAAGCAAGTGGAGGGAGAAAGAAATGTTGTTTAGCTCTTCTATGCATATAAAATGTACTTGTTAACAAGGTTGATCAAGTCTTGTCACCAAATAAATTTTACATGACATAAGAAGAAATAAACCTCAAATCAATCATGTTACCTTGTATTGAATTGATATGGATCCAATCATAATACTTTGATATCCTTGCTTAGGCTCATATATAGGACAATCAATAGTTCCCACTTTGATAGTTCTCACATTAGAAATTGTATTAACTCCACATACTTTATCAATCCTCTTGGGAAAATAAACGGTATGCTCCTTGTCATCGACATTGAAAGTAACTTTTCCTTTATTGCAATCAATAACAGCCCCTGCGGTGTTAAGAAAAGGTCTCCCAAGAATAATAGACATATTATCATCTTCAGGCATTTCCAACACAACAAAATCAGTTAATATTAAGCAATTATTAGTAACTTGAACAGGAACATCCTCACATATACCAACAGGAATAGCAGTAGATTTATCAGCCATTTGCAAAGATATATCAGTCGGTATCAACTTATCTAAATAAAGTCTCTTGTAAAGAGAGAAAGGCATAACACTAACACCTGCTCCCAAATCACATAGAGCAGTTCTAACATAATTATTCTTGACGGAACAAGGAATAGTCGGTATACCTGGGTCGCCCAGCTTCTTTGGAACTTTGCCATTGAAAGAGTAATTAGCAAGCATAGTGGAAATCTCCTCATTAGGAATTTTCCTTTTGTTTGAGACAATATCTTTCATATAATTTGAATAAGGAGGCAATTTAATAGCATCAGTCAAAGGGATTTGCAGGAATAAAGGTTTCATCCAATCACAAAATTTATTATAGTGTTCTTCTTCCTTTGATTTTAATTTCTTAGCAGGAAAAGGCATTTGCTTTTGAACCCAAGGTTCCCTTTCATTACCATGTTTCTTAGCAATAAAATCTTCTTTAGTATACTTTTTATTTTTAGCATGCTTTTCAGGTTCTTCTCCAACCTCTTCTTTATCAGAAGCATCATACTTATCATTATCTTTATCATGTTCGTTACCACTTTCAGTTTCAGCATCAGAAATAGAAATACTATTAGGATCATTAACAGGTTCAGATGATTCTACAACAGTTTTTTTTTCTTTTTCTTAGATGGAGCACTAGTTTCAGTTCGTTGAGAATCTTGTTCAACTCTTTTGGGATGCCCTTCGGGATATAGAGGATCCTAGGTAGAAACACCGCCTCTAGTTGTTACTTCATAAGCATGTTTTTCTTTAGAAATATTTTTTAACAAGTCATATTGCACTTTAGTGAGTTGATCAATTTGAGTTTGAACCATATGAAAATGTTTAACAAGCATCTTAACATCATTGGAGGTTCTCTCCACAATACCATGCAATTCACTAATAGCTCGAGAATTTTCCATTAAATGATTCTCTACTCTCATATTAAAATTATTTTGCTTAACAATATAATTATCAAACTCATCTAAGCATTGAGCAGGAGGTTTTGAATACGGAATATCTTCCCTAGTAAAGCGTTCAAGAGAGTGTACCTCAATCATGGATGAAGGGGGAGTAATCTTGCATAAATCTTCTATGGGGGGTAAATTCTTCACATCTTCGGATTTAATACCCTTCTCTTTAAGAGATTTCTTGGCTTCCCTCATATCTTCATCATTTAATTTAATCATACCCCTCTTCTTCAATATTGGTGTCGGGGTTGGTTCAGGTGTAGACCAATCATCATGATTCCGGCCTATTCTAGCCAATAATACTTCGACGTCGTCTGGAGTTCTTTTCCTGAAAACACAACCAGCACAACTATCCAGGTATGCCCTAGACTCAATGGTTAATCCACTATAAAATATATCAAGTAAATCATGCTTTTCCAAATCATGTCCAGGCCGAGCTCTAATAAGAGAGCAAAATCTCGCCCAAGCCTCAGGCAATTTCTCTCCATCTTCCTGGTCAAAATTATAAATTCTCTGCAAAGCAATATGTTGAGCACTAGCAGGAAAGTATTTCCGAAAGAAAACATCAAGCAAATCTCTAGGACTATCAATAGAATCAGGTGGCAAACTATTATACCAAGTTTTAGCATCATCCTTTAATGAGAAAGGAAAAATTTTAGCTACAAAATAAGTACGCTTCTTAATATCATCAGAAAACAAGCTACTCAAAGTTGAAAGCTCATTCATGTGTTCTACAACACTTTCTTTTTCAGTACCACAAAAAGGTGTTTTCTCAACAATAGATATATGAGATAAATCAAGAGAAAAATCATAATCCTTATCCTTAATATTTATAGGAGATGTGGCAAATTTAGGATCAGGAGACAGTTTATATCTAACAGCACGTTGTGCAAGAAGCTTTTTAATATTACTTGCATCAGTAGTAGCATTGCATTTATCAATGAAGTCATCATCAAGTTCTACATAATCTTCATCAAGATCATCACTAGAGTATTCAACAGACTCAGGTAAATTAACAGGTGTAGCAGCATTTTCATTAGGAGTTTCAGTACTTTCAATCTGTCTAGACCTAGCAATCGTAGCATCTAGAAAAGATCCTAACGAACCATCATTATCAAGCACAGCAGAAGCATCATCAAAATTATAAGAGGAATTTTCAGATTCAGCAGAAGTACCAGCATTTGAAGCTTATGGTGGTGAAACAAGTTTACTTATCACAGATGGTGAATCAAGAGCAGCAGAGGTACTACCTTTTCTTATAGTGGATGGTAATATGGTGACTTTAGTATCGCGAGGTTTACCCATGATGGAGAATTTGCAGCGAACAATATCAATCCAAGTGAACTTGCAAATAAAGCTATGCTCCCCGGCAACGACGCCAGAAAATAGTCTTGATGACCCACAAGTATAGGGGATCGCAACAGTCTTCGCGGGAAGTAAAACCCAATTTATTGATTCGACACAAGGGGAGCCAAAGAATATTTGTAAGCCTTAACAGCGGAGTTGTCAATTCAGCTGCACACTGGAAACAGACTTGCTCGCAAGAGTTTATCGATAGTAATGGTTTTATAGCGATAGCGATAGTGAAATATCAGCGAGCAGTGTCACAAAGACAGCGAGTAGTGATTATAGTAAACGGTAGGATTAAAATACTTTAGGCACGGGGATGGATGAACGGGCGTTGCATGGATGAGAGAAACTCATGTAACAATCAAGGTAGGGCATTTGCAGATAATAATAAAACGGTATCCAAGTACTAATCAATCAATAGGCATGTGTTCCATATTTAGTCGTACGTGCTCGCAATGAGAAACTTGCACAACATCTTTTGTCCTACCAGCCGGTGGCAGCCGGGCCTCTAGGGAATCTACTGGAAATTAAGGTACTCCCTTTAATAGAGCACCGGAGCAAAGCATTAACACTCCGTGAACACATGTGATCCTCATATCACCGCCTTCCCCTTCGGTTGTCCCAATTTCTGTCACTTTGGGGCCTCGGGTTCCGGACAACAATACGTGTATACAACTTGCAGGTAAGATCATAAAGCAATGAATATCATAATGAATTGATAACATGTTCAGATCTGAGATCATGGCACTCGGGCCCTAGTGACAAGCATTAAGCATAACAAGTTGCAACAATATCATAAAAGTACCAATTACGGACACTAGGCACTATGCCCTAACAATCTTATGCTATTACATGACCAATCTCATCCAATCCCTACCATCCCCTTCAGCCTACAACGGGGGAATTACTCACACATGGATGGGGGAAAGATGGTTGGTCGATGGAGAGGCGTCGGTGGTGATGATGGCGATGATCTCCTCCAATTCCCCGTCCCGGCGGAGTGCCAGAACGAAGTTTCTGGTCCCGAGACGGAGTTTTGCGATGGTGGCGGCGTTCTGGATGTCTTCTGGCGATTCCGTCTAACCCCCCGTGCGTTTTTAGGTCGAAGGCGTTAAGTAGTCGAAAAGGGGGCGTCGGAGCTGGCCGAGGGGGCCTCACCATAGGGCGGCGCGCCCCCCTTCCAGGCCGCACCGGCCCATGGTGTGGGGGCCGTGGGCCCCCCCTGGCTTGTCCTTCTGGCTCCGTGAATCTTCTGGAAAAATAAGCCCTTGGGCATTAATTCCGGGGATTTTCCTGAAAGTTGGATTTCTGCACAAAAACGAGACACCAGAGCAATTCTGTTGAAAACAACGTTAGTCCGTGTTAGTTGTATCCAAAATACACAAATTAGAGGCAAAACAATAGCAAAAGTGTTCGGGAAAGTAGATACGTTTTGGACGTATCAATGACCCCCGGTATGCCAAAGGCATGCCAAACCGGATGGTTTAGGCCATCAAAGTACCGGTTTAAAGGTTGTTCCGGATAGCGAAAGTTGATTCAGAGAATCATACCGGTATCCCAAGGAGGGGGATACCGGAACTAGCTAAGAGCGTACCGGAATACCGGAACAGGCTACACTGTAGCACGTCGGCAAAGACCAGTCAAAGATGCTCTCCAGAGCTAGAAGACAAAGATGAGCGAAGCACTTCAGCTTTAATCGAAGCCATGACGCCAAAAGCAAAGGATGACGTAAAAGGTGCCGGAGGATGTCACGGCTTCTGATTAAAGGCATACCGGCATCACCGGTAGCTAAAGTAGCTTTGTAAAGTTGTTTGTCTAGTCAAAGATCCCATTAGGGTTTCTAGGGTTTCTTCCCCTGTAAGCCACCCTCTTCCCTATATAAGGAGAGGGGGCACAGCCCTTCGCGGGCACGACGACGACGACGTTGTTCTGCATTACCAATCTTGTACACAGAAACTTGTAAGCACTTGACATGAGGAAATAGAGAGATCTAGTGCTGTACTTGTTCTTGAGTTCATCATCTTCTACCTTCGGCCCAAGCCAAGTTCTTGAGGAATCCATCCGGAAACCTCTCCATTCATACCAAAAACCCTCCCCCGAATCCTCTAGCGTCCATTCGGCCCCAAGATAAGCCATCCCATGGCATCTGTCTGTTCACCACGACGACAGTTGGCGCCCACCGTGGGGCCAGCAGCGGCGCTTGCTGGAGTTCATATTCGGGCGGGCCTCCTCACCGTCGGCGGCGAACGCGTCGTCACCGCGCTCGTCAACCGCATCCGCGGCATGCGCTTCATCAACGACAACACGGGCTGCTTCTCCAACGGAGGTAAGTTCCCCAAGAACGGCCGCGTCATCGAGTTCGGGAGCATCCTCGTCTACTACGACACCGTCCCCGAGCGGCAGTGCCTCTCGCCGGTGCTTGTGGCTCCGGACCCGCCAAGATCTACGCTTCACAGTGACCGCGCCGCCAGCAGCGTCGAGGTGCTGGTTGTTGGCGCGGGCGACGCCGGCAAGGGAGCTGCAGCGGAAGGCGCTGGCCGGACGAAGTCCGCGCGCACGGCCAAGCCGCCAACCGAGCGCGACCAGGAGGCTGCAGGAGCTTCCGCACCACCACCGGAGACTCCACTCCAAGCGGCCATGAGCATCCTCGCTACGCCCATCGCGCAGAACATTGACCCGGCAGCGGCTCAGGCGGAGCTGGAGGCGCAACGCCAGAAGCTGCTTGCGAACGGCGCCGACATCATCCGGGCGCAGCGCGAGCTGAACCTAACCCTACGTGAGTATAACGCTGCCCATGGCTTTGCTTCTGTTAGCGCTCAGGCTACAAGGATACAGGAAAACCGGCTTAGAGCTCGCAACTTAGATCAGGATCTGCGTAAGGAGATTCTTACCGGAAAGAACGCTTCTGCATCGTTGAGCATGGTAGAGAAACCTAAGTATAGCAGTCCGGATAAAACCATAAAGGCTGCTAAGGTTGCAGTAGAGCTGTGTGAATTCCTTTCCGGAGATGCTTTGGCAAAACAGCAAGAGCGTGTCAGGGAGTTGCTTGATACCATTGAGCAGCAAAATGCTGAGCAGCTGGCCAAATTGAACAAGGCTGCGGCTTCGAAATCTGTGCGTTCAACAAAGATTGCCGGAAGCAAGTCCCATGGGCAGGCATCGTCCCCCTATCCGGACAAGAGAAAAGAAAAAGAGGTGAATGCGCAGCAGATGACTATGTACGATCCGGTTCTTGCCGGAAAACAACAAGCCAGGCGACATGAGGCCGGTAGAAAAAACCAAGGGGCAGATCGTGGCTACGCCAGATACGGCTATGCCAGAGATGAGTATGCCGGTAGAGGAGAAACCGGGCAAAATTATCGCGTACCAAGAGCTGCTAATGCATAGGAGGAAATGCCTCCGCCAAGGTACCGGCAGGCAAGGGCCGCGGTACCGGAAAGATATGATGAGGCTGATTCAGCAACCGAAAGAGTCGGGGCCTACCGGAACCCTTTGGGGGAAAGGTTAGGAGAAAGATGCCTGCCAGACCGGGATGCGAGGCACAGGCTGGATAGGATGTATTTGTCTAAGATGGTTGACGCAGAAGGTCCTCCGGGTCCCAAGTGTTTTGGCCCGCGGATCATGAAAGAGGAACCACCGGTTCGCAACTTCACATTGCCCCGTGACACGAAAACATACGATGGTAGCACTAAACAGGAAGACTGGCTTGCGGATTACGTGACCGCAGTTTACGTTGCCGGTGGCGGAAGAACCGTCGCTGGTGGAGGAAACCGGCGTTGGGCCGTAAGGATTGTACCATCTTTTGTGGTAGGACCAGCGCGCATTTGGCTAAACAACCTGCCGGCAGGAAGCATAAACGGCTGGTTGGACTTTGAGGAAGCTTTTGTGAGCAACTTCAGCAGTACCTACCGGAGGCCAAACAGGCCGCAACAGCTTGCTCTGTGCACACAACGTTCGAACGAAACAGACCGGGATTACCTGACCCGGTGGAACTCCACAAGGAACTCCTGTGAAGGAGTAATCGAAGCGCAAGCCATAGCTTGGTTTTGCAACGGGTGCAGAAGAGGTTCGCCCCTGTGGCAGAAGCTCCAGAGGAACATGCCGACAACTTTGTCGGAAATGATACGTGTGGCGGATAGCTACGCATTGGGAGACCCAATGCAACCGGCAGTGCAGGCAGAGCCAGCACAAACAAGCCAACCACGCCAAGATCAGTACCGGGATAACCGGCACAACAAAAGAAGGGAATAATTCCCGGATCAGAGGTACGGTCCGCAGCAAGTTGCTGCTGTACAAGATAACTCTGGCGCCAGCGGCAGCCAGAGGCAGAAAACCGGATCGCAGCCATGGGCGGGTTCTAAGAAACAATGGGTCGAAAAGAAACCCTGGGGCCAGAAAAAGAACTGGAAAGAACATGCGAAGTACACCATGGAAGCAGCTATGGACCAACCTTGCCGGTGGCACACACCGAATCCGGCTAATCTGTCTAACCATTTGACGAAGGATTGCTCTTGGACTAAGTACCTGATGTTGAAAGGTGCGGTAAAAGATGCGCAAGCACAAGGCTGTACCACGATATTACCACCGTCGCAAGATATGCTGCATCAGCATCCCTTACCACCACCACCACCGCTTACCGGAGCAAATGCTCTACCGGTACAGCCTCAGCCAAACCGGCAGCAGCACCAGCAAATTCATCAGGTGGGTGATGGCAATGGCCAACCGCCACCGCCGGCACCTTTGGGCCGGAATGTTTACCAAGATCCAGACCTATGCTGTGTTGTGTTCGTTACTGAGCCAACTGACAAGCAGAGCTTATACCGTCGCTCTATGGAAGTGAATGCAGTGATGCCGGCAGTACCAAGGTACATGCTGTGGTCTGATCAGGAAATCACCTGGTCATTCAAGGATCATCCGAAAATCATGCCCAATCCGGGTGGTTATGCTCTTGTTGTGGACCCTATCATGCATGGGCCAACGGCTCGAGTGCGGTTCAGCAAGGTGCTGATTGACAATGGAAGCAGCATAAACATTATGTACCGGAACACCATGCGTACGCTGGGAATCACTGAGAACATGCTGCAACCAACTCACACTACGTTCCATGGGATCGTTCCGGGTTTGTCCTGCTCGCCCATGGGAAAAGTCCGGGTGGATGTGTAGTTTGGTGGATGCGACAATTGCCGGGTGGAAAATGTTCTGTTCGAAGTGGTGGACTTAGACAGTCCTTACCATGCGCTGCTGGGGAGACCGGCGTTGGCATCATTTATGGCCTCAACTCATACGGCGTATCTCAATATGAAGATGCCGGCACCATCTGGACCCTTGAACGTAGTGGGAAACTACAAGGTCTCGCTGGAAACCGCTTCCACCGGATCAAATCTGGCCGAATCGTTGGTGATCGCAGAAGAAAAAAGGAGAATGCAAACTGCGGTTGCGCTGGCTCAGTCCTCGCAGTTGAGTTTAGCTGCAATGAGTGGCAACCTTGGCACACCGGCATTAAGGCCAACCAAGGAAACAAAAGACATCGTGTTGGACCCGGCTCACCCTGAGCGCACCGTTCGTATCGGTGTCGGTCTCAGTGAGGCATAGGAAAGCGCGCTCATCAACTTCCCCTGTGAGAATCGGAATATCTTTGTCTGGTCTACTGATGATTTGGTAGGTGTTCCGAGGGAGTTGGCGGAGCACTCTTTGAATGTCCGGAAGGATGCGAAGCCGGTAAGACAGCCGTTGCGCCGGTTTGCTGAAGATAGGAGAAAGATTATCGGAGAAGAGGTGACAAAGTTGTTGGTTGCCGGATTCATCATGGAAGTACTACATACTGAATGGCTAGCCAATCCGGTGCTGGTCGAGAAGAAAAAAGAGGAGAACCTTGAGGCAAAAGCTCCAAAGGTGTGGCGCATGTGCATCGACTACACCAACCTGAACAAGGCTTGTTCGAAAGATCCTTTCCCTTTACCCCGGATCGATCAAGTGATTGATTCCACTACTGGATGTGAACTGCTGTCGTTCCTGGATGCCTATTCCGGTTTCCACCAAATTCCCTTGAAAAAGGAAGATCAAATAAAAACTGCGTTTATCACCCCGCACGGGGCTTATTGCTATGTTACTATGCCTTTCGGTTTGCGCAACGCTGGTGCAACGTACCAGCGCTGCATGCAAAAGTGTTTGTTTGACCAAATCGGAAAGAATGTGGAGGTCTATGTGGATGACATTGTGATAAAAACGAAGGTCAAGGAAACCTTGATCGATGATTTGAGGCAAACGTTTGATAACCTAAGAAGGTTCCAGATGAAACTCAATCCGGCAAAATGCACCTTCGGTGTGCCAGCCGGCAAATTGCTTGGCTTTCTCGTGTCTAGCCGGGGCATTGAGGTTAATCCGGTAAAGATCCGGGCCATAGAAAGAATGCGATACCGCAAGAGCTCAAAGATGTGCAAAAGTTTACCGGAAGCTTGGCATCGCTAAGCCGGTTCATAAGCAGGTTGGGGGAAAAGGCCCTACTGCTCTATGCTTTGATGAAAAAATCCGATACCTTTGTCTCGACCCCTCAGGCAGACGCAGCGTTCAAAGAGCTGAAAACAATGCTAGCCACAGCGCCGATATTGGCTTCGCCTCTAGAAAGAGAGCCCATGCTGTTGTACATAGCAGCAACAAACCGGGTTGTGAGTGTAGTAGTTGTGGTTGAAAGAGAAGAGGAAGGAAAAACCGTGCAAAGACCGGTATACTACCTGAGTGAGGTGTTCTCCCTCTCAAAACAAAACTACCCTCACTTCCAGAAAATGACTTATGGCGTGTTCATGGCCGCCACAAAGCTCAAGAACTACTTTGAAGAACATCCCATGAAAGTAGTGAGCGAGACACCAATTTCCGATATCATGGGAAACAAGGATGCTAGCGGCAGGATTGCCAAGTGGGCAATTCAGGTATCACCATATATACCGGAGTACGAAAGAAGGGACGCCATAAAATCACAAGCTTTAGCTGATTTCTTGGTTGATTGGGCGGAAATGCAATACAAACCGCCAGAACACAAGGTAGAGTACTGGAAGATGCACTTTGATGGATCCAAACTCAAGGAGGGTCTGGGCGCCGGTGTGGTGCTTACTTCGCCTAAGGGAGATCATCTCCGGTATGTTTTACAAGTGCACTTCAGAGCATCAAACAATGTTGCTCAGTACGAGGCTCTGATCCATGGGCTCAAAGTCGCAAAAGAAATCGGTGCGCACCGGATCATTTGCTATGGAGATTCAGATCTTGTGGTGCAGCAGTGTTCCGGAGATTGGGACGCAAAAGATGCCGACATGGCCTCATACCGGTTTCACGTGCAAAAGATTGCCGGCTTCTTCGAAGGATGTGAGTTTCACCATGTGCCGCGGGCGGAAAATGAAGCCGCAGATACGCTTTCCAAGTTAGGCTCCTCCCGGCAGGAAATTCCTCCCGGAGTGGCTTTGGCTCACCTAAGGACTCCATCGATCAAACCGAGTCCGGAATCAGAGTCAATTTTTGTACCGGAGTCACACGTTGTGCCAATGGACATTGACGAAGGAAACCCGGGGACTGTTCCGGTAAACCCGGGGACTGCAGTGTCAAAACCGGAAGAAGCTATGCTGGTGGACAGTATGGAGGTAGACGTACCGGTATTCCTAGTCCGGGAAGCACCAACTTGGGTTGAACCTATTAAGGAATTCCTGATCAACGGCACCTTGCCGGTTGACGAAAACGAATCGAGAAGGAACCAGAGAAGGTCCAAGGCCTACACTATCATCAATGGTGAGGTATACAAAAGAAGTGTTACCGGCGTCCTCCAGAGATGCATGGAGCCAGAAGAGGGAAAAGAAATGCTGGTAGAGGTTCACCAAGGAGAATGTGGGCACCATGCTTCATCAAGGGCTCTGGTGGCAAAAGTCTTCCGGCATGGGTTCTATTGGCCCACAGACTTTGGAAAATGCCGAGGACTTGGTACGAAAGTGCAACGGCTGCCGCCGGTACGCCAAGCAAAATCATCCCCCAGCCTTCGGTCTCAAAACTATACCATTGACTTGGCCATTTGCTGTTTGGTGCCTTGATATGGTTGGTCCATTTAAAACCGCAAGGGGCAATATGACACATGTACTGGTGATGGTGGATAAGTTCACCAAATGTTTGGAAGTGAAGCCTATCGCAAAGTGTGATGGGTATAGGGCTGTGAAATTCTTAAAAGATGTGATCTTGCCGTATGGATACCCGCATAGCATCATCACTGACAATGGCACAAACTTTGCTCAAGGTGAGTTCAAAAGGTTTTGTGAGGATAACAATATCCGGTTGGATTTTTGCTCCGTAGCACACCCGCAAGGCAATGGCCAGGTTGAAAGGACAAATGCTCTGGTGCTTTCCGGTATCAAGCCAAGGCTGATCGAACCGCTTGAAAAGTCACCAGGATGTTGGCTGGATGAGCTACCATCCGTACCGTGGACCATCCGGACAACACCAAACCGGTCTACCGGATACACTCCGTTCTTCATGGTTTATGGGGCGGAAGACGTAATTCCAACCGATATCATTCACGATTCACCAAGGGTTCAAGTCTATACCGAAGAGGAGGTAAAAGAGGCCCGAGAAAATGATGTGGACTTGCTAGAAGAAGCAAGAGAGCTGGCTTTGGCAAGAACAGCCATATACCAGCAGAACCTCAGACGCTATCATAGCCGGAAGGTTAACCCGAGGGTTTTCCGGGAGGGAGATCTGGTGTTACGCCTAGTGCAGCGCACTGAGGGACGCCACAAGCTCTCACCTCCGTGGGAAGGACCTTTCATTGTGAGCAAGGCTCTGCACAATGATGCCTACTACCTAATCGATGCACAGGAATCGAAGAAAGGCAAGGCGGACAGGTCCAGAGGAAACCAAGCGCCCATGGAACATAGCACTACTGCGTCCTTTCTATTCCTGAAGTTGTGCTGTAAGAGGTTCTTTTTTGTACCTTAAATGCTATGAATAAAGATGCCGGCACCTCGAATGAATCTCGGGGACTGCCTCTACCAAAAGTTGCATGAAATGTGTTTATTTTTTCAGTTTACCGATTGCTTTGTGAACATTTTTCTTTCCGGTTTAGTAATGTGCTAAACCTACCGGAGTCTTTGACTATGCTGTTGTCCGCAGACCGGCTTCATGGAAAGCAAGATAAACCGGTAGGAACTAAGCACGTGAAACACGAAGAGGATGAATGGGAACAATCAATCCGGAAAAATGTAACTAACCCCGGTTGTACCGGTTTTTTGTGAAAATTTTGAATTATTTCTAAGTTCAAGAAAATGCTTGCTTGGCAAAAGAACTTTGTGACTCATACGCCAAAAAACCCAGAGAGGTAGGCAGAGGCAAAGCAAAAGAACCAAGTGTGCATCGGATTGGATGCCGAAACAATTCCGGAATCTTCACAGTGCAAGATCAAAGCAAACGATATGCAAAATGCTAAGCTAGCACATAAAACTTAACTTAAATGGTTACCGGTAAAGAGATACCGGCATAATTGTTGTAGCACAACCAAAAGGCATGATTGTTTTATCTTACATCTCAAACCCCGGCATTCCAGGGTAGAATTTAACAAACTGAAAGTTTTGAAGCAACATATATAAAGGGGAACAAGATAAGAGGTTCAGGCAATGGGAGGCTGCTCGCCAGCCGCAGGAGCTTCCGGAGGAGCGTCGCCTTCTTCCGGATCAGCCGCGTCCTCTTCGACATCCTCATCCTCCTCGTCCTCGACGGCTCCTTCGTCATCGGAAATTGCATCCTTGACGTCGGGAGGAGGAGGGATGAAGGTGCGCACGTGAGCGAACTCGGCAATGCGGTAGGCTCGGTCCTGGTGCTTGGCGACGCGAACCGGATCCTTGTCAGCAGGCGAGTCGCCACGAAGGGCGTGGAAGGCGTCCAGGTCCAGGTCATCATACCAGGAGCATGCGATGCGCAGCGCCGCATCCGCTCCGGCACGAGCAGCTGAGCACCTCCACTCGCGGATCCTCCGGCATGCGTCCTTCAGGCGCTCATCAACCAGCGTGACGTTGTCAGGCACCGGCTCCCCAGGCCACAACACTTTGAAGATTTGGAGCGCAGCATCCGGAAGAGCGTTCATGTGCCGGTCGACGGAGCGCATGTGCTGGATCCGGGCGGAGAGCGCGACCAGATAGTCGTAGCCGTCCCAGGGCGCATCCGGGCTTGGCAAAGTTTGCTTGGCCCTGTGCTCCGTGACCTTGGCAACAGCATGCCTCTGGGAGTCCGGGAAGATCCCTACAAAGAAAAAGAAAAGAAAGAGCAGCCGGTGTAAGAGCATACCGGTATAAACTAAAAGCTTTTAAGCAAGAGAAAAAAGAGAGGAATCACTTACTGCGGGCGAGGGAGTCGATCTGCATCACCATCTGATCATAGTCGGCTTGATCAGCGGTGAGCTGGGTGATCTTGTCCTGCACAGCCTTCCGCGCGGCAGCTTCTTCCTCCAGCTCCTTCCGCAGCCCAGCAGTGGAGTCTGTATACTCCTCCAGAGTCTCGTCTAGTTTGACCTCTGCAGCGGCTTTGCTCCTTGAGCTCGCGCGCGTGCCGGAGCTCAGCCTCCATGGCCCGCTCCTTCATCTCGCGGTGCGCGGTGGTGAGCTGCTCCTTTTCGGCTGAAATCCGGAAGAGTTTTGTTAGCAAAGAGAAATCCAGTGTGACGAAACATGCCAAACAAGTAAAAGCAAGGAATGGTACCCTTGAGCGCGGTAAGCTCGGTGGAGAGAGCCTCGAAGGAGACTTCCGGAAGCGCTGAAATGCAAAAAGTTAGGAACTAAAAAGAAAAAGCAACCGGTAAAAAGAAGACGGAAGAGCAAGAACTAACCTTGGCATTTGCTGTGGGCCTCGGACAGCTCCCGGTGCTCCCACAGCATCTCTTCAAAGAGCTGTTTCCGGGTGTCCAGCGTGCTCTGTTCATGTTAAGAAAAGGATCCGGTAAAAAACATGCCGGCAGGGAGAAAAGTTTCGCGCTAAGTGCTGCGCTCTCAACCCGAAACTCGGGGACTGGCTATGCCGGTTTTTTGTGTTTCTCACAAAGTTTCGCGCTAAGTGCTGTGCTCTCAACCCGAAACTCGGGGACTGGCTATGCTGGTTTTTTGTGTTCCTAACAAAGTTTCGCGCTAAGAACTACGTTCTCAACCCGAAACTCGGGGACTGGGAGGATATACATAATCTTCAGAGCTTGGAAAGAAAACCGGCAAGGATGTAAAAGAGATTGAGGTTTTGCGGCTTACCGTCACGTTGCTGCTGGCATCGTGCCAGGCGTTGTCAAACTCCTTGGCCGCATGCCGTAGCCGGCCATAATGTTGGACGGTGTTGCGGGGGCCGGAGGGGTCGACCACCGGAAGCTTGTCCTTGCCAAGGCCCCGCGTCGCCGGCGTCAGATCCGCCCGATTCCACTTCTCAGCGTAATCGAGCAGATGGCCCAGCTCGGCTCCTTGGCGTTGGAACTCGGTAATCCGGCCAATCTGGGCGGAGGCCGCCTCGGAGGCCACTACGGCGGCACAACCGGTATGCAGAACCATCATCCGCGAACCGAAGAGGGATCCGTGGCCGCAGTTACCACCGCAGCAAGTTGCTGGGCGGTGAGCTTGCCGCTCTCTGGCAGCGTGGGCTTGCCAGGAGCCGGTTTCTCGATGGAGGTTGCCGGAGGAGGAGTTGGCGTAGCCTTGGCAGGCTCAGGAGCTTCCGGAGCGTCCTTCGCCGGAGAGGATCTAGCCGGCCCGGAAGAATCCGGCATGGCCTTGGAGGGGGAGGAAGAGGTCTTCTTCTTCTTCTTCTTCTTCTTCTTCTTCTTCTTCTTCTGAGCAGGAGGAACCAGAGGTTCCGCCTGCCCGACGTTTTCAGTGTCGGCACCGATGTTGCTGGCCCCGGTGTCTTGGGTATCTGGAGGGGAGACAAAGTCCCCCTCCGCGCGGTGATCAGAAGGTTTTGGGGCCACGCGCCCCGAACTTGTGTTGCCCCCGCAGGGGAGGCAGAAGGATTGCTGACACCAGATGGTACCGGACTTGGCTGAGGAGGAGGTGAGGCCCTCGCGGTTCCCTCAGAGGTCTCTGGCCTCATGCCAGAGGCGCTCTTGGAGATCTTCAGGGCAGGCCTGAGAAAGATAGAGAAAAAACAAGTTCAGAAAAGGCAACCGGGAAAAGAGAATCAAAAAGCAAAGAGTCAAGAGAAAAATAGGAAGTGAAATCGGAAACTTACCCGGAAGCCACCGGCATCTCTCGAGACCGGCGTCGCTTGGTGGATACCTTCCTCCCGCCAATAACTTCCTGCCGGGAGCGTTTGCCGGAAGGGGCTTCGCTTGAACCGGCCTCGGGCGTGGGCGCCTTGTTCTTGCGGCCCTGGGAGGTGAGCTTCTCCAGAAATTCAGCCCCAACCTCGGCCTGAAGTGGGGTGGCGCGCTCCACAACCTGTGGGTCGGCGCTGGCTGAGGCAGCGCCTACAGAAAGATGATACATGAGAAGGCGAAAGAGCAAAATACCTCAAGTATGGTAACCCCATCATCCGAATCAGAGTCCTTGCCGGAAAAGTTACCGGGGCGTGGAATGTGGGTGCGGCCTATCTTCTGCTCTCCCTTCACGTAGGGGTCAGCGTCGGAGTCGTCCTCGAAAACCCGGTCCGGCGTGTAGGAAGCCGGATGCTCCTGGCCGATCCGGCGGAAGTTCTGAGATACAAAGACAACATGTTAGAGCAAGATACGTATGGTAATACCGGAAAAAGCTTCCCAAAGATCCCAGAGTCTTACTCTCCGCGAAGGAGAGTTGCGCCGGCTATAAGGGGCCAACCCGTATTTCCAGCTGGGGCTCAGCGGGTTTTGGCAGATCTGCTTGGCCTTAAGGACCAAGTCAGTAGGGCTCAGCCGGTGGGTTGTGATCCTTGTCGGGTCCATTGGCCCCGACATCTCGCTGATCTTGTGGGCGCGCCGCTGAAGGGGCAGCACCCGGCGCGCGAGGAAGGCGCGGACTAGATCCTCCGCGCAGAGGTTGGTCTCCTCCTTGTTGATGTCAATGAAGCCGGCGATCCGGGTGGACTCCTTGTCATCCTTGGGATGGTGGAGCCAATTCTTCATGGAGGGCGGCCCGGGAACATATGCCGGAAGATTGATGAAGTCTTCCGGACCGCCGTTCCGAACGTAGAAAAAGGTCCTCTGCCAGGTCCGGACAGAGTCCAGACCGGAGAGTTTGTAGAAGTTGCTTCCGGCGCGGGGAGACAGAATGCAGCCCCCACACCGGACAAAGGGTTTGGGCTGAGGAAGTTTCCTATCTTGGATAGAATTCTTCCGAGGATAGTAAAAGAAAGAGAAATTATCAACAGAAGGAGTGATACCGCAGTATCCCTCCATGAACGCGGTGAAGGAAGAAAGATAAAAGATAGCGTTGCCCGGAAGATGGTGGGGCTGAAGCTCGTAGAAGTCGAGGAAGCGCCGGAAGAAATCTGACGCTGGAAGGCCCAAGCCGCGCTCAAAATGAGCGGCAAAGACCACAATTTCACCCGGCTCAGGCTCCGGCTGACGCTCCTCGCCAGGGATTCGGCACCAAACCTCTTCCGGAATCCTCCGGGAGCGGTAGAGCCAGTCGATTTCCGCCTGGGTCACGTCGGAGCCCATCCAGGCTCCTCGCGTGTAGGAGTCCAGATCTACTCTGGCACCTTGGCTGGAGCTGCCGGCTTCTCCTTGGTTACCGGTAGCAGGGGCTGAGCTACCAGTACCAGCCTCGCTCTGGGCGAGATCTGCCTCAAGCCCATCGAAACAAGATGTGGGGATTACAGTGTGGCGGCTACCGGAAGAAGAATCCGAAAAGAGGTCCTCGGAAGACATTTTCCGGAAGGTTTCGGAATCTACCTAGAAACAGATTTCCCAAGATCAAGCCCCGCGCGAAGATCTACGAGTAAGAGGAAAAGCAAAGGAAAAGAGGAGGTAAATACCCTACCGGCCCAAGAACTGAAAAGCAAAAAAGAAAGAGGCAAATGCACATCGGGCCTAACCTGAGGCGGCAGAGTAGTTGAGGAAGAAGGTCGCCGGAGACGCGGCGAGCTCGCGACCGACGGAGAAGGACAGCGGCGAAGATGAGCAGAGGGCGCCTGCGGGAACCCGATGCTGCAGCGGACGAGGAGCTTCAAAGACCCTCTGCGCGACGGAGAGTCCTGGCGCAGCGCGAAGAAAGGCTGGACTTCGTCGGAGCAGCAACTCGGCGGAGAACGGCGGCGACGAGGGCGCAACGGGCGAGAGGGCTTAGAGCGCAGGGAAGGGGGCAAATGCGGAGAGAAGACGAAGAGGAACCGCTCCCCCCTTATAAAGGAAAAAAGAGAAGTGGGCCGGAAACCGCTGGGCCGCGGCGGTTCGGATCGTGGGCCGCCACGTGGCGCGCAGATACACGCGCCAAAAATACAAAGACACAGGAAGGCCACACGGATCCGGAACGGCAGCGCGGATCCGGTGCGGCGCCATAAATGCTGGCATAGAAGACGAACCGAAGTGACCACTGACACTGTCGCGCGCCAGGCACAGTGCGCATGTCACTGACAGGCACGGTACTCGAGATATTCTCGACCTCGTCGAGGAGAGGTTTAATGACAAGAGATGCCGGAGAAAATCGGTACAGAGACATAAGTTCGGCAAGGACGCCGAAGAGTTTGATCCGGATTCCGGAAGGGTTAAACCGGAACCTTGAGAAAGGAAAACCTGGCATGGTCCGTTGGATAGGATCCACCGGACTATACCAGCTTCGGGGACTAATGTTGGGGGGATGACCCCCGGTATGCCAAAGGCATGCCAAACCGGATGGTTTAGGCCATCAAAGTACCGATTTAAAGGTTGTTCCGGATAGCGAAAGTTGATTCAGAGAATCATACCGATATCCCAAGGAGGGGGATACCGGAACTAGCTAAGAGCGTACCAGAATACCGGAACAGGCTACACTGTAGCACGTCGGCAAAGACCAGTCAAAGATGCTCTCCAGAGCTAGAAGACAAAGATGAGCGAAGCACTTCAGCTTTAATCGAAGCCATGACGCCAAAGGCAAAGGATGACGTAAAAGGTGCCGGAGGATGTCACGGCTTCTGATTAAAGGCATACCGGCATCACCGGTAGCTAAAGTAGCTTTGTAAAGTAGTTTGTCTAGTCAAAGATCCCATTAGGGTTTCTAGGTTTTTTCCCCTGTAAGCCACCCTCTGCCCTATATAAGGAGAGGGGGCACAGCCCTTCGCGGGCACGACGACGACCTTGACGTTGTTCTGCATTACCAATCTTGTACATAGAAACTTGTAAGCACTTGACATGAGGAAATAGAGAGATCTAGTGTTGTACTTGTTCTTGAGTTCATCATCTTCTACCTTCGGCTCAAGCCAAGTTCTTGAGGAATCCATCCAGAAACCTCTCCATTCATACCAAAAACCCTCCCCCAAATCCTCTAGCGTCCCGGCCCCAAGATAAGCCATCCCATGACATCTGTCTGTTCACCACGACGACAATGTCGGGGATGGGATAATCCCCTCATCCGACACGAGCATCGCTACACGTAGGCCCAGAGGTGGCATCAAGCTTTGCTCATGACGCGCAATCGAGGGATGCTAAGGAAGATGGTGCCGAATGTTTCAAGTACTTATGTTTTATTTATTTTTCTTGTAAGAATATTCTTGCAAGGGCTCGTTTTAGATAATACTAGACAATTCCCCGCGCGTTGCTGCGGAAATGTATGGTAAAAAATACTTTATGGAAATATATTAAATTCCTGGAAAACATATATTAATGCTTGCATAAATATTAAATTAGAAAATCAAAATTTAACTATGCCATTCTCATGAAACATGAAATATAAGAATATAACATAGTATGTGTACATGCCTAGTCGAAATGAATATGTCTCTGGATGGTTCCAAGACGACCTAGGATACACACCAAAGATGTTAATTGCGTCACGGCCCGGAAGCGAAAAAAAGTTCCATACAAACTGAAATAAATTAGGAGATCTAAGAAGTCAGAACTAATGGAATTGAAAGACGATTTTGAGAAATCTTTCCAAATCAATGTATGGATGCCTCAAGGTACGACCTATACATGACGTAAAAGATGTTACCTCGCTGCTGCTCTCTTCGTCTTTCTTTGAACCTTCTAGTACCTCCGAAAGGCCAAATCCAGCACACAACGATGTGCTTCTTAATTAATTCCAGTGTTATCTCTTGTCTGTCAATCCATCTGGAGACTCGTTGCTTTTACAGAAGTAGAGGAAGAAAGAATAGAGCCGATATGGCGGCTCTTTGCTTTTCCAGGAAAGTATAAGCTCGTATCGGCAAGGGCGGACAAACCCCGTCACTGAGATCATGATGGCCTGGACCGCTGCATTAACCTGCTGCTTTCCTTCTCAGTTCTCACAGCAACACAACATCGATCCGAGAGAGAAAAAAATTCGTTTGCGTCGCTGACGCGCTTGAGGACATCGCAGGGGGTGACTGAGAGATCGATTTTTATAGCTTGTTCTGGTGCTCGGAGGGGCAAGGGGAGACAGATGGACATAGCTCAACCCAGGAGGCAAAGCGATTTGTTATGAAACAGTGGGAAGGTGAAGCGATGGATTGAACTAAAGCCAAAAGGATGGTTCGTCTCTTCTAGTGGAGCAGTAAAAACATGCATGTCGTCTGTTCATATCATAGCGCAGAGAGATGGGGTGCTGCATGCTATCAGTAGTGGAATCAAGCAATATAAATTAATTCTTTTCTTAGAAATAAAATATGATGTGGCATGTTTGCTGAGGTGGATAGGTTGCATGTTGAGAGAAATCACTTAGTGGGTTGCTTCTATTTAGATATTATAGATATGATCTTAGGATTTTTTTTTCTTTTTTTGCAAAATTGATGGTTCGGTTTAGTGTGACAGTATAGGAATTGGCGAGTTGGAGAAATGTCTTTCTTCTGTGTATATGGGACATCCAGTGCACGATCTCACCATGTTTTATTGCATACCAATTCGATTGAAGATTCCAAAACACAATAAAAATTGGAAAATGATTGTAATCCTCCAGGGGATGGCACGCCCGCAGCCTCCTCCTTCCGTGCGTGACGCGTGTTCATGGGACCCACCACACCGCACGTTATCGTTTCCCTTTCCTGTCCACTCGTTGCTTTCCCCATCCTCTCACCTTTTTCACCACTAGTAAACGTGCACGTGCAATGCACGTGTAAGATTATGAATTTGTTTGCCAATATAACAAATTATCACTCAGGTATAATAACATACTTATATAATTTTTTTTGACAACTTTACCGTAGGGGAAACCCCTCCCTACGGTGTAATTTTATATATTAAAGGGAGACCACACTGTACAAAACGGAAACACCCAAGTGGGCTTATTACATTGATGAAGCATGAGATCACTTTGGAAACAGACTCTCCAACGTCCAAATGAAAGCTGGTTGATTTTGGAAGATCAAATTATTTTGAATTTTCCAAACATTCCATGCGGCACAAAGCTACCACCTCCATAAAGCATGGGCCCATAAATTTTGCTTTGCCAATAAAATTCATGTCAAAATTGGCTTGGAAATATCCCAATGTATACCAATGGCCTCAGTCAAAAAATAAGTGCTCCCTGGTTTCAAGTTGTTTCGACGTGCACAACACATATTCAGGACCGGAATTTAATTGCCAATGCTTCCTTAGAATCAAGTCCCTTGTGTTCAATCGGTCATGTATCAAAAGCCAGGAGAATACTTTAAGTTTAGGCAACATATTTGATTTCCAAACAACATTCAGAACAGCATCTACCGGGAGCTGTCCGAACAGAAAATTATAAAACTTATACAGATATTTCAATAAACATTGCTCAAAAGCCAAGTAAATTCACAATATTCAAATAATTATGTCCCAATGTGCTTGTCCAAATCGACTTTTGGGGTGTCGCCTTCACATTCTTTGTTGTTGTATGTAAGCAACCAACACACTGTTCTGTAAGTTGTAGCTGTCCTGCAAGTGCATCATATATGCTTATCATGAAGAGATCACATTGACGGTCTACGTGAACACTTGATTACAAGGATCAGTACTTTTTTTCATAGTATTAAAAGCAATTTGACAAAGCAAAAAAACACTAAAGTTAGAAAATTATCTGAGCATTTTGCAGACTGGTGATGAAGTTACCATGTGCCACCACCAGCACTACCCTACTCAGAACACCATTAGCCAAAGCATCTTGAAAAAAGTAATGACTTCTTCACATACAGCTCGGGTGGGCGCAGCAAATTCCGTATGGTAATGTGCATCTTCATTTGTGTTTTGAATATTTGGAATATCTGCTTCTCTAACCTTAGTCACCGGGGAAACATAACAGTGTGAAAACGTATCAGCATAGTAGGGACTGACCTTGTGTTGTTCGATAAGCTTCAGAGCATGTTTATCAGCTTTCTGATACTCGCGTCCTGGCAGCATAAGATTGGACCTTGTTGCATTCTATACAGAGAAGGTCACAAGTTAGCAGTTCAATACAATAAATGACAAAAAAAAATCTACATGGATGACAATGATTCGGTCTCTCAGATACAAATAATCCAACTGAAAAGAATTTGACACCCAAACAGCCACCAAGCACTGAAGCAAGCAACTAATAAAGCACTGATACTCATACTCATATTCCTATTAAACAATTGATAAAGCCCTGATTAGAAAAATTATCAGAACTGATTTAAATGTTTGATAACTCCCTGAATAAAACATGGACCAGCCAATGAATATTTACAACCATCCAATATCTCTGCTTATATACGTACTACCAACTCTCGTAACTGGATTTCATTGTTTCCCCTCACTCCACCTACAGGTCATGTCCAATCAGCAGATAGTAGTACATAGCACGAATGCTCAGGCAAACTCAATTACTGACACCACGTGACCTTCATGAGGCTGCTGTCCAAGCAACCACGTTTGATAATAAATCAGTGCCATAAGCATAAGTAAGCAATTCAGCATCTACAGAATTTTCTTGATATAAGATTCTCCATTCTAGAACAAAATTTATTTTCTCTGGACATTTTATTAGAGATGTCCTGTACATATTCAGTCTCCTAAACAATTTGCATAATCTGCAGGTACAATTTTTTGAATGCAAAATAAACTGACCGGCATACTGCAATTGATCCTATGTTAGATCCAAGTTAGAAATCTACTAAATAGTAGCGCGCACACATCCAAGATGGCAGAACGAATTTACTTCAGATTCATCCTTTCGCAAAGCCTTTCCCTGCACAATTAATAAAAGAGAAGAAATACATCTTAGATTGAGAACCGAAGATACGTGAGTGAAACCATGGCCTTTGGTGAACTTGGAAGATGATAACAGCCAGTAGAGGGAGATAATTATGTCTTTTTGAACCTAGTGATTATTAATAAAAGAGAAGAAATACATATATGTTAGTTTGAGAACCGGAGATACGTGAGTGAAATCATGGCCTTTGGTGAACTTGGAAGATGATAACAGCCAGTAGAGGGAGATAATTATGTCTTCTTGAACCTACTGATTATTATGTGAAATATTACTACCCATGACTGAAAAATAGCTAATATCATAAATCTAAAAATATTATTATGTAGAGGATTTGCCCAATATCATAAATCTAAAATTATAAAAAAAATGGCATGCACTATAGTTTCAAACTTCTGAAATATGAAAGACCACTCATATGTCTATTGCCTTCTTCCCAGAATTTGAGCCGAACCACTTATTTGTAAAATGTGCTTGGACCTAATTAAGGGGAGTATGAACAAAATAGAAACTATTTAGCATCTAATTTACAGGGGGTGACACATTGTTTACGGATTACCATAAACTGCCCTCAATTCTCTTTACCCATCTCATGGACAGCCGAAAATACCATGGTATATGTAGGTTCTGTAAGACATGTAACTATATGTAGCCGGGATAGATGACGCCGAGGACAGACTATGTGTGTCCTTCCTGCAAAAAAACCCAGTATATGCGGCTCAGATAAGAGGCGATGGAGTTGTGTATGAGACGAATGATGAAACATAAATTTGATACTTTATGCAAGAAATAATTTATTTCAAAAAAAGTAATACTTTATGCAAGAAAAGAATTGTGATGCCTTCTTTATTAGTATTGCTCAGATTAGGGTAGAGCCATGAAAACAGGATATAACACTGAGAGGGGTTCAAACTTAGGAATGATGCTACTGATTTAGATACATGACTATAATTAATAGCCTGACTTCTCTATTTCGAAATCATTGTTCAGTCTAAGCAAAGTACAATCTATGTCCATAGAAACATGAGAAGGATCGAAAAAAAATAGTTTGTCAATTGCTGCAGCTAACAAGTCTCGATGCACGACCCAACTGCGAAAAAGTAGCTGTTACAGCAAATTGCCGCAGCTACATCTGAACATGGAAAAGAACATATGCATTTAATCAGCCAATTGCCCCATCATTTATCCTCAAAGTGAATCAAGGTGCACCAGCTTGATTAGCAAGTTAAAATTATCATGTGTGCCTGTGCAAAATGCATAGATCAATTCATGCCAACAGCTGATAATTAAAAATATCAGCCTTATCGTATTGCATGATGAACGACCGAAAATACACCTGCAAATAAGGGTAGAAAGCATGGTGTCGTACGAAAATCCCCAGTAGCTGCTGGTGTAGAACTTACTCCGAATTCTCTGAAAGGGCAATCTAAAAAATTCATATCTGATCCGGAAACCAAGCTAAGCTGTCAGCAGAAAGGAACATAGAACTCCACGTCTCCACCCCTGTCATCTTTCTTTCAGGTCCCTGCCGCAGAACCATGGCCGATGTAGTCAGGGATGGTGGTAGACTAACCGTTGAGGAGCGCGTGGATCTCTTATTCTCTTATGTGCGGGCAACACATCCGTGGAACCTGCCAGGACTGGCAGCACAAGGAAGAACGCTTGGGTCGATCGACGATGACTACCGCCTCGACTTCCCGGCAATTCCCCGTCGTTGAGGGCGGCCTCGATTCTCCAGCGATTCCCAGTCATTGAGGGCGCGGCTTCGATTCTGCAGCGTCGAGGGCGCACCCCTCCCGTCGAATGCCGGCTCGTGCGGCGGCGGGCAGGGTCGGGCGGCGGTGGCGACCCAATCGGAGGCGGGCCCGCGCGGCATCGGCTGCGGACAGGGAAGCGCAGCAGGCTTCTGTGATGGGCAACGACGGCGACGGTTCCGAAAAAGAATAGGGTCGCCCCCTCACTCGTTCGTGCGTGATTTTCTGATCGAGAGGTTCCAGTCCGCCTGGGCAGTCCGCCGGGTATTGTCCGCTCCTATTTGTAACGTTAGATGGACGATGTATGGCTGAGATCGTTTGGATCACCACCCTTTCTCCCTTTTTATATTAGTGGAGATGGAGCGACCGAATCAGAAGGCTAGCGGACCGGATCAGAAGGCTAGCGAAGGAGCCTCCCAGCACGAGCTCAGACGCCAGCGCGGGTGGCTCCTCCGCCGCCGGGGAGGGGCTCATGGCGCGGAGCCGATTGAACTGCGGCACGCCGGCAGCGAGCATACGGATCTCTGCCTCGCGGGAGTTGGAGGAGGTTTGGCGGCGCGACGACAACGGGCTAGGCCGGCGGCGCGATGACGACGGGCTAGGCCGGCGGCGGGCGCAGAGCGAAGTGGTCGAGCGGGAGGGTGAGGTGGGGTAGCTGGCAGTGGCGGAGCGTGACCGAAAGTAAAGCGGGGGCAAAATTTTCACCCCTAAAATTGTTGTAATTTCAACTTGTTCTATTGACGATGTTCAAGAATGAAATTGCACTTAATTTCTCGATTTAAATAGGTGTTGCATAGCAAATAAGAGAGGACTTATTTACACACCGATGGCCAGCAAATTTTATTTTTTGAGAAATAAGGACTATGTGGAATTTTATTAATTGTCAACAATAGTTATATAAATTAAGCTTGAGGATTCATTAACCCAATTATAAGAATCTTTACTAGAAGAACACTTTCTAGCCAAATCATGAGTAACTTTGTTGGCTTCGCTTGAGCAATGCTTGAACATGACATTTCCAATAAGCCGTGCCAAATCAACACAATCTGCAGAAATAGCTGAGACTTCACCCCACCATGCTTCGCCACCAAAGCATGCTTCAATTTTTTTTTTGTAAAGTCAAGACTCCATTTACACATTGTTGCAGCCTAGGCAATTAGTTATTTTATATGGGAATTGACATAGTACGCAGATTCGATTCTGTTTTTATCTGTAACAACAAGAGAAGCTAACCGATCTTTAAAAAAAAAAAAAAAAAACAAGAGGAAGCTAACCACTATCAAGGAGAAAACATCTACAATAACTGAATAAGTTGATCGCACGGCCCAAGCTATTAACCTATTGCCACCCGGCCCAGCAGGCCGATCTGGGCACACAGCCAACGAACTACACACCAGCATAGTTTAAAATAGCCGGGCTATAGCGCGCTATAGCCTTTCCCGCATGGTGTGGCTACCTGCATTAGTCCACTAAAAAATGTTAAAGTCCTTAAATAGCCGGTTATAGCCAGGCTATAGCCGGGCTATAGCTGTTTTGGGAGGCCGCGGCTATATCCTGTAGCCGACTATTTTAAACATTGACACCAACCACCTAATACGCCCAGGCCTTTTTCACGTTGCTCGCTTTTACACAGGATTAACCACTAGGAAACAAACGATGATGACTGACGTGAAGTATGGCCAGAACTATGTTTGCAAATTTGGAGGGGGGGGGTCGTAGCCCAGGTGCGCCTCCAAGGCGCTCCGCCGGTGGTAGCTGGCCGCCACCTGCCGCCAGGAGCTCGCCCACCTCGCCGCTTTTGAGCTCGTCGCGCTTCTCCGCGTCGATGCCATCAAGGGAAGCCGAGCTCATCGCGGAGTTTCGGCCGGACCCACTACCTCCGACCCCGACGACCACCGATGCGTCCTATGCGCCCTCGTCTGCCCCCACGGTGTGCTCCGTCGCTACGTCAAGCTGCGCCTCCGATGGCCGTCGTTGCTGCGCGCCGTGGGCGTAGATGCTGCCTACTGAGGGCGTCGTTGCTGCCTCCCGTCGGCGGAGGTGCTGCCTGCCGTGGGCACCGTTGCTACCAGCGGTCGACGACGCTGCTGTGTAACCCAATTTGGGGGATGCTACTAGTGGCTGCCACTGGTGCTACCAGCCGAGGACGTCGATGCTACAGGCGGTCGCCGCTGATGCTACCATCACCGCCTCCATCTCGCTGCTTTCGTTAGGAGTTTTGCTGTGCGGACAAATTTTGTTATTTAAGGTGTCCGGCATTTCTACTGACGGAGGGTGGATTTTTTGCTACCATAGGCATAGGATGTTGCTACTAGCGGCTTCTGGTGTTGCTGTTCTAGACGAACGGAGTTGCTGCCACCCTCGGACGGCGTTATTGTCGGCTGCAGGCGAGGTCCACGTTGATGTCTTAGGCTGATACCAATGCATCACACCACTATAGCCTCGCCACGTCAGACTTTACCCCACTCTCACCCCACTCTCACCCCACGGTGCCAGTGCACGAGCTATAGTGCCAGCTCTCACTTTTCTCTCCTCCCTACCGCCTCCCTACCGCCCCCACTAGCATCGCTATCGCCTCCCTCTCGCCCCGCTCTCGCCTCCAACGCGGGCTATAGGCGGGCGGTACCGCCCCTACCGCCGGGCGGTGGATCCACCGCCCGCCGCTAGCGTCTCGCCCGCCTCTCGCCTCCCTCTCGCCCCGACGCGGGCGGTACCGCCCCGCCTCCAGCCCGCGTTGGCACCAGCCTTAGAGGATTTACAACATATGAATAAATTTTTTTGCTACAATTTTTTGTGGTTTTGCTACATCTGCGTAATATGTTTGCTACGGGGTCTCCGATGAGGTCTCCGACGAGACTCCGGCGAGCTTAGACGTTTTCTTTTGTTTCATGGGTGAACCGTTTTTTGCTACATACAATTGCTGCCGGGATGTTATTTTTGCTGCCGGATATGTTTTTTTGCTACATGTAAATCTGAACGTATATGATGTTGATCCGACGGCTGGAGACCCGGGGGCTGGGAAATCAGATCCGCGGGGACGCCCAACACTTTCCATAAAAATTGGAGTGAAATCCGACAGCACGAATCGGAACTAAACTGGAGTAGGTGAAAATCGAAAGGGAGGAAACATGAACGCCAGCCCCCGTTCACGGAAGATTGGCCGGGTTACGGTTATCGCGAGTTGGAGGATTTGGTGGCGCGCTCGATCGGCACCGGGAAAATCCCCGGATCAGCCCATCGCGCGCTGCCGTCCACACAAAAAACCACCGCCACCATATCCTCACTAACCCCGCCATCACCATGCTCGCCTCGCCACCGCCACCGCCGCTGCGATGCCCCCCTCCCTCGCCGCCACGCCGCTCCCCATCACCCCTTCCCACCGCCCAGACCCCACCTCCTCCTCCTCCGTCCAGCTCCTCCGCTCGCTCGCGCGCTCCCGCCGCTCGCACCTCGCCCACCGCGCGCTCCTCCTCTTCCGCTCACTCCACGCCTCCCCGTCCCCACCGCCGCCGCACTTCTCTCTCCCCGCCGCGCTCTCCGCAGCCTCGTTCCTCGCCGCGCTCCCCGAGGGCCGCCAGCTCCACGCTCTCGCCGTCAAGCTCAACCTCGCCCCGGCCCACACAGTCGTCGCCAACTCCCTCCTCCACCTCTACGCCTCCTGCGGCCTCCCCGACGCCGCGCTCGCCCTCTTCCGACACATCCCCGCCAAGTCCCTCGTCTCCTGGAACACCGCCATCGACGCCCTGGTCAGCAACGGCGACCACGTCGGCGCGCTCGAGCTCTTCCGCGAGATGCAGCGGGACGCGGCGGGCCTCGCCCCCGACGCCTACACCGTGCAGAGCGCCATCGGCGCGTGCGCCGGCGCGGGCGCGCTCTCGCTCGGGGTCTACGCGCACGCGCTGCTGCTACGGGAGCTCGGGGGCCACGGCCACGGCGACGCCGTCTCCCGCGACGTGCTCATTAACAACTCGCTCGTGGACCTCTACGGCAAGTGCGGGGCGGCGGAGCTCGCGCGCCAGGTGTTCGACAGGATGCCCCAGCGGGACATCACGTCCTGGAACGTCATGATCCTCACGCTTGCCAACCACGGCCGCGTGCGCGAGTCACTGGAGCTGTTCGATCGGATGACACGGCTGGAGAATGTTGTGCCCAACGCCATCACGTTCGTCGCGGTTCTCAGCGCGTGCAACCATGGCGGGATGGTGGAGGAGGGCAGACGCTACTTCCAGATCATGGTGAGCGAGTACGGGATCAGGCCGAGGATCGAGCACTACGGCTGCATGGTGGACATCTTGGCACGAGCTGGGTTCATTGAAGAGGCCCTGGATGTTGTGTCTGCCATGAACTGCCGGCCTGATGCCATCATCTGGAGGAGCCTGCTTGATGCATGCTGCAAGCAGAATGCCGGGTCGGAGCTCAGCGAGGCCATGGCCAAGATGGCACTTGATGTTCCTGATGATGCTGTAAGTGGCGTCTATGTTCTGCTCTCGAGGGTCTATGCGTCCGCGCAGCGGTGGAACGACGTCGGCATGGTCCGGCGGTTGATGAGCGAGGAGGGTCTCAAGAAGGAGCCAGGGTTCAGCTCTATTGAAATGGACGGCTTGGTTCATCAGTTTGTCGCAGGTGACACGTCGCACCCTCTATCGGAGGAGATATACATGAAACTGGATGAAATTGAAGAGAGGCTCGCATCCTCTGGATACAAGCCTGACTTATCAGAGGCTCGTATGGTTGCTGGCATGGACCATACCAAGGGCGCTGCGCTCCGTCTGCACAGCGAGCGCCTAGCAATATCTTTTGGCTTGCTCAAGGCGAGAGCCGGGGCACCTATTCGGATTCTGAAGAACCTGAGAGTGTGCAAAGATTGCCACACCATCAGCAAGCTCATATCGGAGCTGTATGGTGTCGAGATCATCGTCAGAGACCGGATTCGGTTTCACCATTTCAAGGATGGAGTATGTTCCTGCAAAGACTATTGGTGATCCTTAAGCCATGATATATCCAGAGAGGTTGCGCTGCTGTTTGACTATTTAACGCAAGAGAAAGCGCATTTCTCTAGGCGCTGGGCGCAAAGTGAACTAGAGTGTTCGGTGCTGAGATAGTTCTTTCTTGTTTGATCGACTGGTCAGTTAAACAGAATATTATAGGATATATGACAAATACATTGACCTGGTAAGAAATATGAGATCAATCGGTCGAATATGTATGAATTGGATTTGAATAATTCCCCAAGTCCACTTGTGTGTTGAATTGCAATCATCAGAAAGGAGAGTTGAAATCATCAGAGAAATGAACTACTGTATTCAACACGAGTGCATGCTTTCACTCGACGATGTATCCAAGTCTCCAGTTAAGCATCCACAGTATGGACAATCACCGGGCTCCGCACCTGGCGTTCACCGTCGGACCACACGACAGCAGCCGAGAAATACTCGTTCCCGTCGTGCAACGCGCCAGAGACCGTCACGGTGAAGGACATCCTCTGATGAAGATGGCTGAACGCCAGCCTCCTCGGCGAAACGGCGACAACAGTTTGACCAGGCCGCGAGCCTACAATCTTGGCGACGTACACAGATCCAGGCACGCCGACGTTGGTGACGCTGCGCGGGAAGCGGGCGGTGAAGTTCTTCCCCGGCACGGCGTGGAAGGCCATCGTCGGGTAGTTGAGGTCGGCGGCCGACCCTTTACGGCCGCCGTGGCAGGTCGTGGCGTCGTCGGAGCCGGTGACGAGCCGGAGCTGCGTGGAGTTGTACCCCTGGGCGCACAGCATGCGCACGTAGTCGCCCTCGCGCGCGTCGTACACGAGGCCCGGGTCCCGCGCCCGCGCCGGGTTGAGTTGCCCCGCGCCGTATGTGAGTTCGGCGCCGCCGCGGTTGCGCGACGGGTCCATTGGAGTTGCTGCAAGCACACGCCGCCGTTCTGCAAGTGACTACATTTGGGAATGAAAGACACGAGAGAGCGCATGCGCATTGATTGATTACCTGTGGTGATGAGAGCCGACATGATCATCGCCGGTGACCAGTCGGGGTGGAAGGACTTGACGTAGGCCGCGGCGCCGGTCGCGTGGGGGCACGCCATGGACGTGCCCGAGTCGATGTTGTACGCCACGCTTCTCCCGGCCACCAGTGACAGCGGTGACCACGCCGCCAGGATGTCGATCCCCGGCGCCGACAGGTCAGGCTGCAACGTCCATACAAATGCATGAGCACCAGAATTGGCATCCTCAACTGTGAAATAAGCCATTGATTGTGCCTGATTGATGAGCTAACAACCTTCAAGATCCCAGGAGTAATCGCGTTGGGACCTGGAGAAGAGAACCCGGCCACGATGGGGGCTTCAGAGTCGAAGGCTGCCTCGCTGGTGTGGATGGTGGCCACAGGATTACTGAAGAAAACATTACGATGTTTCTCCATTTCAGCTCTGCAAAACGAAATTTGTCTGGCTACTAGGCTGATAATCATACCGGGTTCTGTTTACGTAGGCCAGGATTCCATTGAACTGATCCTGGGTAACCATGACGCCAGGGAGGGTCACCTGCCACGCGACATCGGGCTCGGAGGTGGCCATGACTGCGCCAGCAGCGCCGACGATGGCCGGGCCGCTGCCATTGTTCCAAGAGGCGCAGAGCAAGATCTTCCCCTTGTATGACCGTCCTGCCACGGTCAGTGACTCTGGTTCACAAGAACTGCATCATGGACGACATGTTAAACCAATACGAACATCATCCCGTATTGTACAGCTGAAGATAAGTTTATGTCACTAAGGTTGTAACAATTACCCATTGATTGGGTGAATAAGTGGAGCTTTCTTCAGCTCGGGGAAGAAATTAATGGAGACCCCCTGTATGAGAAGAACATGTTAAAAAATATGGGACTACCTTGCGAAATGTTCCTTTTGCGAAGTTTCAGTAGCATGTCTCAGTGTCCCACTTACCACGATCGTCTTGCCGTTTCCCAGCACCAGCTTGTCGACGAGCCGGCGGTCGGTGCTGCTGGCGGCGACGGACAGTATCCACGGCGCGACGTTGCTGACGCGCCCGCCGTCCAGCCCGGAGTTCCCGGCCGCGGCCGAAGTGAGCACCCCGCCCCTCATAGCATGGAACGAGCCGATCGCGGCCGCGTCCTCGAAGTACCGGACCGGCAGCTTGCTTCCGATGGAGAAGGAGATCACGTCGACGCCGTCGCCCACCGCGTCGTCGAACGCCGCAAGCATGTCCGCGTCGCTGCACGAGTCCTCCCAGCATACCTTGTAGATGGCGAGTCTGGCGCCCGGCACGGCGCCCCGAGCCGTGCCTGCGGCCAGGCCGCCGAGGCTGACATTGCCCACCACCCGGCCCGCCACCGTCGATGCCGTGTGTGTGCCGTGGCCGTGGGTGTCCACCGGCGACAGCCCCTCCGTGATTCCGTGATGGTACGCGCGAGCACCGATGATCTTGCTGTGCATACGACATGTGTACGTCAACTAAGAGTTCACCGGCTGACCGGCGTGGCAACAAGAAATGGTCATGGCAAGAAGGAAATGGCGGCTGAGCAGTACTTGTTGCACGTGAAGTTATGGCAGGCGCCCTTCCACCTGCTGGGCGGCGGGCCGAAGCCTTCGTCGGAGAAAGACGGGGAGTCCTGCCACAAGCCGGTGTCGAGCATGCCGATGATGACGTCTCCCTCGAGCTCAAGGTTTTGCTTTGACGTCTTAGGGAAGCCTAGGAAGTCCCATGATCTTGTCGTTACAGGGCGCCGGTGCGTCCTGCTCCGGAAGATGGAAACCACACCCTCCGTGCCTACCAGGTCAAAACCATCCGGAGATTCGGTACATTCAGCAACAGAGCTACGCAAAATATTCAGCGACATAGCTACTTGGAATCAACCGGTTTTAGATTCGAAATTTTGAAGGAACAAAATCTACAAATTTCCTTTGGCGGAGCCAACACATCCACAGTGGCTGGATCTTACAGTGTACTCCTCCGCCCATGAAAGAGTTTACTTTTAGCTTTACTAAAAGTCAAACCATCTCAAACTTTGACCAACTTTACATAAAAATATGGGATTTGCTAGTTCTCAGCTAGCTAATTCGTGCTCAGTCAAGTCCTACACCATTTAATTTGCATCGTGATTTGTGCTAGTCATATATTGCAACATGAGTTTTATCTGAGATTTGATGACATTATCTAACTGAGAACAAAGTTAGTTCTTAGTCGACTGAGTAATAGTCACACCCTAAAAATATAACACTATTTATAAGGTAAAATATTATCTATTTCTATTTCTAGGTGTAATTACACCCAAATGTCATATGCTACCATACAAAGTATATGTAATACTTTATCGGTTTGAGTATGCTCATATACCATATCTAAGATGCTTCAAATCACATTACTTGAAAAAATTGCAAGAGGTCACATACTAGTAGTTTGCAATATTTTTTGAAATAACTTCATTTTTGTACTTAAAAAATGAGCATGTCAAATAATTATACATACTACCTATTAATTTGCATGGATACTACCTAAATAGTCTTACATACTCCTTCCGTTCTAAATTAATTATCACAGTTTTGGTCAAATTTGATCTAAATACATACGTATATAGACGCATTTCAATATGTACATTGGCTCATTTTGAAAAGAGAAAAAGGTTACATAATTTTTCCACACTGTCTATTTTTATTTATTTTTATTGAAATATGGAACTGTACAAAAAGTCTAATTGTACATGAAGGAGCTAGACATTAGCTCCAAAAGAGAGCGCTCTAGCAAAACCAACATATTTGGAACACACGGAATACATCATACTCCCTCCGTTCCTTTTTATAGTGCCTATAGATTTTTGGCATTTGTTTCAAAATATAAGGTTGTAGTTTAGCTTTTTTAAAATTACCCCCTCCCCGTTCAGCTCCCAAATCGTTCAGCAACCAAAATTGTTATGGTAAGTTTGGAAGATATGAATTTTCCAAATTTTACGTTGATCTCAAATCGTTCAGCTAGGGGTTTTATGTAAAAAATACTCTTGTGTTAATTTCCGTGCCAAAAAACAATAGGCACTATAGAATGGAACAGAGGGAGTATTACATACACATACTCTTGGTTATGACTGGTACTACCTTGATTTTGTATAACATTTACATCTACACCCGGGAGTAGTATTAATATGTATTTATGAAACCACATAGCTGCATGATGAAAATATATTTCATCACGGAAAAAATTCAGCATACCACCACAAATAGCATGTTCAGAAAAAAAATAGCATGTTTCGGGCGCAGCACTGCCTCAACTTAAAATTTTGAGCCTATTGATGATAAATTTGTGGTGAATTTGATTTAAAAAGTACAATGCTCCTTCAAGGTTCCATAGATGAAACTTCTACACAAGTGGACTGGTGTCAATGTTAACAAAATATAAGGTCATGTTTGCAAAAAAAAAATGTTAGCAGTTGGGGCCAGGTTTCAAAAAATCCTCTCTCCGGTTTCATAAGGGTTTTGGCTGTTGGCTACGAAGTAAATAAAAAGTGACTTTTTTAGTGAGAATAACAGACATTAATATATCCGAAAAAAGTTCGCTGATCTAGACGGCATGGTGACTTGCAGAGCATTACTGGAGAGCTTTTGTTTCTCGTCTTCTGTTAGCCTAGCTGCGAATCCACTTAGGCTTCTTTGGTAACTGTAGATGATCCTCTCGTGAGCGGAGCTACAAACAAGGTATAGACGATAAGTAAAGCAAAAATTCAGGCCCAGTTCCTTCATTCGGTGTCACTGGTTTAGTACAACAATGGATCTTGGTAAAAAGGATCCTGACCTGTCATCGAGGACCCTGTTGAGTAGCTCGTGGTGGGCAGCAGAGAAGCCTAGTCGACCCTCCGACGACGGCGATTCCCCCGCCGATCGATATCCCATGTACACGATGTATACCTGCACGCAGAACTCCACTTACTTATGGGCTTATGGGCTTATGGCTCTTGATGCATGGTTACTGTGTACATGTACGCAGAATGTCCGTGAGGTTTGATCTGACCTGTCTACCATCGCCGTCGCCGCCGATCTGATCAGAAGCATGCAGGCTAGTCACGGCGGAGGCCAGGAAGATGATGGCGGCAAGGATGGGAAATGGGGGTGCCATGAGTGCGCCGGCGGCGCCGGCCATTGCTAGTCTCTCTTTTCCGTACGTACGATCGTGGATTACGTTTGAGACTGATAGTGTGAGTGTATTTGTACAGCGGGCAGGACGTAGCTTTGGATACGACGGCAGGCGAGCGACGTCCCAGCTGGATCACTGGATTATATGCTACGTACGTGTCCAGTCGTCTCGCGAGCTTCGCTTGCACCGGAGCATTTCTTGGTGTCTTCTGGTGCGTGAAGAAACGGTAAAACGATGAAGTGTCCATCGCCTCATTGGTGCGTACGCCCGAGAGGTTAGTTCAGCACGTACTCTGCGTTGGATTTAAATCCCATCCTTTTATTGTATCTATCTATGCTAAACCAAAAGGATCAGGTTTAATCTCCTTAGAGCATGTCTAACAGGCCCCTTACTTTTCTGCCCCGTATAACGCTCGAAATTCGCCCCGTATAAAAAAAATGGTCGATCAGGCACCGCTCCGTCTAGCAGAACCGTATTTGACCCCGTATATTTGTAAATTTAAAACCGCGGGAAAGTTTCATTCATAGTTCGTCGATTATACATAGAAATCGACGTACCTACATACATACAAAATGCGCGATCGGATCGCGACTTCTAGTCGGAGAGGTCGACGGCCTCCGCCTGCGCCTGCGCCGCCCGCGCCTCCGCCTCCTTCACGGCGGCGATGGACGCCGCCTTTTCTTCCCTCCTCCGCCTTGTCCTTCTCGGCGGCTTCCTTGAGGGAGTCTTGAATCGCCTTCAACAAGGCGGGGTCCTGGTCCTCGTCTTCCTCCTCCTCCTCGCCGGCGAGCGGGGCACCTCCGCCGCTGGTGCTCCCGATCATCGCCCTCCACGCCTCGCTCACCCGACGTTGGCGCTCCCACTCGGCGAGCCACGCCGAGAACTTCGGGCCGCTCATCGGTTTGAGCGGCGGGTCCTCGTGGTACCAGCGGCCGCCCCGCGTGAAGTCGCGGAGCTTCTCCGGCACGAACTCCCCGCCGTCGTACTTGCAGGCCGCGCGACGGCTGCCGGCGGCGGATCTTTGCAGAAAGCCGCCACGCATCCTCCACGTTGTCCGGCGAGCGGGATCGCTCGATCCGCTCGCCGGCGAGGCGGTACTACGGCGGCGGGAGTCCATGCAGGTGGCGGCGGGTGGAATGCGGCGCGGGGGAGCGACTAATTGCTCGTCGGAGCAGGAGGAGGAGGCGGCGGCGCACGGCGGAGCTAGGGTTGCGAGTGAGGGGTTCCCTCACTCGCACCTGAGCCCAGTATAAATAGTGGGCGGAGGGGCCGATTTCCTGGGCCCCGTATTCCGCCGAAACGGGGGGGCCCGAATACGGGGCCTGCTAGACGGCCCAAACCTCGCCTGCCCCGTACGTCGCCGGAATTTTACGGGGTGGGCGGGTTATAAGGGGTCTGTTAGACATGCTCTTAGACTACCCACAATAGGAGTAGGTAGTATCATGCATCTCATGCATACAAAAAAGCTGATATGGCAGTGCAATTAAAGATTAGAGAGAGTATTGTACTAGTATCATAGGTAGATACCGTATCATAGCACGTAGTACTAGAAAATTTAATGTCAAATACATCTTGTACATAGATCTACATTAAGATTCTACAAATCAATTAATATAAGAAAATTATGATACTAGTACACGATATCATGCATCGTGGACATAGTAACATGTAGTAGTATCATACACATGATACTTTTATATGATATTATGCATTGCGACTAGTCTTACACTTTGGAACAAATCCGGATAGTCGTCGGAAATTCAATTTGGCTCCGGAGCCGTATGCCCCCCCCCCCCCCCCCCACCAATTTTTTTTTCTAATTTATATAAAAAATCAATAAAAAAAATCGCATGTATATCTCGACAATTTATGTACGTTTGTACAGTTTCACGGAAAACCGATATTTTTTATGGTCGATGTAAAAACGATAAAACATGTCTCACAAAAACCTTATTTTTAGCACCAAATTTTGTCTTTTTTACATAGCCCAAATATCAAGTACATTTTTCATGAAAAGACTTTGTACACACGTAACATGTGAAGTTGTACACTTCAATTTTTTTATTTGGATTTTTTTGACATTTCAATATAAAGGTAGCATATGCACCCAAAAGTCAAAACATCACTCCTGATAGTTGTATAGTGCATAGTTTGGTTTCTTTATGCCTTGATTATTTTTAGTGTATTTAAAATGCATTTTAAGGGATTAGAGGGGGCAAACAACACAAAATACTTTCACCTCATTGCAAATGAAAAACATAGGAGAAAATATCTTTTAGTTACAACAAGAGGAAGGAACAATTATTGGTCAAGCAAATTTTAAAAGCTACATCCCTGGTTTCTACAAGGGATTTTTCGGTGACCTGAATAGTTTCTCTTTGGTAGAAAGCGAGATTAAAGATATCGCGCAGTTATCTGCTGTGGAAAATAGTATTCTTCCAGCGGATTTGATGAAAAGGAAGCCATGATTCTATTATGCAAAAGAAGAAAAATAAAGCACCTGATTCAGATGGTTTTCCAGCAGAGTTTTATCGAAATTTTTAGTAAGCTATTAAATTTGATCTTATATGTTTGTTTGAGAGTTTCCAGCAAGGGGAATTACCTCTCCTCCACCTGAACTACGGTACCATCATTCTGCTTCCTAAAAAATGAAAACACAATTCAAAATCAGCAATATAGATCTATTTGTTTGATGAATGTAAGCTTCAATTTTTTTACTAAGGTTGGCACTAATCTCGTGACTAAGGTTGCACATTTAGTTATCAGGCCCACCCAAACTGCCTTCATGACAGGGTGGCGCATTTTAGAAGGGGTGCTCATTTTGCATGAGACGATCCATGAACTTGATTGGAAGAAATGGATGGGGTTTTGCTTAAAATCAATTTTGAAAAAGCATATGACAATGTTAGATGGCCTTTTCTTACAGCAGGTGTTGCGTATGAAAGGTTTTCATCCGAAATGGTGTAAATGGATTGACGATTTTGTTAGTAGAGAGAGCGTGGCTATGAAAGTCAATGATGACATAGGTCATTATTTGAGGACCTAGAAAGGCTTAAGAAAAGGTGATCTGTCGTCACCAATGCTATTTTAACCTGATTGCGGATACGTTGGCAATTTTAATAGCCAAGGCAACGGAAGACAACCAGGTTGAGGGTCCGATTCCGCATTTAGTTGATGGGGGGGGGGGGTATGTATCCATTTTGCAGTTTGCCGATGATACAATTATTTTTATGAAGCATGATATTAAGAAAGCATATTATATGAAGCTCATTCTTTGTAATTTCAAACAACTATGAGGTCTGAAATACTTTCACAATAGTGAGTGTTTTGTTTGGTAAAGCTCGGGACGCAGAAGAGGAGTATATATATTTTTTTGGTTGCGAGATAGGTTCTTTCCTAGTGAGATATTAGGTATTCTCATTCATTTTAGGAAATTAAACAATGGTGAATGGAAGGCTGTCAAGGATCACTTTGAGAGAAAACTCGCGGGTTGGGTGGGAAAACTTCTCTCTTAAGTGTATCAGTTGGTTCATATTAATTCTGTGCTGACTAGTCTTCACATGTTTATGTTATCCTTCTTTGAAATATCTATAGGGGTACATAAAAGACTGGATTTTTTTAGATCGGGATTTTTCTGGCAAAATGATGGCCACAAGAAAAAATATAGACTTACTCGATGGAAAATTATTTGCCATCGAAAGGATGAAGGGGGATTGGGAGTGAATATTTCAGATATTAAGAATAAGTGTTTATTGAGCAAATGGCTCTTTAAGTTAAGGACAAAGCAAGGAGTTTGGGAGGAGCTACTTAAGAATAAATACCTTCACTCCAAATGTTTATCTCAAGTAATGGCGAAGCCCTGGGATTCCCCCTTTTGGAAAGAACTTATGAAATAAAAGATGAATTTTTTGATCGTGGTTCTTTCACCGTAGGAGACCGTGAGATCACTAGGTTTTGGGAAGATATGTGGTTAGGGGATAATTCGCTTGCTAATCAATATCCATCTTTGCATAATATAGTCCAAAGAAAACAAGTTTTAGTGGCTAATTTCATGGATCATGTGCCTCTAAATGTGGTTTTACACATACGCTGGCCGGTGGTACAACCGATAGATGGACTCATTTAGTGTTGCGTTTGATGTCTATTCAACTAACCAAACAACCTGATACGTTCTCTTGGAAGTTAACACCATCAGATTCCTTTACTGTCAAATCACTATACCTTGATTTTTTATGAATGATCATACGACATTTCTTAGAAGTATCTTCGGAAGATGAAATTACCACTGAAAGTAAGCATCTTCATGTGGTTTATTCAACGTCATGTCCTTCTGACAAAGGATAACTTCATCAAAATAAGTTAGAATGGTAGTAGAAATGATGTTATTGTAATCAAGATGGATCAATATAACATTTATATTGAGTGACCGCTAGAAATTTTTGTATGGCGCATAGTGTATACGTCGGTTAACATTATCCCCCCAAAGAACATCACTAATATTTTTTGGTAATTGTCTAGCGGGTGAGGTTAAAAAACATAGAGTGCAAATTCGAGTTTGTGTTTGCGCTTTACTTTGGGCCATTTGGAATGTGAGAAATGATTATACTTTAACAAGACAAAATATACTTCTTTTACAGGTTATTCCTCTTGCTACTCATTGGATCCGTACATAGTCCTACCTATCACCAATGGAGAAGCGCAAGGATATATACATGCAATGCAACTGGCATTTTGACTTTAGATTAACACGATATTGCAGAGTCAAGTCATGTTATCTTTTATCTTTTTATGGTTGATACATAAATCAACCCTATGTGACCCATGATGTATTCTATTGTAAAACTAAGATTATTTCAATAAGGAAATAAAAGTCTGCATGCATCTACCGAGAGGCTAGATGCCTCCGTATCGAAAAAAAGAATTAGAGGGGATCATTCTGTCTAGTTGAAGACTGTTAGAGATACCGGCCAGATCTTGCACATTGCATACCATCTTACTTACACATAGTTGGTTAGGAGTATTTCTTGTGCAAAAATGTTGTAACGGTGACTACGATCCAAGTCGATCTACGCCTTATATTCATGTATATAATGATAAGGAAACGATATTGAGGCGTGCAGAAGGCTAACTATTAGACCTAGTCGACCCCAAACCCTAAAACCCTAACCTAAACCTCCCTCCCTCGCCACCTTGACTACCGACGAGATTGCACCAAAAAAAAGCAAGCTCAGGGCTCGGGGCGAAGTCATCGACGACCTCGAGGCCGACCTCTCCTGCCAACAAGCCGCCACCACTAAGGAAAAAGGAAAGGCGACGACCACCGTCGCAATACCTCAAACCCATAACTTACCCTCAACCCCAATCCCATCCCCAGATACTCTACCTAGGCACCTAGCCCATCCACATATGCCACCTCCATCAAGCTCAAGATCTCGATCACCCTTAACCTCAACGGCTCCAACTGGTGGGAGCTCTTCCTCATTGCCATCGACAAATACAACCTCCTCACATTTCATCGGCACCGCCAACACCATGCCCTTTGGAACACAACCCACATGGAACTAGGGGCACAACTACTTCACAATCACTAGCACAAAACCGATCTTTAGATTTGGTTCTCCACCATGGGTTGGTGGCGACATTCCAATCCGGATCGAAGCGATAGTTGCTACTGATACTATGGTTTCCATACGGACTTGGAAAATAATCTTGTGGGGTGGTTTTTATATTGGACCGCCTCTAAAAATACATTTTGAGAGTCTAGCGGTATATCACTATAAAAATGTTATTAGATACAATCCAAATATGTAGTTAAAGGGGTGTTTTCGTGGTTAAAGAATCATTTACGACAGAATGACAGTCGTCATGTCTATCGCGTCAATAAAAGATGTACCACGAACTGTTTGGTCTGTGGCGGATAAGCCCACAAATTTTCGGGTCGCGTAGATTGATTTGGGGATGCCGTTGATTGCTGACATCATGGCAATTGACAAGTGGAAGACACCGTTAACTAGCTAGTAACATCGTCATCTAGTTAAAAATCCATGGTAGACATGCCCACCCAAAGCGTACTATTGATTTAATAGGTTGGGCCCATCTAAGAGCTATTATTTAATATGTCGCCTATTGGACTTTTACCGGGGTGATCTACCTACGAAATTCTAAGCTTGATGTGTCGGCCGCCTAAGGCCTATTAAGCGTAAAAAAATCCATCCCATCTAAGGTCTAGTAAGATTAAGCGGGTTGGCCCATCTAAGAGCTATTATTTTAAGCGGGCCGGTCCATGTAAGGCCTTCTGAGGTAAAAAAAACCGGTTAGCCCGCTAGCGGCCTCATAAGGCTAAGTGGCCCAACCCCTACGACTTGCTAAAAGTTGATGGGTCTTCCAACTTAAACCTTCTAAAATATATTGGGCTGGCCCGCCCAAGTCTACTAGTTTAAACAAGGTGCCCAACCTAAAGCCTACTAAGATTAAGTGGGCCTCCCACATAAGGCCTACTGATGTTAAACGGGTAGACCCATCTAAGGCCTACTTTGTTTAGGTGGCTCACCCATCAGTTCTCATTACGACTACGACTAGCAACATCCCATTAATACTAGATGACAAGTCCGGCCCGACCCAGTTACGACATGTTAGTGTCTCACGGTATCACATGCCGACATATTCAAAGGTCACTTCAGCTCTTCATTTGGCTCATTAATTGTGCCCAATTAACGGCCAATTAACGACATATTGTTGTCGAACATGCTTTTTGCCCTGATAGGCTCATTTAGGACAAGAACCAACATGTGATTATTACGGACAGGAAACAAAGTGTAAATATCTAATATAAATTAACTAAATATTATATCATTTGCAAAGTTTTGAGAAAAATTTGCATATCATTGAGAAACTGAAAGATAATTAAACGCAACATTACACTCAGATGGGAGACCATCAATCATGCCAATGTGACTTCTCGTCCATTCGTTTATTTCGTTGAGTTGTGTACTCCCTCCATCCACAAATAAGTGTATATGTGGGTTTTTCAAGATAAATTATGAAATGGAGTGAAAAATACTACATTGGGAACATGCATCTCTCATCTTTAATTCTTTCACCTCCAATGAGATAAATGCATGTAGAAAACAAGAAGAACATGTGGTCAAAATTATTAGTTTAATTTCCGTGCGATGAGAGAGAAGAAATTAAAGTGCATTGGAAAGATAGGGGTACACATTTTGTGGACAAAGTTTAGAGCTAGATATACGCTCAAATGGGTGTGGCGGCTTTACCAAGACGAGGACTCTATTTGGGCTAGAATCCTCAAGGCAAAGTATCGCCACGCGGACAACATCTTGGCTGGGTCGGGCCAAGGAGGCTCGCGGTACTAGAAGAACCTCCATAGGATTAAATACTACTTCGGAGTAGGGGCTAAATTTGAGGTCGTTAATGGCGCTCGCACTCGTTTCTGGTTGGATTGGCGTCTTGGGGATATGCCTTTAAAGGACATTTTCCCTCTTTTCTTTGCGGTTTGCGAGGACCAGTCGACAACAGTGGCGCAGGTGTGCCTTTCCACTGGTCTAGGTGTTAGGCTCCGACGCTCTTTGGACCAGGAGGGGTTGGTACATTGGCGCGCGCTCTGTGATAGTGTTCAGGGGGTTGAGCTCAGGATAGGACATGATAAGGTTGGGTGGCATCTAGAACCCTCGGGCAGCTATTCGGTTAAGTCCATGTACGACAAACTCTCGCAAGGGGCGACGGTGGCCTTCTTCAAGGATCTGTGGAAGGCGGCGGTACCTCTCAAGATCAAGATTTTTTTTCTTGGCAGCTCATGATTGACAAACTGCCGTCCAGCTTGCAGATTGCGACTCGCAACGGCCCCTCAGATGGCTCCTGCGCTCTCTGTGGTGCCCCGGAGGACGCGTCCCACATCTTCTTCTCGTGCTCGCTATCCTCCTTTGTGTGGAGTGTGATGCGCCAGCTGCTGGAGTGCAACTGGCGTCCGTCATCCTTCGCGCAATTTCATCATATTCTTACTAGCTTGGTGGGCTACCCTAGGAGATTGCGTTGGGTGCTGTTGTTGGCACAGTCTTGGGCGTTGTGGCAAATTCGCAATAAGTTAGCGAAAGAGAAAGTTGTGCCTAACCATCCATCTGATGTTATATACAAAACCGTGTTGTTCTTGCAGTTGTGGAGTATTAACTCCAAGACTAGAGACAAGGAAGGCCTGTGCTGGATGATGAACGAGCTCCGGGAGATCTACTTCCGCTCGTGGGTGTAATTGTGCCTGAAGGATCTTCTTGGTGGCGCAGGCTCTTCATGCTGTCCGGAGGGGCCTAGTTATCTTAGTTGGTTCGGTTGTTGAGCTGGTCATGTTGGTTGTTTGTACCATGCTCCTCTGTTCTTTTTCTTTGGTTAAGTTGTATGCCGCAGCAGTTTGTAATAACCTTGTGATCTCATCAGGGCTTTATTAAGTTAAGGTCGGGCAGTATTGTCTTTTATCTAAAAAAAGTAGTTGTTTCCTCTCTTTCTACCGGTGGTTAAGCATGAAGAACTTCCAAACAAGACATCCAGTGTTACTACTGCTCTATGAAAAAGGCATCAACGCTTGATGTTAGGGTTCACCCTTCTGCCTTATATCAAACCAAGCGAGAAGTCTAAACCAAGTCAAATTAAATAAGGTGAATAGGAAACTGTGCAGACAAACTACAATATTCATTGTCAATGAATTTGAAACGCATAATTTGTCAAATATTACAAAACAAAACAGTCAATCGACGTGGCCCATACCGACCAACCTAATTAGAGTGTGGGGCAAACATGTATATAATGAACCAAGCGAGAAAAGATTATGTACCTTTTAAATTAGGCCAATACATTTGTAGTTGGAGAAAAGAAGATGGAGATGTAGCTAAAAGTAGATGACAAGCTTGCGGGTACCACTAGAAAAAGACCGACCTTCACAAAGTAAAAAAGTTGCTTCCGCGCGACGCACCAGAGAACGACATGTACCAGGCCTCGCACGCGTGCGAGTACGTCGAGTCAGTCCGAACTCGGAAGGGTGCGAGAGCAAGTACGAGCGTTTGGTAGCCTGGGCGCCCCTTGGCTCGCATCGGCCCAACATTTTTCGGGCAGTTTGATTCCCAGGGCTCAGTCGCGTTCTTGCATAGCACGGGTCTTAAAGCACCCCTGGGATAGGCCCCGGAGGAAGGCTCAGTTTGACAGTTCTCTAGGGCCAGGCTCTGGCGAGAAGAAAATCGACAGCGTCGTTCGCGCAGGAGCTCCGCCTCGGCATGGCGGGAGAAGCCGAAATCCGAGCAGCGTTGCGCGGCAAATGTAGGGGTAACCTCCCTCTTGGGTTATCCTCTCCATTAGCCCCCTCCCAAATTTTCCCTTCCCCCAAATTTCACACCGGCGGCGACCCAGATCTGGCATCGTGCATCTCCCTTCGGTCTCTGGCACCGGACCAGGCGGCGGAGCTTGCGCACATCTGCGGTGGCTTTCGGTTGTGTCCTTCGTCCGCCATGATGGAGGTAAGGGGAAACTCCTCTGCTCTACTGTAGTGTTAGATTCATGTTGATAGAACAAGTTCGGTTCGATAAGACCGTTTGTAATGCATAAATGTTGTTTGAGTAGAGCGACCAGCTCCAGCTTGTGCATCACGCCGCAGCACTCATCATTTGCATCCAAGCCTGGATCCTGATGGTGCACAAGAGAGCAGTTAGGCATGCTGCTTTTCCTCGTGTGACTTACGGTCCTATGGTACAACGAGATTAGGAGTGGATTGCCAACCTAAACCGAATCTACAACTGCAACGACATAGAGGCTATCCAGATGCTACAAATGAGAAGAGCACCTTTCTATGCACTTGTGAAAACGTTCAGGGGTAGAGGACTGCTACATGTGGGGAATCCATAGCACATTCAGGCGATCCACAGAGACTATCTCTCGGTACTTCCAGCAGGTGTTGTACGCAATTGGGGAGCTCAGAGGTGAAATGATCAAGCCAGCATCAATGAACATACCACCCAAGATCAAGAATAGCTACATGTGGTTCCCCTATTTTAGGGCGAGTACAAAATCATGCTCCTTCTACCTATCAGATGTGTGGTACTGTCAGAAACATGACTATGTGCTAATTTTTTGCAGGATTGCATTGGGGCTATTTATGGTACTCATGTCACTGCAAAGGTACCGAGATCAATGTCTGCAACATTCCGTGGGAGGAAGCACTACACCAGCAAGAACGTGCTAGCAGCTGTGGATTTCGATATGAGGTTCACCTACGTGCTTGCTGGGTAGGAGGGTTCAGCTCATGATGTGAGCGTCCTGGCCGACAGCTTGTCACGGTCTGTTGCAAATCCCTGAGGGTAAGTTCTACCTTGGAGATGCTGGATATGCATGATGACCTGGAATTCTACCTCCCTTCAGGAAAACAAGGTACCACCTCAACGAGTTCTCTGTGAAGCACCGACCTCTGAATTTGAGAGATTTATTCAATCTGAGACACTCAAGTATTTGAGTCACCATTGAGAGGGCCTTTGGTGCATTGAAGAACAGGTTCAAGGTCCTTGACCAGAAACCGTTCCACACGTTTTACACTCAAGTAAAGCTGGTCCTTGCTTGCTGCATTCTTCACAACTGGATCCTAGGTTGGGGCGAGGATGAGTTCTTCGAAGAGGTTGTCGGTTTTAATGAAGTAGAGACCGGCTATGGCGTGGACGCACGCGACAATGATGCCTGGAAGGTGAAGAGGCAAGAGTGGGCAGACGGAATGTGGGAAGCCAGAGGCAACACCACCATCTGAGAAGAAGTGAGAAGTGAAGAAGAAGAAGAACCCCCCCTATGATCCCCTGTTTCTCGAACCTCTTTTCGATCCCCGTATGTTGAACGACCTCGTTATGATAAACTGCAATTCGTAGTAGCTAGGGAGCATCGTGTTATGAACTACCATTCGTAGTAGCTAGGGCTGATTTCGTGAACTGCTATGCTTCGTAAGTTTGCAACTATCATGAACTGTGATTTATGTGTAATGGAAGGTGAGAGCATGGTAAGGCTACCTGTTGTAGAGAAGATGTAACCTTAGGCATGCCTGGATGGTATCAAACATGCCTAAACTCATCTCCATCGAGATTTTGGGTTGGCTGCAGGCAAACAAACAGAAAGGCCTTTTCGGCCTAGCCGATACAGCCCGACCTACCAAACAACATGCCAATTTCGGCCTGTGGCTCGTTTTGGACACGCAAGTGTGCTTGCACCACTACGCCAGTGAGCCAAGAATCGGGCTCAGGCTACCAAACGCGCCCTACGTGTATGGCCGAATGCTGAGCGCGGAGTTGATGAAGGAGAATTTATGCGCAACGTTGAGTGGAACCCCAAGAGGAAGGTATGATGAGCACAGCGGGAAGTTTTCCCTCAGTAAGAAACCAAGGTGTTGCGAACCAACTCGTGGCAGGGCGCACTGCCGGCGTCAGTAGCAACGTGGAGACCTGCACACAAACAACCAAGTACTTTGTCCCCAACTTTTAGTGAGGTTGTCAAGCTCTCTGGTTTTGCTGAAAACAAAGGATTAAACGAACCGTGTGCAAGAAGAATTGTTTGCAGAGAACAGAACAGAAAAATGTTGTAGAAGATTGCAATTAAAAGAAGAACGACCGGGGTCCACAGTTCACTAGAGGTGCCTACCCAATAAAATAAATATGCTGGGTAAACAAATTACAGATGGGCAATTGACAAACAGAGATTCTACGCTAATGGTTGGTGCAGAATACATGCTATGAAAGTATGCGGGCATTACAACAATATACATAGACCGTAATCCAACTCGCATCTATGACTAATAATCCACCTTCGGGATTGCATCCGCGACACCCTCCGAGTATTAAGTTGCAAGCAACGGACTATCGCTTTAAGCAATGTGTGTAAAGTAAACGATGAAACTACCCTTGAATAGAACACCGGTGTTTTCTCCCTAGTAGCAACAGCACATCTACAACCGTAGAGAACAAGGTCACTTCCCATGGTTAAATAGAGGCATGAACCCACTATCGAGCATAAATACTCCCTCTTGGAGTCGCTAGCATCTAATTGGCCAGAGAATCTACTAGAAACGGAGAGCATGCAAGATCATAATAACATAATACATAATCTCAACCAAAGCAATCTCTCTATAAATCGGATCCACATCAAACCAACATGTAGCAATTACAAATAGATGATCTTGATCATGTTAGGCAGCTCACAAGATCTATACATGAAGCACAACAAGGAGAGGACGGCCATCTAGCTACTGCTATGGACCCATGGTCCCGTGGAGGACTACTCACACATCACCTCGCATGAAGACATGGCGATGTAGAGGCCTCCGACGGTGATTTCCCTCTCCAGCAGGGTGCCGGGATGGACTGCAGAACCCTCCCGAACTTGGGTTTCGGTTGACGGCGGCGTCAGAACTTTTCGTGGATGGAGGCTTGGGTCCCTGGGGTTTTCCCGATATGTGGAATAAATAGGCGGAAGGGCGGAGCAAACGAGGCGACGAGGCACCAGTACATGGGCCAGACACGACCAAGGGTGGGGCCGCGCCTGCCCTATGTACTGCCACATGGCAGCTCTCTTGTGCGTGTCCTTCTGGATCCGTCTTCGTCCCGGAAAAATAAGACTCTGGGCTTTTGTTTCGTCCAATTCCGAGAAACTTTAATGTACAACTTTTCTGAAACACAAAAACAGCAGAAAACAGAACTGGCACTGCGTTAATAGGTTAGTCCCAGAAAATGCTAAAAAGTGTGGAAAAGTGCACATAAAACATATAAGAATTGTAACAAAACAAGCATGGCGCATCAAAAATTATAGATACATTTGGGACGTATCAACATCCCCAAGCTTAACTCCTGCTCGTCCTCGAGTAGGTAAGTGATAACAAACAAATAAATTTTGAGGTGACATGTTGTCACACTACTTTGATCAATCTAAGTGTAAAAGCAAACATAGCTGGAATCATAGAATCCTAACATAAGCATGATAGATATAATCAAAAAATAAAACTTAATAACCATGCTAAAACATGAATAGTAATCAAACAAAAGAAAATGTATAACGTGCATGGAAAGAAAAGTGATTGTCAAGAGCATAGCCGAGATACATAATAAAGTGGTACTCATCTTGTCCCATAAGTGGAAGCAAAACATAAATGCTTGGACACCTTTAAAAGATTATAAGGATGACTAGAAACAAAAAGTTTGAACAAGCAATACCATAATTATGAATCAATCAGTAAAATCTCACGTAAAACTAAGAATGAAAACGATGCTCTCATAAGTGGTGCATAAACTAGAAGGTGGAGACTCAACATAAATGTAAAAGAAGGCATGTCTTTGAGAGGCAAGTAAGATCACTCATGTGCTAGAGCTTTTTATTGAAAAGAACAAGAGTATAAAATGCACCCTTGAGAGGTGGATGATGTCAACGGTAAGTACAAAGCATATTGGTTGTGCAAAAGTGCTACTTGTAAATCGCAAGCCTCATGCATAATTGCTACTACTGCTCACACCTCGTCCTGCTCACCTCGGATCAACATTAGCTCTCATCACATACAAGTTGTTTTAACTGAGTATCACAAAGGGGTACCCCGTGCCTCCTGTACAAAGGTCCTAGGAGATGCATTGCTTTTGATTTCTCATTTTTAAAGCATCTTCAACTTGGGACATCCATACCGGGACGACACGAGCAACAGATAAATGGACTCCTCTTATTTTTTTATTGCTAGAAGCTTTCTCATAAGAGATTGAGGATTTTTCCAACTGAAACTTCCACCATGATACATGGCTTCGGTTAGCGGCCCAATGTTCTTCTCTAACAAAAAATGTATACTCAAACTATTTTGCATGGATAATCTCCTTCATTTCAGATAAGATGAACATGCATAGAAACCCACATGATATTCAGCGGCAAAGAACGCTGAGGTGTCCCCAATATTTCAATGGTTATCACACAAAAAGCAACTTAAAAGAGCTACGGTTACACAAGGAACACACGCTAGGCACAATAGTCATTTTTGAGTACTTTCCCATGAGCAACAAAAATATAATACTTTGAAATTTAAAGGTAGCACATGAGCAAACTACTATGGAATGGCAATGAAATACCACATATAGATAAATATGGTGGACACTTTGGCATATTTGGTTTTTGGTGGTTGGATGTATAAATAAAATACTCATACAAATGAAGGCTAGAAAAAGACCGGGTGCGAACAACTAAGAGAGCATAATGGCCATAATCATGCACAACGACAAAATATATTAGTCAAAGCATAAAGTGATACACAAGTTGCAAACTAAATTATCATAGAGGCAAGAATTGACTGGAATGTAGTCATAACATGTTGCAAAACATGTGCCAAGTCGACCCAAATAAAAACATTCGCAGGAGAATATATACCACAATAATATGCTTTTCTATTGTATGCTAAAAACAATGCATGAAACCTTCAGTGGCACACTAAACACTCTCAGTATTTGAGACTAATCATAATGAAAACATAATTAACAAGCTCGTCATGAGAATAACATCTAGCAAGATATGCAAAAATAACTATGCCACAGTCTAAAGATGCTTCCATTTGCATCACATACACATAAAACTTTTTTCATGCTTCCAACACCAACCAAATGAAACCAGACAACTCTCATATATGAAAAATAAGTAAATGTCCAGAGAGCTATTGAAACTGAAATAAATGTAAAAGTGGAGCGTGTCTCTCTCCAACGCAAAATACATAACAGTGGAGCGTCTCACTCCAAAATAAACATGCAAAACAGCGGAGCGTGTCTCACTCCAAAGTAAATATGCAAAGCGTTGGAGCGTGTCTCACTCCAAAGTAAACATGAATGATGGGATCCAACTTTATTAAAATTAAACACACAGCAAAAAGTAAAGACGCTCCAAGGATAACACATATCACATGAAGGAATAAAAATATAGCGTGTTGAAAAATGACCTGGTGCTTTTTGTTGATGAAGAGGGGATGCCTTGGGCATCCCCAAGATTTGACGCTTGTACATCTTGTATATTTTTTGGGGGGTCCAGGGGACATCCCCAAGATTTAGCTCTTGTCCAGGCTTCATCTTATTACATCATTCTTCTGTCCCTACACTTGAAAACTTCCTTCACACAAACTCAACACAATTGATTAGCATCATTAGTGTAAATAAAAATATATCAAACCAGCAAGGCTTCAGTAATGGCACATATAAAACACTCATTTTAACATATACTACTGTAGCTACTTCTTCCCAAAGCTTTTTTTCACAAAAGAACTCAAAAAGACGAAGCATAAGACGCAAATGCAAAACATGGCACAAATCTGTCAAAACAGACCAGCAGGCAGAGATCAAAATTAAAGAAATAGTTCTGTTGATCAAATGGAAAATTGCTAAACTAACGAAAGTTAGCTAACATAATGGGGCATAATCGCAAAAAAAATTAGCTCAAAATCACGTTCTGGCGATTTTTTAAATTTTTTTCGTGACCAGCACAAAATCTGTTTCAGAATTGCAAATACCCCAAACAGTGCTTTCTTTCTATTAGAGGCTACCCTTGGCACAAAAACGAAATAAAAACGATAAGGAGAGGTTATTACAGTAGCAATAACTTCCAAGACTCAACAAAGAAAAAATACAGAAATAAAACATGGGTTGTCTCCCGTAAACGCTTTTCTTTAACGCCTTTGAGCTAGGCGCAGAAATGGTGCAAATCAAGTATTATCAAGAGGTAAAACATCAAGATCAATTACTTCTTCCAAAACACCATTTGTATCATCAAGTACCTTAGACACCTATGAAGATTCAACATGCAATTTACTCTTAGTTGCACTAAATGTTTTATCAAATTTAAACATATCACGGGTTTTTGGTTTGGGTGCCTTAGGGACATACATAAATTTTTGTTCTTTCCCAACAAATGCTCTCTCCTTTTTGAAACCAAGAGAGAAAAAGGTTGAACTCAAAGTTTCCATAGCTTCTTCAAGTTTACCAATTCTAATAGTTCTATCATCATTTGCCCTCCAAAACAGCAATTTTTTTATTGATTTCTCCTATCAACTCATTAGTATGGATAGCATCAAAAAGTAATCTGGACAAACTTTTCTCTAAAGAATCTAGTCTTTTTACAACCTCTTCTAAAGTGATCTCAGTTTTAGCAACATTAATGGGAGGACTTCCTACTAAACTTTCAATTAAAACATAGGCTTCCGAAGCGGGAGCATCTAGGAAATTACCACCAATAAGAGTATCTAGAACATATCTATTCCAAGTAGAAATACCAACATAGAAATTCCTAAGAAGAATCATAGTAGAATATTTCTTAGTACATCTATGATGAGCATCACATATTCTATACCAAGCATCTTTCAAACTTTCACCCCCTTGTTGCTTAAAAGTACGAACCTCAACTTCATGGACATTCATTTTGCAAAGTAAAGTAAACAACACAAATAAAAACTGTACTATTTTTTTTAGATTTTCAATATAAAATAAAAACAAGATAAATATAAAGTATGCAAGCAAAACAATAACAAAGTAAAAGAGTTGAGAGTGAGAGACTCCCCTCGCAGAAGAGATGCTTTTCTCCCCGGCAGCGGCGCCAAAAAAAGTCTTTGCTGAGCGCGGAGTTGATGAAGGAGAATTTATGCGCAACGTTGAGTGGAACCCCAAGAGGAAGTTATGATGAGCACAACCGGAAGTTTTCCCTCAGTAAGAAACCAAGGTTTATCGACCAGCAGGAGAAAAACGTTCTCTCTCGAGGTGTTGCGAACCAACTCGTGGTAGGGCGCACTGCCGGCGTCAGCAGCAACGTGGAGACCTGCACACAAACAACCAAGTACTTTGTCCCCAACTTTCAGTGAGGTTGTCAAGCTCACTGGTTTTGCTGAAAACAAAGGATTAAACGAACCGTGTGGAAAAAGAATTGTTTGCAAAGAACAGAACAGAAAAATGTTGTAGAAGATTGCAATTAAAAGAAGAAGGACCGGGGTCCACAGTTCACTACAGGCGCCTCCCCAATAAAATAAATATGCTGGGCAAATAAATTACAGATGGGCAATTGACAAACCGAGATTCTACGCTAATGGTTGGTGCAGAATACATGGTATGAAAGTATGCGGGCATTACAACAATATACATAGACCGTAATCCAACTGCATCTATGACTAATAATCCACCTTCAGGATTGCATCCGCGACACACTCCAGTATTAAGTTGCAAGCAACGGACTATCGCTTTAAGCAATGTGTGTAAAGTAAATGATGAAACTACCCTTAAATAGAACACCGGTGTTTTCTCCCTAGTAGCAACAACAGATCTACAACCGTAGAGAATAAGGTCACTTCCCATGGTTAAATAGAGGCATGAACCCACTATCAAGCATAAATACTCCCTCTTGGAGTCGCTAGCATCTACTTGGCCAGAGCATCTACTAGAAACGGAGAGCATGCAAGATCATAATAACATAATACATAATCTCAACCAAAGCAATCTCTCTATAAATCGGATCCACATCAAACCAACATGTAGCAATTACAAATAGATGATCTTGATCATGTTAGGCAGCTCACAAGATATATACATGAAGCAGAACAAGGAGAGGACAGCCATCTAGCTACTGCTATGGACCCATGGTCCCGTGGAGGACTACTCACGCATCACCTCGGATGAAGACATGGCGATGTAGAGGCCTCCGGCGGTGATTTCCCTCTCCGGCAGGGTGTCGGGATGGACTGCAGAACCCTCCCGAACTAGGGTTTCGGTTGACGGCGGCATCAGAACTTTTCGTGGATGGAGGCTCGGGTCCTTGGGGTTTTCCCGATACGAGGAATAAATAGGTGGAAGGGCGGAGCAAACGAGACGACGAGGCGCCAGTACATGGGCCAGGCGCGGCCAAGGGTGGGGTCGCGCCTGCCCTATGTACTGCCACGTGGCAGCTCTCCTGCGCGTGTCCTTCGGCTCCGTCTTCGCCCCAGAAAAATAAGACTTTGGGCTTTTGTTTCGTACAATTCCGAGAAACTTTCATGTGCAACTTTTCCGAAACACAAAAACAGCAGAAAACAGGAACTGACACTACGTCACTGCGTTAATAGGTTAGTCCCAGAAAATGCTAGAAAGTGTGAAAAAGTGCACATAAAACATATAAGAATTGTAACAAAACAAGCATGGAGCATCAAAAATTATAGATACGTTTGGGACGTGTCACCGAACCGCCCCCCGCATCACGAACGAACAGCCACACGTGATACTTGGGGCACGTTTGGTTGCCTGGGCTTGATTCGTGGCTCACAGGCGCAGCGGTGCAAGCACACTTGCGCGTCCAGAATGAGCCACGGGCGAAATTGGCCTGTTGTTTGGTAGGTCGGGCCGCATTGGCTGGGCCAAAAAGGACTTTCTGTTTGTTTGCCTGCAGCCAAGCCCAAATCGTGATGGAGATGGTATTAGGCCTGTTTGGTACCATCGAGGCATGCCTAAGGTTACCTCTTCTCTATGAAGGGTAGCCTTACCATGCTCTCACCTGTCACCTCCCATCACACATAAATCACAGTTCATGATAGTTGCAAAGTTACAGAGCATATCTATTCACGAAATCATACCTAGCTACTACGAATGCCCTAGCTACTACGAATTGCAGTTTATCATAACGGGGTCGTTCAACATACGGGAATCGAAAAGCGTTTCGACAAACAGGGGATCATAGGGGGTTCTTCTTCTTCACTTCTTCACTTCTTCTCAGATGGTGGTGTTGCATCTGGCTTCCCACATTGCGTCTGCCCACTCCTGCCTCTTCATCTTTCAGGCATCATTGTCGCCTGTGTCCACGCCATGGCTGGTCTCCACTTCATCAAAAGTAACAACCTCTTCGAAGAACTCATCGCCCCAACCTAGAATCTAGTTGTGAAGAATGCAACAAGCAAGGACCAGCTTTACCTGAGTGGCAAACTTGTGGAACGGTTTCTGGTCAAGGACCTTGAACCTATTCTTCAATGCAGCAAAGGCCCTCTCAATGGTGACTCTAAGGTTTGAGTGTCTGAGATTGAACAACTCTCTCACATTCAGAGGTCGATGCTTCGCAGAGAACTCATATTGAGGTGGTACCTTGTTTTCCTGAAGGGAGGTAGAATTCCAGGTCGGCATGCATATACAGCATCTCCAAGGTAGAACTTACCGTCAGGTATTTGCAACCCATCAGGCCTTGACAAGCTGTCGGCCAGGATGCTGGCATCATGAGCTGAACCCTCCCACCCAGCAAGAACGCCAGGTGTAGTCCTTCCTCCTGCGAAATACTACAGACATTGATCTCGGTACATTTGCAGTGACATGAGTACCATCAATAGACCCAATGCAATCCTGTAAAAAATTAGCACACAATCATGTTTCTGACAGTACCACACACCGGATAGGTAGAAAGAACATGGTTTTCTACTCACCCTGAAATAGGGGAACCACCTGTAGCTGTTCTTGATCTTGGTTGGTGTGTTCATTGATGTTGGCTTGATCATTTCACCTCTCAGCTCCCCAATTGCGTACAACACCTGCTGGAAGTACCGAGAGATAGTCTCCGTGGATCGCATGAATGTGTTATGGATGACTCTGGACCTCTGGTTATGAGGGACGATATGAAGAAACATTGCGACTTGTTCTTCGACAGAGGTGTGGATGCTATCAGTCAGCAGTCCTCTATCCCTAAGCGTTTTCATAAGTGCATAGAAACGGGCTCTTCTCATCCGTAGCATCTGGATAGCCTCTACGTCATTCAGTTGGAGATGTTGTGTAGGTTGGCAATCCTCTCCTGATCTCGTTGTAACATAGGTCCGTAAGTCACACGAGGATAAGCAGCATGCCTAACTGCTCTCTTGTGAACCATCAGGATCCAGGCTTGTATGCAAATGATGAGTGCTACGGTGTGATGCACAAGCTAGAGCTGGTCGGTCTACTCAAACAAGATCTATGCATTACGAACGGTTTTATCGAACCCAACTAGTTCTACCAACATGAATCTAACACTACAGTAGAGCAGAGAAGTTTCCACTTACCTCTGTCATGGCGGACGAAGGACAGGGCCGAAAGCCGCCGCAGATGTGCGCAGGCTCCGCCGCGGCTGGAGAAGAGGGCCCTGGTCCGGCACCGGAGACCGAAGGGAGATGCGCGCTGCCAGATCTGGGTTGCTGCCGCCGCCGCCGGTGCGAAATTTTGGGCAAGGGAAAATTTGGGAGGGGTCTAATGGAGAGGGTAACCGAAGAGGGAGGTTACCCCTACCTTTGCCGCGCAACGCCGCTCGGATTTCGGCTTCTCCCACCATGCCGAGGTGGAGCTCCCGCGCAAACGGCGTTGTCGATTTTTGTCTCGCCAGGGCCTGGCCCTGGAAAATTGTCAAACCGGACGTTCCTCCGGGGCCTTTCCTAGGGGTGCTTTAAAATCCGTGCTATGCAAAAACGTGAGAGAGCGCAGGAAACCAAACGACTCGAAAAATGCTGGGATGATGTGAGCCAAGGGCCGCCCAGGCTACCAAACACACTCTAGATTTCCATCGTGAGCACGTACAAGCTTAGAGCATCTCCACTCGTTGGCGATCCCCACGGCCAAATCCGGCGATATTTTCGTACGGATTGGAGGAAAATTTGGCCTGGGGAGGCCCATTTTCCCAGCCGCGAGCCCAGGATGGATATTTGGCGAATTCAGACAAAATTTGGCGAGTTCGTTCAAACATAAGCGAAATTTAATGATATTTAACATATAGAGGCAAGTTCGTACATAAATAGGCTGAATTCGTACATATATTTGAATTCGGCGATTGGCAAACTAAAACATAAACTAAAAAGCGGCCTCCTACATGCCAAAATGGCGGTAGAAGGCCGTGTAGTCGCCGCCGTCGTCGTCGTCGCTCGATCCGGCGTCGTCCTGGGGCGGCGGCGCCTCGTACCAGCGGCTCGTGCCCTGGCCAGCGTCGTCGGCGCGTGGCGGAGACAAACGGTAGATGTCGTCGTCGCTGCTCTCCTCGAGCTTGACCACCTCCCTGGGCGCGGCGTTCCTACCGGCGGATGGTGCGGCGGCGCGGCGGCGAGTTGACGCGCGGCGGCCAGATCCATCAGCCGCCGCTGCTGCTCCGCCTCCTCGCGCTCCCAGTCGCGCCTGGACCACTCCAGTGCGGCGTCGATGGTGAGGCTGTTGTCGGCGGACACCAGGTCGTTCAGCGACCTGGCGATCGCCTCCGCCATCGCGGCGTCCTCCGTGCGCTTCGCCTCCGCCTCGGCGAGCTGGTTGGCGGCGGCCGCGGTGGCCTCCTTCTTCGCCGACTTCCTCTTCCGCCCGCGCTGCGGCGAGGAGCGTTGGTCGCGGATGACGAGGGCACCGCTGCTGCGCCCTCTGGTCGGCGGTGGCGACGCCGGCTCCTTCTTGACGCCCGCCGGGGTCGACGGAGACGTCGGCTCCTTCTTGACGAAGACCGACGTGGACCCGCCGGACCTGGACGCCGACCTTGACCCAGAGGAGGAGGAGGACGGCGCCATCCTCCTCGGCATCCATGAGCTACCGCGCCGGCGCGACACAGTAGCCGCCTCCGGTGGCGGCATTTGCAGGACGGGGGAATTCCCATCCTCGATGTGCGCGAGCACATTGGAGAGGATGCGGCCAGGCGCGCTCCACCACCAGCGCCAGCCGGCGGCATTGTTCCTTGCCGGAGGAGGAGGAGGGCCGTCGTAGGCGGCGAGTTCCCGCTCGTACCTGCGCCGGAAGAAGTCGCTCCACGAGTCGTACGCGTTGGGGAAGAAGCACGGCTCGGCGCGCTGCTCGTCGCTGAATGTGGCGAGCACTGCTTCGATCTCGGCGTCCATGGCGGCCCGACCCATTGGCGGTGGCGGGATCGGCACGCCGCCCGCGCTAAGTCTCAATCATCCCGGCGCGCGGAAGTCCGGCGGCGCCGGGTAGCCCGCCGCGTGGAGGAGCCGTCCCTCCCATTGGTGGAGAGAGCGGCGGCCGAAGCCGTTGTTGGCCGCACCGTCGTTCGCCATTGCTGGTTCATTCGAGGTCGGGGAAGATTTGGGGGAAGGCGAGCGAGGTGAATGCGGGGCAGACGCGGTAGTTCGGCGATAAATAGAGGTAGGCGCACGTGAAACCGAGGCGACGGCATTAACTCGCCGCGTGGAAGCTACGCGGCCGGCGAATACTGACCGGTGATGTCTACGGGTGCTTCTATTCTTGTAGACAGTGTTGGGCCTCCAAGAGCAGAGGTTTGTAGAACAGCAGCAAGTTTCCCTTAAGTGGATCACCCAATGTTTATCGAACTCAGGGAGGAAGAGGTCAAAGATATCCCTCTCAAGCAACCCTGCAATCACGATACAAGAAGTCTCTTGTGTCCCCAACACACCTAATACACTTGTCAGATGTATAGGTGCACTAGTTCGGCGAAGAGATAGTGAAATACAAGTGGTATGAATGAATATGAGCAGTAGTAACGGCGCCAGAAAAGTGCTTGCTGGCGTGCAGTTGATGGTGGTAATATTGCAGGAAGTAAACATGCAACAGAACAGTAAACAAGCGGTGTTTGCAGTATTTGGAAACAAGGCCTAGGGATTATACTTTCACTAGTGGACACTCTCAACATTGATCACATAACAGAATAAATAGATAAATGCTATACTCTACACCCTCTTGTTGGATGATGAACACCACTAGTGTGTAGGATTACACGAACCCTCAATGCCGGAGTTAACAAGCTCCATAATATTCGATGTTCATGTTTAAATAACCTTAGAGTGCATGACAGATCAACATAACCAAACCAAGTACTAACATAGCATGCACACTGTCACCTTCATGCTACGAAAGGAGGCATAGATCACATCAATACCATCATAGCAATAGTTAACTTCATAATCTACAAGAGATCACAATCATAGCCTACGCCAAGTACTACACGATGCACACACTCGTCACCATTACACCGTGCGGGAGGAATAAACTACTTTAATAACATCACTAGAGTAGCACGCAGATATATTGTGATACAAAACACATTGCAATTATAAAGGGATATAAATAAGCACTTAACTATGCCATTCATAACGGTGAATAAGTATTACGTGAAATATAGCCTAAGAGACCCACACGGTGCACACACTTGTCACCTTTACACACGTGGGACAAGGAGTCTCCGGAGATCACATAAGTAAAATCCACTTGACTAGCATAATGACATCTAGATTACAAGCATCATCATATGAATCTCAATCATGTAAGGCAGCTCATGAGATTATTGTATTGAAGTACATAGGAGAGAGATTAACCACATAGCTACCGGTACAACCCTTAGCCTCGATGGAGAACTACTCCCTCCTCATGGGAGACAGCAACGTTGATGAAGATGGCGGTGGTGTCGATGGAGAAGCCTTCCGGGGGCACTTCCCCGTCCCGGCGGCGTGCCGGAACAGAGACACCTGTCCCCCAGATCTTGGCTTCGCGATGGCGGCGGCTCTGGAAGGTTTCTCGTACTGTGGCTTTTTCCGTATCGAGGTTTTAGGTCAGGGAGCTTTAAATAGGCGAAGAGGCGGAGTCGGAAGGCTGACGAGGCGGTGACACAATAGGGGGGCGCGGCCCAGGCCCTGGCCGCGCCGCCCTAGCGTCTGGTGGCCCTGTGGCCCCCCTCTGCTGGCTCTCGGGTGTTCTGGAAGCTTCGTGGAAAAATAGGATGCTGGGCATTGATTTCGTCCGATTCCGAGAATATTTCCTTACTAGGATTTCTGAAACCAAAAACAGCAGAAAACAGGAACTGGCACTTCGGCATCTCGTCAATAGGTTAGTTCCGGAAAACGCATAAATATGACATAAAGTATGCATAAAACATGTAGATATCATCAATAATGTGGCATGGAACATAAGAAATTATCGATACGTCGGAGACGTATCAACCGGCGGCAGGCTTTTACAGCGCGCGGAAGACGATGCGATGAGGACGACGATCGGTGTCTCTCGCCGACAAGTTGGGGCCACCAGATGCGCGGGAAGTTTCATCGGTGTTTCCCGCGCTTTCGTTTCGTCCGGACTCCCCGAGCGCTCCCCGGGGGCCGGGGATGGCGTGGGCTTGCCGGATGGATGAAGGGCCAAATCCGGACGAAAACGAGAAACCGGGGAAGCGACTGGGCCGAATTTCGCCGTTCGGATGGAAAAAACATCGCTCGGAAGCCTCGTCGGGGAGACGAGTGGAGATGCTCTTACATGCATCTATTGCCTAAAATCTCTGGAGAAACGCCAGAGCAAGTACTACTTTCGTACTTGAGACATGCGCTTGGTGGCTGTTGACCCATGCATGCATATCGGTCAGCACTTTCTCGTCTAGCTTCACTTGTTTTATGTAGTTTCGATTACCTAAAATACGGGTACAGTTACGTATAACATAAGAGTACCATTACATACAACACACGAATACAGTTACACACATGAGGCTCTACAAGTACAGTCGTACGAACGATCGAGTACAGGTACAGAAATACAGTCGTGTACACGAGCGAGTACATGTACATAAGTACAGTCGCGTACATGTACAAAAGTACATTCGCACACATGACTAAGTACTGGTACAGAAATACAATAGCGCACACGAGTAAGTACAGTTACTGAGTAAAGGGAAAAACTGTATCAAATACACTAAAAACAGAAGTACTTATCAGTTGAAGCACGAATACAGTTAGGTACACCACGAATATAAACATAATAGTATTGGATGTATGAAAAAAAGTATTCTAAAACCTATCAACATGGGATCTAATTTTGAAAATCTCGACACGAGGATCTCAAAAGTAAAAAAACGGATCGTAATTTAGACTTACTGTTCTTAAGATATTTCATTTTTTAAAAACAAATCTAGAAAATAAAGGGAAAAGCTGACACAACGCAACCCCCTCTGTATTCTCTCTCCTCCCTCATCCACATCTTACGACACGTGCCGAGCAGGAAGACCAAACGCCACTTGTCGCGTGTAGAGCGGGTTATCTTTCCTTCGAAGGTTGGCATTTTTCTAACGATTTTGCAAGCTTTCCTACAAAAGAAGCGTTAGCTTCCAACTGCTCCTTGCATTGCTAGGAGCCCACGATAGAATGTGGTCCAGACATACCACTACAAGGGAAAGGCCTACCGCCGGCGAACCTAAATGGCCCATTGCCGGCGCACCATGAGCCCGCCGGTGCGAACGGGCCGGTGATAACTGGCCACTGCCGGCGCACCAGGCAGTGCGCCGGCGATAGGACGGATACTGCCGGCGCGCCATCGCTGATTCGCCGGCAAAGGAAAAGTTCCACCGGCGCACCAGCAGCTGCGCCGGCAGTAGTGCTTCCAGCATTGGCGCATGCCACGTGCGCCGGCAGTAGCTCATTTAGGTGCGCCGGCAATAAATTCGAAAATTCTTTTTTCAGCTTTTTTCCAGCATATTAGAATACATATTTGACAGCAGTATATATTTACAACACAGTTCATATTTGTACAAGCAGCACATGCAATATGAGAAGCACATAGAGAGTCAAGTATCATTTCGGTATCAATACACAAATACACAAGTCTCGTTCCGGAATGTTGATTCATACAACACATGTGCATATGCAACACCAAAGGACTAAGTTTCATAAAGTTAGAAGTCTCGGTAGTCGTCACATGTGTCGTCATACACCTCACAATGTAGCTCCTAACCTAAACTACAATCACATAGAACATGAACAACATGGTCACGATGACCATCATCACGAAGGCCATGGTCTTCATCCGGTTCCTCCTCATGTCCCTCATCTCTCCCGCTAGATAACGGGCGTATCTTCCTTCCGCCTCCACCCTAGTGGGGTATCCCTTGTAGCTGTTGCCGCTGAAGCGGTGCACCTGTCTCCAACAGTCCTCCCAGTCGTCGTAGACTCCAGGAACCCTCCCCTTGTACACGACATATGTCGTCGGCATCTCCATGCACAAGACAAGTAAAACATTAGTACCAATGCAATGAACAAGTGCCAACTCAAATAAGAGACAAGTAGTATGAACTAAATAGCATGTGCCTCATACTTTGTTGGTCGAAATAAATAATAACATACATGGATGGGGTCAGTGAGGCTAGGTAGGATGCACAATAGATTGATATTTGTGGCCATCACACCAAGCCTCACTGGCCCCACCCCGGAGTGTACAAGTGACCGAACATTTTAATCATCGGCCAATGCAATTAAGAAGTGTGAACTCAAATAAAAGACAAGTAGTACGAATTAAATAGCGTGCCTCATACTTTGTCGGTCGAAACAAATATTAACATCCAGGGATGGAGTCAGTGAGGCTAGGTAGGATGCACAAGAGATTGATACTTGTGGCCGTCGCACCAAGGCTCACTGGCTCCACCCCCGAGTGTACGAGTGACCGAACATTCTAATCATCGGCGAATTCCAAATACGAGGCAAGTAATGCAAATAATTATTAAGCTATCTACGCCATAATCTTGAAATATATAGCAAAGTAAATGAAACAATAGACACATGTTCACATGCACATTCATACAACTAAATAAAAGCAACAAGTCGATTCTATTGGAATATATAGCAATTATTACAATACGGAAGTTCAAGGACATATCGTTCAAGCTTTAGCAAGTGTTCCCGTCGTAGGATCAGGTTGTACGCCTAGGGGGAATGGACGGCAGCCCTCAAGCGAGTTGAACGGCCTCTCATCACGCGACATCTCCAAGCGGAGTTCTATCTCGTCATTAGGTGGTAGACCGTAGCCGTAGAAGAACTCGCCGGACCTAGCGTTGACATCCTGCAGGATTACCGTGCAAATGAACTGCTGGATGCGACCCCGGCTCTTTCTAATCTCTCTATCGTGGACATCCGCCATGTTTGCAAACCTGTTTCCGAGATTCTCTCGGCAGCAACATGTCATCTGCGTACTTTATGTACTCCTCGCATCCGAAGGATGGCGTACCACGCGTCCATCCCATTGTCTTGCGTCGATCGCCCGAGGCAGGGGAAGTTGGTTGTGTGGGTTAAGACCAAGCCTCCTCGGGATTTCCTCTCTACTTTGAGGGGGCCTCGCCTTGTTGGCGAAGCCGGTGAGAGCATCATTGAGAAGGGCCCCGATGTGGGTGTAGTCTTTCTTGCGGTCCCTACCCGAGTCGAGATAGATCGCATGCGAGTGTTGCGGGTGCACGACGATGAGGGTGCAGAACTTGTCTCTGCGGAAAACACACGGATTAACCTTTGGAAATGCAAATGGAGATATAGGATAGAATGGTGATGGGGGACTAGCGAGTGATTACTTACTCGGGAAAGTAAGGGATGAGAATGGCGCCCTTTTTAATGTTCGCCAACATGAAATCCTCGACTCGTCGGGTGGCAATCGCGCGATCCCCGGCGTTGCGGATGATGCTCTCCCGCATATAGAAGGGGTCCATTATCGCGATGGTCGGCGTCCCCTCCTTAACAATCCGGGAAGACAAGCTAAGAGCAACTAGGCGAACCACACTAAAGTGGAGCGCTTGCATGCGATAGATGCTGAAGATGTCGTTGAACCGGATGAAGCACAAGTCCGCGGGGTACTTCTCGACGAAGTTCATGCCAGCTGGCACCTTCGCCACGAAGAGAGGGTAAGCAGGATCTTTTGATTTGAGAAGAATGTTCTCCACATGCCTGACAGTCTCATGCAAGCTCCTCATATCCGGGGTGACTTTATTCAGGACATGCTCCGGCAGCATCCGGTTGCCTCGTCGCCGCTTGGCGCGTAGGTACTACCCCCGGCGGCGGCGCTTGCCTTGTTGCCGCTTGGCTCCTCGCCACTACCCCCAGCGTCATGCTCCATCTCATGGTCCTCGTCGCCGCCAACACCAGCGGCCTCGGCATCCTCCTCCGTCTTAAAGAAGTGCCTATTGTAGTGCTCCTCTAATTCTTCTTGAGACGCCATGGTGGCTTGCACTAATAGAACATGAAAAAGAGTTAGAATTCACGGAAAAATTCGGCATGACCTTTGCTAAAAATTGGTCATGCCGAGTGCTAGAATTGTCGGAACGGAAATGAATCGACATTCCGGCACTCAATAGCAACTCAATCCCTGTAACAGAAATGCAATTCACATATATGATACATAGCAAAATTTCAATTGATATAGCATTTGTGAACACTTGACAGCATCAATTGATATAGCACATTTTTTCAAACAGCCTAATAGCACTTGTTCTTTTTTCAAACCAGAGAATAGCACATACTGCAACCTCTACTTTTATAGCATTTTAAATCCCTGGCACCTACTGAGAACCTGTGTAGTACAATAATTAGGCAACCTGAATGCATCACCAGAACTCCGTCGATATCACTGGTTGGACTATTCAAATCCTGGAATATGGTAGCAGAAAATCCCCATTTTTTTCTCAAAGAACAGTAGCAGTAGCATGACCAGAGAGGCATTTGCTACTGCATTTCATCATTTGCTACTGCATTTCATCATTTAATTTCAAATATTTCAGAAATTAGTAGCAGTAGCACTGCACTTCAAATATTTCAGCAATGAACTTAACCAAATGAACTAAATACCTAAGCAACATGAACTAAGCAACATTTTAATTTTAAACCAGTAGCTAAACCAGTAGTAGCATTTAGTCTCTGTCAATTTATCCACTATTAGTCTCTGCCAATTTATCCACTATTAACTAAACCAACAACATTTATCCAATTTAGTCTCTGCCAATTTTAGCTAGCATATCAACTAAATGAGAACCACTTTATCAACTAAACCTACTAATACTAGCTACAAAACCAGAGAACCAATTTTAGCATTAAAAAATTGAAATATGTAGCAATACCAATTCAGAGATATAAAATAGCATCACCGGATATGTAGCACAAATACACATCGTAGCATTCCACCAATTAAACCATCAGTAGCATTTAAACCAGAGAATAAATGCAATAACAAATAACTGGAATTAAAGTGACATTCCTTCACCTTGTACATGCACTCGGCTAATTAACTGAACAAAATCATTTTTCATTTTAGCTACCGCAAGTAAAATCAATTTTGAACCAAACCTCTATTTCATTTTCATGTTTTAATAATACTGCAAGTAAAATCTATTTCAATTTAGCTACCGCAAGTAAAATTGAGAAGGAAACACAAATTTAAATTGAGAAGCAAACAATATCAGCTATCGCTACCGCAACTAGCAAATTTACTAACCACTACTCGCAACTCGCTAACCGGAGACAAAATGGAAATGCTAACATACAAAATTTGCAACAAGTGCAACATAAGCAACAACGACATGCTACATCAAACTCCGCTTAGCACTCAAGTGCAACATAAGCTATGAATGATACAGGAATAAGTAGACAATTTTCTCTCGCATGGACTGCAATAGCATTTTCTCTGGTTTTTACAATAGCATGGACCATTTTCTCTGGTTGAGGGGACCATTTTCTCTCGCAATAGCATTTTCTATTGCTAGCAAATTTTATTAACTACATGCCAATTTCATTTAAATGAACCATGTACTGCTAGCAAATTTTATTAACTAAACCTACTAAATTATTTTAACCAGAGAACCATCATATTATTAGCATAAGCATTGCATCTTGCATTTCATTTTAAAATTGGTTTAGTTTCAAACCAGAGAGCTTAATTGTTACTTTAATTTATATGAATTGGCATTAGCATAACCAAAAAACCCTACTGCCTAGCTACCTAGGTACTGCAAGCATTTTATTTTCATTTTCACATTTAAAAGAATGAATTGAACCAGAAGAAGTCACAGGGCATCTAGCAAAACCATTTTCATTTTCGTTTAATGAAGAACTAACATACTGCTTAGTGTCTAGTTTTTATTTTCATCATAAACCATAGCATAAAAACACCCTACTACTATAGCTACTCCTAAACTAAAAGCACCAGAGAACCATGTACATCATTTTCATTTTGTTTTAAATGAACCATAGAATGAATTGAACCCTAAAGTGTTCATTTCATCATTTTTTAAATGAACCAGAGAGCATTATTGCTATATCAACCAGCCAACATCTATAGAATTTATAGATTTAAATGAACCAGAGAGCATTGTCATAGAAGGCACTACATTTATAGAATTTCAGCCAGCCAACATCTTGCTATATCTTGGCTAGCCCACACACAAGCAATTCAATGTACAAATTCAATTGTAATTAACATCTGATTGGTTCCTAAGATTTAAAATGAACTAGCATACCCTGAGGCAGAGCACCAATTTGCAAGAACTAGCATCAATCATAGCACCAATTTTTCCTCGCAGCATTTTTTCCTCAGTCATTTGATTCTACCGCTACAGAGATGAATCAAGGCAACCTAGCTACCGCATCAAGGAAACCAAGCAAAATCCGTGGGAGTAGAGAGGGGATCGAAGAGGGAGGGGAAGAGGTAAGGGGAGAGGATGCTTACCGTGGCCGGCGCACGGCGGGTGGTGGGGGCTGGTGGAGGGGACCGTGGAGGACGGTGGCGCCGACGTCCCCGGCCCGCTACGCGCGCTCCTCTCGGCCACCGCTCCTCTCGGCGCTGGTGTCCCGCGCGTGACGCCTCCTCCTCTCGGCGACGGTGTCGACCGCTCCTCCTCGCGGCGGCGTTCTCCTCCTCTCGGCGGCGCGGAACGGGGCGGGTGCGGGCGGCGGCGCGGTATAGCTAGGGTTGGTTTGGGAATGGGGAAGAAGGAGAAAGAGTCGCGTCTGCGGTTAAGTCCCAGGTATAGCCGGACCATCTTATTGCCGGCGCACCTCTTGTTTGGTTCGCCGGGGACAATTATACCCCCGGCGAACCAAATAGGTGGTGCGCCGGCAATAAGATGGGTCCGGCTATACTCGGGACTTGCCCCCAGCCCCTGGCTGGCCATTTACTTTTCTTTTTTATTTTCTTTTTATTCATTTATTTATTTGTTTTCACTTTCTTTTATGTTTGTTTTCTTTTCCCCCAAATCCTATACAAAAATGAGTTATGCATTACAAAAAATATGAGTTATGCATTAAAAAATATGAGTTATGCATTGCAAAAAATATTAGTTATACATGTTGACCAACACAATATTAATTAGTCATACATAAAATATTGGCCATGACCATATGAGTAGTTATGAATTACACAAAATATGAGTTATAGATTGCAAATAAAGTTTTACATCATCGATTGAGAAGAGTGTTTCGCTTTCTTCTTGCTTTTCTTGCTCGTCGTTGAATAATTTAGCCCCGTGTCGTGACTTCTTCTTTTGAAGGGTCGACCCGACCTCGGTAGCGTGGTCCCGCTTCTTCTTGTGGTGTATGTTGTCTCTTCGTCCTCGGATTCTTCCATCATTGGGTCTCCGACTTGTCCTTCGAAGTCTTCCTCGTTGGCGACTCCATCCATTCCGACGATGGTCCTCTTGCCTCTCCTCACGATAACACGGCTAGGCCTGGATGGGTCGGTTATGAAGAAGCATTGGTGCACGTGTTCCGCCGCACCCATGGCTCATTCTGCGCGGTGGCGTTCGTGGACTTTGATTTGTTGGCTTCGGGTAGAAACATGGTGGTGAAATACCGGTCTTCTTTTCCGACGCTCTTAGCCCATCCGATACGGAACATCGGCACTTTCTCCCCAGCCGTAGCTAAGCTCCCGCATTTCCTCGATTCTTCCGTAGTATGTAGTCTTTACGTCACCCGTCCAGAATCCATCGTTACCACCGAGTTCGGTAAACACCGTTCTTGTCTTTTTCTTCCGTGTAGAATGTGTACCCGTTGATATCGTACGCTTGGTAAGTCATGATGTTGGGCGCGGGGCCATGTGACAAGGCCAATACTAGTTTATCCTTGTCAAAATCCATTGGTGGGGGATTAGCATCAATGTGGTCTTTGAACCAGCGCGCGAAAGAGGAGTTGTGCTCTCTCGTATATTTCTGCTTCCGTCATCATCGGCTTGCCACTGTTCTCTATCATGGTTTTGTGCTCTTTCAACCAAGGATCGATCAAGTCAATGTGTTGTAGCGCTACTAAGTTGGCTCTCGTCAAAGTCGGAAGTCCGACCGTACATGTGCACGTGCAGCTTCCTTCCTTCCATTTTTGTGGCCTACTCCCTCGAACCTCGCGGAGGTGCTTGTTTTGAGGCAAACCAACAGTGGTCCTCGATGTCTAGATAATTCGTGCGTAAAGAGATGCACTCTTCGGTGAGCCAGCCCTGTACGATGCTTCCATCCGGATGTGACCTCGTTACGAACGTATCCTTTAATGACCCCATTCATTCTTTCAAACGGCATCATGTTGTGTAAGAATGCCGGCCCTAGACCGACGATATCATCCATGATATGGACCAACAGATGGACCATCACGTCAAAGAATGCAGGCGGGAAGTACATCTCAAGCTCACACAGGATCACCACGATCTCTTCCCGGAGCCTTGCGAGTTTCTTCACGCTTATCGACTTCCGAGTTATGACGTCGAATAAGTTACGAGCCCAGTCAGCGTTGCACGGACATGGTCATCCATTATACCTCGGATTGCAACCGGAAGAATCTGCGTCATGATCACGTGACGGTCATGAGACTTCATGCCGCCGAAGTTTCGTTTCTTGGGGTCCATGTATCTGCTTATTAGCCCGGAGTAACCAAAGGGCACTCTGACTCCTAGAAGGCAATTGAAAAATTGATCGACCTCGGCCGGACTAAAAGTGAAGCAGGAGGGGGGACAGTAATAGTCTGGCTGCTTAATCCTTTTGCGCTTCTGACCGCCGTCCGCCTCCTCCTCCGAATGTCCCTCTTGGGCCGCCGGGATCTGAAGCTCTTCCCTGATGCCCAAAACTTTCAGGTCGTGTCTTGCTTTCGGCCCATCTTTGGTCCGGTCCGGCATGTTGAGAAGAGTGCCAAGCAAGCTCTCGCACACGTTCTTTGTAATATGCATGACATCAAGGCAGTGAGGTGTATCGAGAATTTTCCAGTATGGCAAGTCCCAAAACACGGACCTCCTTTTCCATACACCAATGAGCGGCGTCGTTTCCTTTTTCTTCTTCTTCTCTCCAGGCTTTTGATGAATCTTTCCCGGCGGAGGGCACTCCTTCCAACCTTTCAGTAATGTATCGATCTCTTCGCCGCTCTTCTTCCGTGGAGGTCCTCGTGGTTCATTTGTACCATCGAACGGATCTCCACGCTTTCTCCACGGGTCAGTCTTCTGTAGCCACCTTCGATGCCCCATGTAAACTGTTTTCGAAGAGTCGGGATCCTTACCAAGCTGCAAAAACATCGTCTCTTCCATGCACCTGACACATGCCTTGTGTCCATGGCACACCTGGCACGAAATGTAACTGTATCCGAGGTAGTCCTGCACCGTCGTGATCAACGCGGCTCTCAAAGGGAAATATTCTTCCGCGACGGCGTCCCATGTATCTACCCCTTCCTCCGCCCACAACGTTTCAAGCTCCTCTTTTAATAATTCGAGATACATGTTGATATCGTTTCCTGGCTGTGTCGGCCCTTGAATTAGCATACTCATCCGTATGTACTTCCTCTTCATGCACAGCCAGGGCGGGAGGTTGTAGATCCATACAAACACGGGCCATGTGCTATGTGTGCTGCTTCGGTTTCCGAACGGATTGAATCCGTCCGTGCTCGCACCCAACCCGATGTTTCGGGATCCGCCCCAAAACTTCCGAATTCATTGTCTAATGCTTTCCACCGGCTTGCATCCGAAGGGTGCGTCAGCACCGGGTGCTCAATCCGCTCTTTATCATTCAACACCGCTCCTTTCTTTCGCGTGCCGCCGCATGAGCTTTGCTTCCTTGCGGTCCGCGTAGAACCGTTGAAGCCGGGGGCGAGCGGGAAGTACCACACAACTTTCCGAGGAGCTTTCTTCTTCCCTTTCTTGTACCGTTCAGCTTCACACACAGGACATTTGGTCTTGTCCATGTGCTCCTTGCGATACATGATACAAGCCGTTGATGCAAGCGTGATACTTTTCGTGGGGTAAGTCGAGAGGGCACGTGATTCTCTTGGCCTCGGCTAGACTACCAGGACACGTGTTCCCGGCAGAAGGAGATCTTTCACGTATTCCGAGATGTCGTCGACGCTTGTGTCCGTCCATCCGTGTTTCGCCTTCATCTCGCAGCACATCGAGAGCTACTCTCAAGCGAGACTCCCCCAACCCGCGACCTGAGTCGTACAACGGAGTATTCGAGTCTATCTCGAGTTGCTCAAGCTTTGATTTCCGCTTGGCGCCTTTCGTCTTTTCGAGAAGCAGATCTTGAAGATGAGGGTCCCGCACGACTGAAGCTAGCGGCACCTCTTCGTTGTCGTCAAGGTTATTGTCGTCGTCAAGGTTATTGTCGTCTTCAAGGTTATCGTCCTGTGCGACAAACTCTTCATCGTCATCAATATCATGATGCCCTCCTTCCTGCCGGCCATTATTACCACCTGCCGCCGTCGCCCCATTGACCTCCGCGTCATCATCACTCATCCATTGAGTGTGTCCATGCATGAATCCATTAGTGATCAGGTGCCCCTGCAATTTGCCCGAATACGGGTCAAACCATTTCCTCGTTTGCATCTCCGGCACGGACACAATACCTCCGTGCGTTTATTTTCATACATGTCGATGATCGCGTGTTTCAGATATCTCATCACGATGCTTTCACTCATCTCGATAACCATTCTCGCCTGCATGGTAGGATTACATAATTGATTAGAACCATTCATCCGTCGGTAGTTTTCACGGAAAATTTCGGCATGACCTTCCTACACGGTAGGACATAGGAGCGCCAGAAATGTGCCGAAACGGAAACTTGAAGAATCAACATTTCGGCGCAACGTTGGCAACTCATTTTCAACGCCAACACACACACAAGCACAAGCACAACATATATATATGCCACACACGAGAGCTAGCTTTGCTTCAAATGTCCAACATACGTCGATTTCATTCCTTAATTTGTTCATTAATCACCTATTTGTTTGATATATTCGTCGATGAGATCGAGACGACGCGCCGCGACAATGGCGTATGGAAGTCGACTTTCTAGATCTAGATCTAGATTGAGCGGTCAATGCGGGATATTAGATCTAGATCTACATAGGGGGATGTGGGAGATGCATGTAGGAAGGGAAGATTTGCTCAAAAAATATGATTTTGTTTGGTCAAATTGGTGAAATTGGGGATAGAAATGGGCAAAAATGAGCTGGGTTGGGAGAAGGCTCGGGTTTGTGTGGAGGAGTGGAGTGGTAGTAGAGTGGGGGAGTGGTTGTTGAGCAGAAATAACTGCCCAGGTTACCGCCGGCGCACCATGACACGGGTGCGCCGGCGAACATAGCTATTTCGGCTATACCACCCCCAGTGCCAGGCCCAAGAGTCATTGCCGGCGAACCAGCCAAGGCGTGCGCCGGCAATAGCGCGTTCTCCGCCGGCGCACCCCGGGCTGGTGCGCCGGCAATGATTCTTGGGCCTGGCCCGAATCGACCGCGGCCATGCCAAGTTTTTTCCCCGGCGCGTCTTTTCGGCAGGTGCGCCCGCGATAGGCTCTCATCGTCGGCGCGGCTGAAAATAGGTGCGCCGGCAACCCTTTCCACCGGCGCATGTGCTAGGTGGTGCGCCGGCACCACTTGCCTCCACCTATAGCCATTTTCCTAGTAGTGTACAAGTATTGATTATTTTACAATTTTGTGCTTCATAGACTAGTATGATCATTTTAGATAAACAACCAATGAAATAAGATGTGTTTAGTATCGATCATTCCAATGTTTTAATCATCAGCAAGCTTAGGTGAAGCAAAGGACAAACAAGCAATTGAACCATTGTGTTTGTGTGACTAATACAGACTACCGACATAATGAAATGAGCTAGTATTAAACAATGTGTGCCTCATATATACTACTAGATCATTCTCTAATTGGAGAAGCGCTAGTTGGAGTTTTCCAATAATAACACGTTATGCAGCCTACAACTATTGCATCTCCAACTGCCGAAGTGAAAGGGCATTTCCCTTTCTAAGTGTGTTTTAGATCGTATCTATGATAAGCACTTGCACGACCCCTTAAAATTAAAAATATCACGACCGTATGTAGTTTTTACGTTGTGTAGCTATAAGTGATGTTGTTGTTTCGAGGGGTTGGCGAGGAATAATGTTGGGGAGGTACTCCATAAAACTGATATTGTGGAGCTCGAGACTAGAGACTCCGGTCCTCATAGGCCGGAGTCTTCGGAAAAGACTCCAACCCCGGAGTCTTTAGTCCGGAGACTCTGGTCCTTAAGCTTCTAGGCTTTCTCAGGCTGGAAACTCTGGCCAGTATGGTTGCTGAAACTATAAAGCCCGGAAACTCATGGGTTAAGTAACCAAAGTCTTTGGAGGTACTATAATAGGCATCCTTCTTATCCAAAGGAAGGTTTCTACTTCCACTCTCTCTCCTCCATCGTCCCAAAGCTCAAAACTCATAGATCTCCCTCCCTAGCCACTCAATTTTGTTGTCCTCTTGGGAATCAAGGGAGGAACCCTAGATCTACACTTCCAACTAAGTGATTTCACTATCCTACCCATTCCATTGAAGATCTTGTTGCTCTTGGTTCTTTGGAACCCTAGTTGGAAGAAGTCGCCGTCAAATCTTACTTTTGTGCTGTATAAGCTTCATGGTCGGTTGTTGGGAGCCTCCAACTAAGTTTTGGAGATTGCCCCGGACTTGTGTAAAGGTTTCGGTTGCCACCTTGAAGGGTACCGCTTAGTGGAGCGTGATCTCACCTTGGTGGCTTGGTCACCGTAGGATAGGGTGAGGCCTTTGTGGCGTTGGTTGGCCATTGTGACACCACACCTCTCTAACATAGTCGTACCTGCTTTAATAAAGAAGGAACTACATGAATGAACTTCACCTCTCCTTGTCTCCATTGTAGTTACTTCTATCTTTTACTTGTTGTATCGTTATTGACTTGTTATCTTACTTGCTTGTCATATAGGTAAATTCACATAGTTGCATATCTAGAGAAATTTTTTCTATGTCAACCCGAAGTTGAAAAGGAACTAAAAATTAAGTAGCGCCCTATTCATCCCCTCTAGTTGCTTATACCTTACTTTCACGGATAGGGCATTGTTTAATCATTGGCTAAACAGGATAGTGCCTCAGAGAAGAAAAAAAAGGAACCATTGTGCTAATCATGTACATCGGCTAGCTAGAAAGTTGATGAAGCACATAAAGGTTGTGTACCTCATGTAAGCTACAGATCATTTCAGAATGTGTATCCTAGAGAGTAAGAGGAGGGGAAAGCCTTTCTCTTCAGTCATCTCACATAATGCTTCATACAAACAAGCAACTAAACCAAGAACATCACGCTAAAACAAGGGACATATATTAGCAGTTTGTGGAGTCTCACTGCAACTCATATAGCGTTAGTAGATTCATTGAAGACATCCACTACATCAAGTACTTAGAGTTGCAGAGACAGCCCCTTCCACTTCATAGTTTCCCATATCATCTCATAATGTTCCCATGATTCATGAACACAAACATGTCGCAAAAGATTAAACAAAAATTGCATGTATCAATAGAAAAACAAGACTCGAAGATTATGGATAGGTGTGGTTCCCTATACGATTTGCCAGAGTCGTGGATGAGAACGTCGGTGAAACAGATCTGGTGCAAAGTCGGCAAAGCAGATCAGGTGTGGTGGACGAGGAAGTTAGCGAGGTAGATCCGGTGCGGTGGACAAGGAAGTTAGCGAGGTATATCATGTGCGTTGGATGACGTTGTCGGTGAAGTGGATCCACTGGGGTGGACGAGACCATAGCATAAGCGGAACCACTAGACTCCCAGATGAGTATATGGTTTTAGATGCGACAGAGATGATCTGGTGCGGTTGACGATGGCGTAGGTGAAGCAGCTCCAGTAGAACAGTACGTGGTTTAGAGGTGCAGCTGGGATGTTTCGGTATGGTGATCGTGGTCTCGTGGAGGTGACAATGGGCTTGGGATGTTCCGTGGGGTGGTCTTGAAGGTGAGAGTGAGGGGATTGGAGTTTTTTCAAAGGCTTGCGGTGCTCTAGAGGTGGTGAACAGAAAAATGAACCCCCACCCACCGATTTAGAGATGGCCATTGATCATGTGTACCAGGGTAGAAGGAGAATTTGCCAACATTCGAAGTATTTTGGAGTAAGTGAGAGGTTTAAGCGTTGGACTGGGATTTTGAATTTGGCTACGGCCGATTTAGAGATGACCATTGGTCGTCTATAAGAAGGTAGAAGAACAAGTCTAAAGTATTTTGGAATAACCATGAGGTTTGGCATTAAACTGAGGTTTTAAATTCTGCTACGGTCATGTAGGATTCATCACGCAGTATACTTTCATACTGTATAGATTTCACATTATCGATACTGACAAATTTTATTATTTCGGTCAAATACTGAAAAGTAGTACTGTTGTGCCACGATGATATCCCTCTGTACTTTATGGAGCCTTCCAGGGGTATTTCAGTTTTTCTTTCCTCATAACATAGTGTTCTATTGATAGTTTCTGCAGAGCTTTATTTTTTTTCCTTATTAGTCCTCGTGCAATATACCAGACCTGCATTTTATGTGCGACAAAACACTTTATACCTTGCCACGGCGTTTTGTTTCAAGCAAAGACTAAGTTCTAGCTGCATTGATCGATACATACAACTTTTTTATTAACTTTATTCAATAAAACATTGGTAAAGATTATACATCAGAAAACTCAAAGCCACATCGCAACACCTACACACCCAATATTGAAAGAAAAACATGACGACGTAACCTTATGCTATAAAAATATAGAAATCCCTCATGAATGAATTAGGAGCCAGAAACATCGTATACCTCGAGACACCCTCTAAGCGAAAGATGAACGCTATAAAAATATAGAAATGCCTCATGAATGAATTAGGAGCCAGAAACATCGTATACCTCGAAACACCCTCTAAACGAAAGATGAACGCTCATCCGGTCTAGTATACTCTTAGAGAATACCTCATGCATACGCCACAAAAGCTGTCACCTCAGACTGCTAAGCAATCTTCAGATAAAATTTGGCATAATCTTTGTCGTTTCTGCCATCAACGCTGACAACGCCACCTACCTCCGCGTGTCCATCGTCACACGCGGCTCTGCATACTACATGACTCTACATCGGTCGGACAACTCTACTGCTACGATGTCATCGAAGCCGTGTGTATTCACGTTGTACAAACGTGGGACGAAGTGTCGGATTTATGGCAGTTCCAGTTCTACCCTACGAGTGGTGCAGCTAAGAGCAAGTACAATAAGTTCTAGTCAGCTGGCTACAAGGATTAAAATTTTATATTTGTGTCTAGTTGGAGGAGAGAGAAGAGGAGAGAGAATGTAAGTGGGCTCTTATGCAAGAGCTAGCTCTAGCACGTGCTCCTAGGCAAGTTGTGTGAATGAAAGGTGGGTCCTCCATTGAAAAAGTAGTACATCTTTATAGCCAACTACTCCCTCCGATTCAAGGAATAAGGCGTCCTCGTTTTACGTGTTTTTTGTTTGACCAAGAATTGATTCAAATATATAAAGATTGTTTGTATGAAATTAGCATCATTAGAAAGTGCTTTTCAATACGAATCCAACGATACTAATTACATATAATATAATCAAAATTTTGTTGCTCAATTTTTATGGTCAAAGTTCGTCTTGGAATACGCGTGCGCCTTATTCCTTGGGTCGGAGGTAGTATTGTACTTGTTGGCTATGTATTGGCTATAGATGACATGGCATCTTGCTTATAGCCAACAACCGGCTATACTATTGGAGTTGCTCTAAAGTGTGTCATCCAACATTACACGGAAAGTTAAAACCACATAATTGCTTATTCCGGAAACCTTGATCAAGAAATGAGACGAGGATCAGTTCCCTAGAAAACATACTACAAAAGAGGTCAGACGCTAAACATGTTTTTTTTCTAGAAAGGAGCCAGACGGCCCCCTACCTCATTGAAACTGAAGTTGCAGAACCAAGGTCTGTTACAGGAAGCTTGCGTTCAATCTGGCAGGCTTCGACGGACAACCAGAACATTGATAATATGATAATAAAGAAACTAAGACTACAACCACCAATAGAACTACCAAACAAGTTAACTGAAACAAGTCGACAGTTTTAAAACTCCACAAAATACAAACCAGCAGTCTGCTAACTGATTACAAACAGAGATATGGCAAGTCACTCGATAAACATAGGCAAGAAAAGCACAAATCCTTGCTGCAAGCGGAGACCTGTCATTTCACCATAATGGGGCAACTGTAACACCCTGCAGAAGAAAACATTATCAATTAAGGAGAATATGGTCGTAAAATTATGAAAAGAAAATTGAAATAGGTATCTTGAAGAAAATTGAAATAGGTAATGTGAAGAAAATTGATTAAAAAAAAGAAATAGGTAATGTGAAGAATGATTCTAGAGGGCCTCTTACTTCAGAACAATGACAATCTTGGAAGATCTGCAAGGCCTGCTTTCACCTTCTATACAAAGCCTTGATATCCTGGCGCATAGTTTTGTTGTCCAGCAACTCGTCCTCACAGTTATCAATATCAACATTGTTCAGTTTAAAGCCTTCTTCGGACGTGCAGTGCTGCTCACTCCATTCAAACCACAGCTTTGGTATGACTTCTTTCTTGAATGCAGTTTCATGGAAATTTTCCTCTAGAGAATCAGCAGCTACAAGCCTGTACACAAACACTTTCTTGTGCTGTCCAGGCCTGAAGGCTCGCCCAATTGCTTGACGGGTAACAGACGGGTTCAAGTGAACATCTAAAATCACAACTCTTGATGCGCCCACAAGGGAGATACCCTCCCCACATGCCTTGATAGAACCAAACAGAACTTTTGCATCAGCAGAGTTGTTAAACTGCTCCATCGCCAGATCTCTCTCTTCTGGACTAGTATCACCAGAGATCACAAAGATCTCCTTGCCTACATGCCAGCCCTTTGTCTTCACCAATAGCCTTTCCAAAAACTTCATGGGAAGTATATACTGACCAAAAGCAAGCACCTTCTCTCCTGCAGAATTCGCAAGCACCAGGATGTTAGTGAAAAATCTCGCCTTCACACCGTCTGTCACATTGATATACTGGACCAAACTATCAATTGTGGCATCCGTCGAGTTGATAGACCTATCTGCAGCAGCAACTTCTGAAATTTCTGACAGACAAGGATGCATGTACAGTGCAGCTCCGACTGCGCTTCCTTTGAAATTTTCATAGGCTTCCAACTTATGAACGATTTGTTTCTGCTTGGGACTGAGTTTCAGGAAGACACTGAAGTCTACTAGGCCAGGTAGTTCTTCTAAGATGTCACCCTTATAGTAGTGAAGCACGTCTTTGGTTAGTTCTCTGAGACTTCTAATGACGTGTGCTTTTCTCACAAAGTTATCATCATTCAGCAGGGTCTCTTCTACTGACTCAGTGAATACATTGCCAGCAACCGCTTTTGAAATCCTGCTACCTGACATTGCCACTTGACACATTATACGTCTAACGATCGGACGAGAACGTTCCATCTTGAGAAACTGTGGCCGTACAAGGTTCAAGATGTTGAACACTTCTCTGACATGATTCTGAAAAAGTGTACCAGATAGGATCACCTTACGGGGAGTTTGTACTCTGCTCAGGGATTCTAGCACATTAGTCTCCCGATTCCTAGGTGTGTGACCCTCATCCATTATCAGTAGGTTAGGGACCATAAGCAACATGTTCCGGCATGCAGCTGCAACGGTGCCACCCCCATCACTACAAATTATCTGCGAGAACTGCGTGTATCCAAGAAATAGGACGCTCATTTTGGCTTGCCAAGAGTTGAGGATTTCCAACTGGTCTGCTCTCTTGTCAGCCTTGACAGAATAGAAATCATACAGTGGTATGTCCTCCACTTGCCACCGTTGAAATTCCCTCTTCCATGTACCTAATATGCCTTTAGGAAGTATAACAAGGGGCCTTGCAGAAGGATACTTTGCGAGGAAGCTCTGAATGAAACTTATCAGCATAAATGTTTTCCCCGAACCAGGGGCATGAGCTAGGATGCAACCTCCTGGTTTCTCAGAGACTAAATTCTTAACCAGAAAGTGGAAACCTGCCAACTGATGTGGTCTCATGTGCTTTGCATGCCTTGGATGGATGGCAATGTCTAACACAGTGAGTTCTTCAGCGACTCTAACATCACCAATGGCTATCTCATCAGCATCCTTCGAACGCGTTTCACAGAAATATGATCTTGACCTTGATGCCTGATATAAGGTAAACATTATATCGTTTGAATTTTCCAATCATACATTTTAATTTCATGATTACCATGTAAAACATTGGAAATATGATGTATGCTGAAGTTCCATATTTGTTACTAAACACAGGTCTTGCTTAATGTTGCCCAGCTCTCCAAAGCCACATAATTGCTATAAAGGATACTAAGTAAGAACTTCCCCAAATTAAAATTAAATGCATATAAAAAATTGTTGGCTGCTAAACGAGCTCGGAGTTATGGAAGCATCACATGAATTAAACAAATAACAGACCTTTTTCCACTGATAATCAATGATTGTGTCAGCCCTCCTCACAATCATACCGCAGACACGACATACATGGCCCAGATCTTCATGAATCCGTATGTCATGATTGCAGTCGGTGTCCACCTCTTGTTTAGTCACTTCTTTCTCACTGGCTACCTCTTCAAGTGTGTCAAGCTGGTCAATAAATAAATACGTAAATAATTATGGAAAACACAAATCAAAAGTAACAATTAAACTGAAAATAAAGTATGCAATTTTCTCTTTGATAGATATCTGATGTTTAAACGACAAATATATTCCCTTCGGCCTCTACCGTAGCAGATACTACCTCCATCAAAAAGCTTAAAGCTTATATTTTTCTTGAAATGTCAAACCAAGTAAAGTTTGACCAAACTTTTAGAAGATTCTATCAACAAATATAATATTTTGTAGATATCATACGAAAACATATTTCATTATCTATCTAATGATATTGATTTTGTATTTTGCATGTTAATGATTTTTGGTAAAAACTTAGTCAAACTTGACATAGTTTGACTTTCTAAAAATAATATAAGCCTTAAGCTTTGGGATGGAGGTAGTAAGAAGATACACTATATTAGAACAATCCAAGCTGTTTTTTTACCAGCGTTGCACACATGCCCAATACCGGCCAGCTAAACAGCTTGGACATGACAGGGGCATCCACGTGTGCAATGCTGGTCATTAAAACAACTTGCACAGGCGGGTGATGTAAACTTAGTTTCATCATTGGGTGTGAGGTGCGGCCTTGTGCGAATCAATTCAATCTTGAGATAAAGTAACGCATGGAGCATGTATATGCACAACAGTTAACTTACAAAATAATAGATTTCAAAATTCTGCAGCAACAAAAATCGTAAGTCTATATGATTACAATTTGTACCTTAGAGCTTTCGATAGCCAGTGAGAAGTCGTTCCAAAAATCCTCCAGACCATCACTTTCCCTTTCTGGTTTATCCTCTTCCTCCATGGGCTCATCCTCCTCCACAGAGCTGTAAGTTTCTGAAGGCAAATCAAGTACTGCTGGATTTGCTTCATTTTTTCTTGGCAAAATTTCAGCATCTCCATCTACCTGGACCTGGGAGCTTAGGTGCAATTTCTGTAGTTTTCTCTCCACAGGGCTGTAAGTTTCTGAAGGCAAATCAAGTACTGCTGCATTTGCTTCAGTTCTTCTTTTCCTTGGCACAGTTTCAGCATCTCCATCTACCTGCGAGCTTAGGTCTGATTTCTGTTGTTTTCTCTCCACAGGACTGTGAGTTTCTGAAGGAAAATCAAGTACTGCTGGATTTGCTTCATTTTTTCGTTTTCTTGGCACAGTTTCAGCATTTCCATCTACGTGGGAGCTTAGGTCCAATTTCCGTTGTTCTCTCTCCTTAGGAAGAGAAAGATTTTTTTTTGTTTCTGCTATCCTCTCTGCATAGCTAGCAGCCTACATTGAGCAGCAAGAGTTATGGCTAGATGATGAGAACTTTCAACTTTGAATTGGAATGGATTCAACAAATATCGACCATTTAATACCCCATTATTCAGTACAAGAGAAAGGATTATTTGTGAATGTAAGATGCATTAAGAAATTAGATGGATGAATACTAACCATTTCATACCCCATTATTCAGTACAAGAGAAAGGAGTATTTTTGAATGTAAGATGCATTAAGCAATTAGATGGATGAATACTAAGAAACACTGAAAACAATGATCACAGATTCACGGTGCCCTTTAGAGATACCGACGTGCAGTGCAGGGTTTGATACGAAATACTAGTTTTTTAATTCATGCAAAAAAAATTCGAAAAGGGGAACATAGCCCCGGCCTCCGCATCGATCAATGCACACAGCCTTTTTATTGTGAAGTTTCAGTTCATGCATGTAGGAAAAGATAGTAGAGTGTGTAACATTTGAAGTTCAGTAAAACAATTGCAAGTGAAGAAGTACATACAGCCAGATCTTGTTTACGTTCCTCTTCAGGTCTTTCGTGCAATATAACTCTCTCAAAATGAGCTGATGGTTGATAGCTGGACCAAGGATACCGAGTCATTAAAGCTGCACTTTGACCATATGGAGCAATTCGACTGTTTTGGTCTCGACCAAGTGTGGTTTCAATTACTTCGTCAATTCCTTTTGTTGTCGCACATGTGGTGAGAGTACCAGTCCATTCTGATTGTATCAGTTGTTTGCTTTTCTCAGGTGTCAACTGTTGTTTTTTCTCAGGTGTCAACTGTTGGTATCCTGCTGTGCTTTCATCTTCATCATCCGAATCAAGAATTATTATTACTTCCTTCTTCTGTTCAGTTTGCTCGATAGAGCCGTTGATCAACTTAGTTTCAGCACTCGCTAGGTAATTCGGAGTGGGATCACACAGAGTAGAAATGATATTCATCACTTGGACCTTCCGAGCATACGAACTTCCAGAGTCCTTGGTAACACTGCCACATCCCAAACTGCGACCCGTATTCGCAGTAGGAAGTGAAAGACCACTGACGGGGTCAGAAGCCTTGATTTTTCTGCGGTAATACAAGCCTACAGAGACAGGTTATTGATCACTAATCACACTAGAGAGGATAAAATAAATTTGAATCAGAAATCAAAGTAGCACTTATGCTGACATTCTAATGTCCATGACAAAGACAATATATGTCACATTTATAATTTTAAGCATACAGTTTCAGTTGGACAACTTTAAAAGTCCCCATAAAATACAATGACCAATATGCAGTAGCCAACCACTCAATTAGGAAGCATAATAATCGACGAAAAAATAGGCACCGGTTTTCATCACTCATAGGTTTACTACTAGAGTGACGCATAGTACAAACTAGATACCTATGTCGTTAAGGTAGAGCTGAGGATCGAACTTAGGCTATCTAGCCCACACTCCATGGCGAGATGAACCACACATGATCCATATGACAAGACAATTAAGTAGAATAACTACTTTCCAAACTAGTGAAATAATGACAAGACATCAAAGTCGACACGATCCAAGTCAAGGCGAGATCATGGGCGGATGCGGATGCATGAGGGCCACGTCAACCACTCCCTTAGACTAGGTTTCTTGGGCTGAGTTGTATGGCATGGGTGTTGGTCTACTCTTCGGACTTGTAAATACAACTTATTTTTCTATCAATGAATCGAAATGCAAATCTTTTTGAGTTTTTGCGAAAATAATAATTGCAAGACAAAAAGTAGAATTAATATTTTCTAAACTAGTAAAATATGGCATGACATACCAAATAGGGCATTGACACCACAAGTTCCATTTTTGATAAAACAGCGCAAATTACATGGAAAGAGAAAAAAAACTGAAGAAACAAAACCGAGCAATCCACCATATGGATGAAGAAATTACAAAGGTGGTATAACCAAAGCAGGGTGAGGGCCGCAAATACCTTAAATTTCAATCTCAAATGGATAGATTTAGTGGCAATCAACATCTCTCCTCACTCTAGCTCTCAAGCTAAACAAAACAAGTCCAAAAATAGCATGTTCAGGTCGCGATACAGGCTTATAATGCTACTTGCAGAAAAGGCGACAAAAATTGCCAATTGTCACCCTACCTCATGCTCAAACAACACCATCCGTATATGAGTAAAAATGAACTCAAATGGTAAACCGGAATGTCATCATGAATTCAGTACTCCATATAAAGCCTTCTCTATTGTTTGGCAGAATAAGAAAAGATCAAATAAGGTGGATGCCACGTATAGGTCATGAAAGATGAGCAGGGTGCAATAGATGCGTAAATCACCTAAATCTATTTTATCTCTGGAATCCATGAGCCATGGCCTGCCATTTCTAAACTTTGGCACGCCTGTATTTGGTCAAGACATGTAAAGCCCAAACTACTGAATCCAGATATCCATGCTCACAGGTACTAACTGATACTACATAAATCGAAGTTTTTTTTTTTAACAAATCTGACCCTTTGTCTAAACTCGGAGCAAAGTAACCCTATCCAACAGTTTAACCAAACCTGGCCATTTTGGCACTGAGCTTACAAATACCAGCGCCACAAACCATGTAGTTAAACCCTTGGCCGAGGAAATTCCCATTAAGCCCACCCTCTTGGAAATGTCCCTGTCTTTTTTTCTTCGAAAAGAAGGATAACCCCTAACCTCTGCATCGATTGATGCGCACACATATATTATCAATTTGAAGAGTGTCCAAAGCCAAAACATTGGTGTCAAATAAAATGGTCTTACAGAAAGAAAAAGAACAATAACGCCAGCTCTTCCCAAATATTTACCGCAACCCATCGCCAATGAAAAAAATGACCGACAAAAGCTCCTCATGCCTGAAGAAAGTAGATTTACATTTTCTGTGGTGCAACGAAACAGCCTTTTCAGCTTATTCCTACGACATGTTCCTGTGTGTTCACAATTCCTGTAAACACGCCATGATATCCAACTCGCAGGCTTTTGCTTCTATACTTTGCCCTTTTTGCGGATCAAAGAGGCCCTAAAACCCTCCAAAAATGGAAGTAATCTCCCCCAATCAAACCCCGACAAAACCTAGAATCCAAAACCGCCACAAATCCCAATCCAAGACCTTTGCACCCTTCACAAACCCAAACGCGATACCGGAAGGAACAACCGCCAGAGCAGCCAGAGCCACCAGGGTATCACATCGAAGGTAGAGGAGGATCATGAGTGGAAGAGGTGGTTGCTCACCAGAGAGTGTCCCAGGGGGATCTTCGCCGGCGGTGGCCATGGCTGGCAGCCGCGCGCTGTGGTTTTTTCGAGGGAGGAGAGGACTGGAAAAGCGGCGTTATTGTCGAACCGATGGGTTCGTGTAGTCGTGTAGGAGCCTCCGCTTCGGTCCCTTGTCTCCTCGTTTCTCGCGCGAGTGGGTCACTGACGTGACGACCGGAGAAGCGTCAGCTGGAAGACGGGTAGGCTGGCATTGGTGAGATGCTAATTTTGGAGGTGAAAAGGTCCAATGGAAAATAAATGTAGTACTCCCTCCGTCCTCCGTAAAAAGGTATCAAAATTTTATTCAAATTCGAATGTATCTATACACTAAAAATACACTAAAGTGTGTCTAGATACATTCAAATTTAGCTAAATTTTTGACATCTATTTATGATGAGAGGTAGTACAACAAATGGCTTTTAGTGGCTAACTAGTTGTTCTAATAAAAGAGGCCGTATGCATCACTTGATGCAGAGGCTGGGGATGCCCCATTTCGAAAAAAAGTGGCTGGCTAGTTATGAATCAGCTGTGATTATCCTTTTTGAGATAACTTTTTATGGGTAAAAATAGTGAGCAGCAACCATTTTTTTCTTATAAGAAAGAAGAATATGGATTATTTAGGGGAGGTTTTTTTAGGGTGAAATGTTCTAGCTCACAATAAAAGATTTAAACTTTTGTGTGTAGTTTTCAGGCTTATTCACGCTCACCAAATGACGTCCCTGAAAGCGCCGCACGGTGCAACAGGTGTTGGATGACCGAAATTTGGATTGAAATCTTGAAGGCTATAAGCCCACTTTTTCATTGGCAATATGTTCAGATGTGAACCCGTCTCCGAGGAGTGCAACTCACGGGTGTGCCAGACGACCTCGTCTGGCGGTGGACGCCTAACGGCCAGGACACCTCCAGATCCTTCTATAACGCCTTTTTACAGGGGCGATTGTATTTGCTAGTTTGCATGTTAGGACAGCTGTTGAACGGGTGAGCTGTGGTCTTCCACATCCGTCAAGAGACCCGTTGTGTGACCAATCAAAAGCGACTATGGTGCATATACTTACGGGCTGGCCTTTCTCCAAGAAAATTTGGCATGACATCTTCTCATTGGATTTGATCTACGGCGACCCCCCTCCTGGTTGAGGTTACTTCGAGGAATAGTGGTCGCTAGTGCAGCGATCAACCCTTCGGCAGATGCGCAAAATAACATCGTTGTTGATCATGCTCACGACCTGGTGGATTTCGAAGCATCGAAACGAGGCCGTCTTCGACAACGATTGGACTTGGTGGATTTGTATGTTTAAAACACTATATCCAGAAAAGTATCAACATGTAGTGTTTCACATGATCTGTTTCCTAACACGATTCATCATTCATTAAAATTGTGACAATAGAATAGAAGATTCGAAAAATTGTGCTAATGAAGCACTTGGGTAAACCTTTGGAAAGAATAAGAGTTTAGTATTTTCCTTATTTACCTTTATATCTTCGATTAATATTCAAGGTAGTACTTTTCGGATCGGAAAACACACGGCACGCCATTTTGCCCCGCACCCAGAAACTGAGGTACACTAAAGCAAAATTAAATAAGGGAGGATGGTTGTGTCCTCGTGTTTGGCCGTAAGGGTGAGCGGGGGAGCTGTGAAACAGGGAAAATGGGGTTAGACCGATCTTATCAACAATCAGGGTAGGCGGGTGGCAAAATAGGGAAAGAAAGCAGGGTTGATCGAGTGATCGGCGAATGGCTATGTCGGCGGTGGTCCGCATGGACAAGAGAATGTTTGGCCAACATGAGTAATTGGTAAAAAAACAAATCTAGAAGTTAGTGACGATATAGTGGAGGTAGGTGCAAGCAACTTCTCTTGTTCTTACCGATCACGACGAAATGACTTGATGTAGATTTGAACCAAGCTTTGGCGGATGTAGAACTTTGGAGGTTGTGGTTGATAGGTTTAAATCAATCTGGATGGAATCACGACGTCTAGGTTGTTCCGGTGGTATGAGGGTATGAGTTGAGAGTACTCGATGCACTATATTGGGGTGTGGCGGCGGTGACACAAACTAGGGTGACGCTAGGTTTTAGGGCAAGGTCTCGGGTTGAGTAACTCATGCATGTGGGATGGGAGATGCAGGCCTGGGCTGGTTGATAGTTTTGGAGATGCATCGCTGCTATTTGATTGGGCTAGGATTTGGGCCCCAAAATTTTGGGGGCCTATGCCATCATGTAGCTCGCGGGTCCTTGTCGACGGCCCTAAGATGACCCAACCTTCTTCGTTTTCTGCAGTAGTAGGAGCCCACCAAGAACAATCAATCTAGAGCCCCGCTGAAGGAGGATCGAAGGGCGAAAAGCACTTTGACCACCGTTTCCATTCTAGAGGATAGGAAATGGCATTGCAACTTGTATGAGTTTCTAAGAAAGGAAAATTTCCGCACAAAACTCACCATAATGGAGACATCAGATCTACAATACACATGTCACAAGTCTGTCACCAACGGATGCAACTACACCATTAGGATAAAGGAAGAAACTGGTGATTTTTTTAATTCATCATTGACATCACTCTCATGTATGAAGCATCGGATATCGATGAAACCTATCTCTACCAAGAGAGGACCTCTCCCAACTAAATACCCCCAACAACTACTACAAATTGGTCCACTCGTGCCTCTCAAAAATAAATATGTTGGAGGCATAGGATGTGATGACCTCTCCGACGATAGGACAAATTGGATAGTTAGCAAATTTTTATTCTATTTCAATTTTAGGAGGGTCAGGAATATAAAGGTGATGACTTTGAGATGCAAATGTAAGTGACCCTAATGATGAAACAAGTAATATGGATACACAATTGCAAAGGTACAAGGAAGAAACAAAGTGAAGGAAGCGAAACAACTGAGTCGGGCGGAGATGAGACGCTAGAGATGATTCATGTAGTTCCTTCTCAAGGGAAGTACGTCTACATTGAGGCGGTGTGGCACTGCGAAGGTAGCCAACCGCCACAAAGGCCACCTATTCCTCGATGAGCACACCACATAAGGGGTGCCCACTTCTCCACTAAGCAAGTTTGCCGAGGTGGCAAACCTTCACAAAGCGTTGGGGCAATAATCCACAGGTTTGGAGGCTCCCAACATCATCTTGGGCTAGTGCGAACACCAAGCTAGCATAAATATGATCTCTTCTTCAAGGACCTCTACAAGAGGAGATCGAGGGTTCAAGATCCACTAAGGATTGGTGGGGGGATTTGAATTTTCTTGGGTAGGATTGTAGATCAGACCCTCCTCCATCGATTCCCAAAGTTTGGGCAAGATTGGATGTCTAGGGAGGGAGATTTAGGGCTTTGAAACTCAGCAACAATAGAGGAGAGAGAGAGAGAGTACAAAAAACTTAGGTTGGGCTGGGGAAGAAGGCCCCCTTTTATAGGGGCATTCAAATCCAACCGTTTTCTCTGATCCGCGCATGACCGGGACTAGCGCTCGGTGGAGCGGTACTAGTTCATTCTTTTTACCGTTGCAGCCAATGACTTGAGATGTGGGCTCTCTGTAGTACTACCGGTACAAGTACCGGACAAGTACCATATCAAGTACCGTGAGCGATACCAGGCACGTTAACACCAAACGTTTTTCCTTGTGCCGGTAATTGACCGGTACAGCAGTCGGTACTACCGCGATTCACAAAACAGGTGATTCGAGCAATGGTTCCGGTCATGGTACCGCTCGAGTACCGCAAGGGATACTGTGCGGGTAAATTTCGAATGCTAAGTGGTATTGGGAGCGGTACAACCGCTTCCAAAAATGGGAGATGTAGTACAGCTCGCACAGTTCCAGCGCACGTGTACACATGTGTTGGAGGCGGTAGTGGTAAAAACCTTCAATCCTTTGTCATTTCAACACCTCTCCAACCTGAGCGTTGCAACACGCACACAAAATCAGAAAGATCTACACCTAGGCCTAGCGTAGACACAACTTTCGTCTTGATCCTTCCGATTTTTAGGGGTCACCGATAATGTTGTTGATGGCGGTCAACACCGTTGGGGAACCCCAAGAGGAAGGTGTGATGAGTACAGCAGCAAGTTTTTCCTCAGTAAGAAACCAATGTTTAATCGACCAGTAGGAGAAAGGCGTGACTTCTAAAGGTGTTGCTAGCTGACTATTGGCAGGGTGCACTACCGGCGTCAGCAACAACGTGAAACCTGCACACAACACAATCAAAGTACTTTGCCCCAACTTACAGTGAGGTTGTCAATCTCACCGGTTTTGTTGAACACAAAGGATTAAACGTATCGAGTGTAAAGAGATGTTTGCAGTAATTAAAGAGAACAGTGCTTGCGGAAAGTAAACAAAATAGGATTGCAGCAGATGAATTTATCTGTGTAAAGGAAAGGACCGGGATCCACAGTTCACTAGAGGTGTCTCTCCATAAAGATAAATAACATGCTGGTGAACAAAATACAGCTGGGCAATTGACAGAATAGATACCATACATGACAAGATGATTACTATGAGATTCGTTTTGGCATTACAACATAATGCATAGACCGTAATCCAATTGCGTCTATGACTAATAATCCACCTTCCGGTTATCGTCCGAACCCCTTCCAGTATTATCTTGCAAGCAACACATTATCGCATTAAGCAATGTGTGTAAAGTAAACAATAGAATTACCCTTGGATAAAACATTATTGTTTTCTCCCTAGTAGCAATAACACATCTACAATCTTAGAAGTTATTGTCACTCTTCCAGAAACTAGATGCATGAACCTACTATCGAGCATAAATACTCCCTCTTGGAGTCACAAGCATTTACTTGGCCAGAGTATCTACTAGCAACAGAGAGAATGCAATATCACAAATAACATATGAAAAATATATAATCGATCTCAACATAGTATTCAATATTCATCGGATCCCAACAAACACAACATGTAGCACTACATAAGGATGATCTTGATCATGTAGGGCAGCTCACAAGATCTAAACATGAGGCACAAATTGGAGAACACAACCATCTAGCTACTGCTATGGACCCATAGTCCAGGGATGAACTACTCACGCATCACTTCGGAGGCGGGCATGGTGATGTAGATACCTCCGGCGATGATCTCCCCCTCCGGCAGGGTGCCGGGAAGAGCTTCAGAACCATCCCGAGCTAGGGTCTGCAATGGCGGACGCGACGGAACTTTTCATGGATGGAGGCTCCGGTGTTTAGGTTTTTCCCGAGATCGTGAATAAATAGGCGGAAGGGCGAGGTCGGTGGAGGCCAGGGTGGCCCAAACCACCCCTTGGTGCGGGCCCACCCTTGGTCACGCCATGGGGTGGTCTGGCCGCCCTGTGGCACCTCTTCGACCCCCCCCTCTGGACTCTATCTTCGTTACGGTAAAATATTAACTTCGGCTTTTGTTTCGTCCAATTCCGAGAATATTTCCTGTATAACTTTTCTGAAATACAAAACAGCAAAAAATAGGGAACTGGCACTATGGCATCTTGTCAATAGGTTAGTGCCGGAAAATGTATAAAAGTGCAACGAAGTGTGAGCAAAACACATATGAATTGGTGTAAAACAAGCATGGAGCATCAAAAATTATAGATACGTTTGCAACGTATCAGCATCCCCAAGCTTAACTCCTGCTCGTCCTCGAGTAGGTAAGTGATAACAAAATAATTTTTGAGGTGACATGAAGCCGACACAATCTTGATCAAGTTATTGTAAAGCATTGTAAGCTGGGATCAAAGTACTCTAAACATAGGCATGATAGATATAACTCTAACAATAGAACTTAGAAACTATGTTATTACATGAAAAGCAACTCAAACAAAGGAACATGAATAATTGTGCATTGAAAGCAACTGTTTGTTTATGAACATAGAGAAAACATAGCAAAATGGTACTCAACATGTCCGTTATGAAGTAGCAAAACATAAATGCTAGGACACCTTTAAAGTTCAAAGGGTGACTAGATACAAGTAATTTAAGAACAAGCAATAGCATATATAGTCGTGAATCAATCAATAATAATAATTTTAGGACTATGCACATTATACTAAGAATGAAAACTATGCTCTCTTAATTGGTGCATAAAGAAGAAGGTGAAGACTCAACATAAAATTAAAAGAAATACTCTTTGCAGAGTAAGCAAGATTAACAAGTTTTATAAACCTTCCAAAAAGTATGGTACTCATTAGCTTTGAGCTCTCATTGCCCCTATCATAAGCATCTTGAATGGTTAAAGTTAATGTGAGTGCAAATATGAGCTATATGCTTGACAAATCACAAGTTGAAAATCTCATGCCTCTTGAATACGAGTACCTAAACCTCATGCTACTCAACTTATGTCCCAAATAAGTTCTTGTCATTGTAAGTATACATGTATCATCGAGAATGCCAATGGGATACCTCCTGCTCCATGATATGGAAGTACTCCTGCATAGGAGCAATCCCATGCCAAAATGACAAGACAAACAGACAATGGGCATCTCAGCAATCCTTTTATTTACTATGGGTATAGCTTTTTCTTGAAGATGCTTCATAGAATGCTCACTATGGTTCACTGTAAATTTCCACCATGAATGATTAATGGCTTAAATTGGCGGCCCAGATGTTTCTCTAACACATATACAAACTCCATGGACTTACAAGTTTCCATTTTATTTCGCACCGATAGGCATCCATAAACAAAATAACATGACATCAACTAAATAGGAATAAGTGCAATATTGAAAGCGTTCCCCATGAAACCATGGTTGTGCTAACTCCCAACTCGCAATTTGCAAACATATAAACTTCATAAGATAGTCACAATGGCTCAAGTTTATTAAGTGCAAGAAAGTAAATGTGCCATCAAGTTCGTGAGAGCTTTACTAACTAATTTTCTCATGCCAAATTTTAATTTGGAAGATAAATAAAAACATGATGAATATAATTGGAATAGCAATAATGCCAATAGGTAGATATGGTGGACACAATTGGCAAACTTTGGTTTTTGGTGGTTGGATGCACGAGTAGATTTCATACTCAGTACAAGCGAAGGCTAGCAAAAGACTGGGAGCGACCAACTAAGAGAGCAATAATGGCCATAATCATGCATAGCGACAAAAGCATTATCAATCGAAGCATAAAGTGATATCACAAGTCAAAAATTAAATAATATAGAGGCTTTAGTTGACTGGTTATAGTCATAACGTGGTATAAGCATGTGCCAAGTCAACCCAATAAAGCATCACCGGAGAATACCACAATATTATGCTTTGTATGATGGAAACAACACATGATTCTTTCAATAGCACATTATGCACTCTCAGCTATTTGAGACAAGTCATGCTACAACAATAAATACTAAACATATGACAAGAATAACATCCAACACGATATGCCAAAGTCTATGCCACGGTCTAGACAAGCTTCCTTTTGCATCACTATAGGCATGAAACATTTTACCCGTCTCCAACACCAATAAACTTATTTGAAATAACTCTCAGAGATGAAAATCAATATGTATCAGAGAGCTAATCATACATAAATGAAGAATACTAAATAGCTCCTAAACATAATTCCATTGAACATAATTTGAGTGAAAGATCAAGAGCTAAACGCAGTACTATAAAACTAGAACACTCGCAGAACAATAAGAGCGAAAACTAGAGCGTTCTATGCAATTAAAATGGAGTGTGTATTTCTCCAAAACAAATATGCCGGGATCCAACCATATGCTACAGCAAACAAAACTAAACAAAAATAAAAACAAAAATAAAGACACTCCAAGAACAACACATAGCGTATGAAGCAATAAAATATAGTTCATAGAAAGATGACCTGTTGCTTTGTTGATGAAGAGGGGATGCCAAGCTTTGACACTTGTACCTCTTGGATATTTCTTGGGGTGACATGAGCATCCTCAAGCTTGAGCTTTTGTCCATTCTTCATCTCATTACACCATTCTTCTCTCCCTACACTTGAAACTTTTCTTCATACAGAACTTCACACAATTCTTATTAACAACATTAGTGCGATCAAAATAAAAAAATACACTTGGGTTCATTTCTAACATGTATAAAACATCTATTAAAACATTAGCTACTGTAGAAACTTCTTCAAAAATATGTTTCCTCAAAAGAACTCAAAAAGAAAGAGATTAAGATGCAAATGCAAATAGTGGCAGAAATCTGTCAAAACAGAACAATAGGTAAAGATCGATTTAAAAAAAAAAATCATCGGTTGGTCAGATAGAAAAGTGTTCAACTAACGAAAGTTATATAATAACCTGGGGCATATGCAAAAAAATTGGAAGCTCAAAATTACTTTCTGGCTGGGAATACGATATTTTATGGTGACAACACAGAATCTGTTTTAGGACAGCAACTTCCTCAAATCTTACTTTCTTCCTATTAGAGGATATTTTTGGCCCAAAAAGTAAATAAAAATGATAAGGAGAGGTTATTACAGAGGTAAAAACTTCCAAGACTCAACAAAAGAAAAATTACAGAAATAAAACATAGGTTATCTCCCAAGAATGCTTTTTTAACGCCTTTCAGCTAGGCGCGGAAAAAGAGCTAGCATCAAGTATTATCAAGTGAAGAAGCATTGAGATCAATAACTTCCTCTAAAACACAACTTGTTAAAATAGGCACTTTAGATACCCCTGGATATGATTCAACGTGTAAACCACTCTTAGTTGTACTAAAAGTTTTATCAATTTTGAACATATTATGGGGTTTTGGTTTAGGTACCTTGGGAACATACATGATTTTTTGATCTTTTACCACAAAATATTTCTCCTTCTTAAACCCAAGAGAAGAAAAAGTTGAACTTAAAGTTTCCATAGCCTCATGTAGTTTACCAATCTTAAGGTTTATATTATCATGGGCATTGCTAGATTCTAAAACAGTGATTCTTTTATCGATACTTTCTATTGATTCATTAATACTGCTAGCATTATCAAGGAAATTTGGCAAACTTTTCTCTAGAGAGCTCAGTCTTTCTACAACCTCTTCCAAAGTGATCTCAGTTTTAACTTGCAGGCTTCCAAAGCAGGAGTACCCAGAAAATTACCCCCCGTGAGAGTATCCAAAACATATCTATTCCAGCTAGATATACCAACATAAAAATTTCTAAGGAGGATCATGGTAGAATTTTTTTTAGTACATCTATGATGAGCATTACTTATTCTATACCAAACATCTTTCAAACTTTCTCCCCCTTGTTGCTTAAAAGAACGAACCTCAACTTCAGGAATACTCATTTTAGCAGAATTAAAATAGAACAACAAAAATAAAGCTATAATAGAAACTATTTTTTGTGTTTTTGATATAATGAAGCAAACAAGACAAAGTAAAATAAACTACAAAGTAAAGAGATTGGAGATGAGAGATTCCCCTTGCAGAAATCCTTTTTCTCCCCGGCAATGGCGCCAGAAAAAGTCTTGATGACGATCAACACTGTTGGGGAACCCCAAGAGGAAGGTGTGACGAGAACTGATACGTCTCCGACGTATCGATAATTTCTTATGTTCCATGCCACATTATTGATGATATCTACATGTTTTATGCATACTTTATGTCATATTTATGCATTTTCTGGAACTAACCTATTAACAAGATGCCGAAGTGCCGGTTCCGTTTTCTCGCTGTTTTTGGTTTCAGTAAATCCTAGTAACGAAATATTCTCGGAATTGGACGAAATCAACGCCCGGGTTCCTATTTTCACCGGAAGCATCCAGAACACCCGAGAGTCGCCAGAGCGGGGCCACAGGGCCCCCAGATGATAGGGTGGCGCGGCCCACCCCCTGGCCGCGCGGCCCTATGGTGTCGTCGCCCCTTCGACCTTCTGACGCCGCCTCTTCGCCTATAAAAAGGTCCCTGACCTAAAACCTCGATACGGAAAAGCCACGGTACGAGAAACCTTCCAGAGCCGCCGCCATCGCGAAGCCAAGATCTGGGGGACAGGAGTCTCCGTTCCGGCACGCCGCCGGGACGGGGAAGTGCCCCGGAAGGCTTCTCCATCAACACCACCGCCATCTTCATCACCGCTGCTGTCTCCCATGAGGAGGGAGTAGTTCTCCATCGAGGCTCGGGGCTGTACCGGTAGCTATGTGGTTAATCTCTCTCCTATGTACTTCAATACAATGATCTCATGAGCTGCCTTACATGATTGAGATCCATATGATAAGCTTTGTATCGCTACTAGTTGTGTGCTACTCATGTGATGTTATTAAAGTAGTCTATTCCTCCTGCATGGTGTAAAGGTGACTAGTGTGTGCACCGTGTGGTTCTTGTCGTAGGCTATGATCATGATCTCTTGTAGGTTGTGGAGTTAATTGTCATTATGATAGTATTGATGTGATCTATTCCTCCTTCATAGTGTAATGTGGACAGTGTGTGCGCTATGTTAGTTCTCGGTTTATTTTGCAAAGATCTATTATGCTCTAAGGTTACTTAAATATGAATACCGAATGTTGTGGCGCTTGTTAACTCCGGCTTGAGGGAGCTCTTGTATCCCTACACAACGACTGGTGTTTGTCATCCAACAAAAGAGTGTATGTAGCACATATGAGAAAGAGTTATTTATTATGCGATCAATGTTGAGAGTGTCCACTAGTGAAAGTATGATCCCTAGGCCTTGTTCCTAAATATCGCTATCGCTGCTTGTTTACTCGTTCTACTCGCATGTTTACTTCCTACAATATTACTACCATCAACCGCACGCCAGACAAGCTATTTTCCGGCGCCGTACTACTGCTCATATTCATTCATACCACTTGTATTTCACTATCTCTTCGCCGAACTAGTGCACCTATTAGGTGTGTTGGGGACACAAGAGACTTCTTGCTTTGTGGTTGCAGGGTTGCATGAGAGGGATATCTTTGACCTCTTCCTCCCTGAGTTCGATAAACCTTGGGTGATCCACTTAAGGGAAACTTGCTGCTGTTCTACAAACCTCTGCTCTTGGAGGCCCAACACTGTCTACAAGAATAGAAGCTCCCGTAGACATCAAGAACCGCAGCAAGTTTTCCCTCAGTAAGAAACCAAGGTTTAATCGACCATTAGGAGAAATGCATGACTTCTGAAGGTGTTGCTAGCTGACTATTGACAGGGCGCACTACCGACGTCAGCAACAATGTGGAACCTGCACACAACACAACCAAAATACTTTGCCCCAACTTATAGTGAGGTTGTCAATCTCACCAGTTTTGCTGAACACAAAGTATTAAACGCATCGAGTGGAAAGAGATGTTTGCAGTAATTAAAGAGAACAATGCTTGCAGAAAGTGAACATAATAGGATTGCAGTAGATGAATTTATCTGTGTAAAGGAAAGGACCGAGGTCCACAATTCACTAGAGGTGTCTCTCCATAAAGATAAATGCTGAGCGCGGAGTTGATGAAGGAGAATTTATGCGCAACGTTGAGTGGAACCCCAAGAGGAAGGTATTATGAGCACAGCGGGAAGTTTTCTCTCAGTAAGAAACCAAGGTTTATTGACCAGTAAGAGAAAAACGTTCTCTCCCGAGGTGTTGCGAACCAACTCGTGGCAGGGCGCACTGCCGGCGTCAGCAGCAACGTGGAGACCTGCACACAAACAACCAAGTACTTTGTCCCCAACTTTCAGCCGAGGTTGTCAAGCCGTTGACGTCGAAACCCCCGGCGGGCGGAGACGGGCAACACAAGAGAGCCGGGAACAACTAGGGCTGCGGCTGGCCCCGGTCCCTCGGAGCGACGGCCCGCAAAGCCTCCTCGGTCGCACGTCCGATGCTATCGCAAGGGCGTGCCACCCGACCTATACCCGGTCGGGAAAGTGTGGATGATGCCTCGCTTAGTTTCCTGCATGGCATACACGTAAACATTAAATACGAGCCTCGATCGGCTCTCGAGTTATCCCGTGAATCGGCTCAAAGAGCCGATCCACCCATGATTCGAACGAGGTGTCCGAATATATGGTGGTCCTGCTTAATCAAGATAAAGCTAATTAGATCTACGACGATTTAGGGTTTTCACCGCATAATCGGATCATCCTACTCACGATTGGGCCTCGCGCTCGCGCACGGTGACCGTAAGCCGATCCTAGACAGGGCCTAAAAACCAACACGAGGTTGATCCCGGAACATCCTTTCTAGGGCTAGCAAACGTCACCCTACACGCCGCTGGATCCTCCAACCCTTTGTAAGGCCTAACTATTGCGGATGTTAAACTAATCCTTGATGAAACAAGGAGCAATCGTAACGGATCAGATCTACTAAACTATGATCAAGCGGGGTGCCGCCCCTACACCTAAAATAGGTGTAAGGGCGGCTAGATGTGCAAGGGTTGCATAACGAAAGCATGTAATTCGAAGAACAATGCTAACCCTAACACATCTAAGATAACTACGTTGCTCGCCATCAAAAAGGCTTCAGCACGAGCAACGCATGAACAACGTGGGCAGGCTTGTGCTGCCTAGATCGCAAGATGCGATCTAGGCAGCATGGTGCTTACCGGAGAAACCCTCGAGACGAAGGAGTTGGCGATGCGCCGAGATTTGTTTGTGTTGAACGTTGGTTGTTGTTTATTCCATAAACCCTAGATACATATTTATAGTCCAAGGGACTTTCTAATTTAGGCGTGCACCTAACCGTGCACGGGTAAAACTCTAACTAACCGACAGGTATTCTAATATGTTACAGATACACGGGCAAACTAGCCCAAACTTTGCATGTAAGGCCGATTCACGTATTTCTTCTATATATATATTCTTCCAGTCCATCTTGATCGCGGCCCACCTCTGACTCGGTCAAATTCTGGTGATAACACAAGCTCACTGGTTTTGCTGAAAACAAAGTATTAAACGAACCGTGTGGAAGAAGAATTGTTTGCAGAGAACATAACAGAAAAATGATGTAGAAGATTGCAATTAAAAGAAGAAGGACCGGGGTCCACAGTTCATTAGAGGCGCCTCCCCAATAAAATAAATATGTTGGGTAAACAAATTACAGATGGGAAATTAACAAACAGAGATTCTACGCTAATGGTTGGTGCAGAATACATGCTATGAAAGTATGCGGGCATTACAACAATATACATAGACCGTAATCCAACCGCATCTATGACTAATAATCCACCTTCAGGATTGCATCCGCGACACCCTCCAGTATTAAGTTGCAAGCAACGGACTATCGCTTTAAGCAATGTGTGTAAAGTAAACGATGAAACTATCCTTGAATAGAACACCGTTGTTTTCTCCCTAGTAGCAACAACACATCTACAACCGTAGAGAACAAGTTCACTTCCCATGGTTAAATAGAGGCATGAACCCACTATCGAGCATAAATACTCCCTCTTGGAGTCGCTAGCATCTACTTGGCCAGAGCATCTACTAGAAACAAAGAGCATGCAAGATCATAATAACATAATACATAATCTCAACCAAAGCAATCTCTCTATAAATCGGATCCACACGAAACCAACATGTAGCAATTACAAATAGATGATCTTGATCATGTTAGGCAGCTCACAAGATCTATACATGAAGCACAACAAGGAGAGGACAGCCATCTAGCTACTACTATGGACCCATGGTCCCGTGGAGGACTACTCACGCATCACCTCGGATGAAGACATGGCGATGTAGAGGCCTCCGGCGGTGATTTCCCTCTCCGGCAGGGTGCCGGGATGGACTGCAGAACTCCCGAACTAGGGTTCCAGTTGACGGCGGTGTCAGAACTTTTCGTGGATGGAGGCTCTCGTCTCTGGGGTTTTCCCGATAAATGGAAAAATAGGCGGAAGGGCGAAGCAAACGAGGCGACGAGGCGCCAGTACATGGGCCAGGTGCGGCCAAGGGTGGGGCCGCGCCTGCCCTATGTACTGCCACTGGCAGCTCTCCTGCGCGTGTCCTTCTGGCTCCGTCTTCGTCCCAGAAAAATAAGACTCTGGGCTTTTGTTTCGTCCAATTCCGAGAAACTTTCATGTACAACTTTTCTCAAACACAAAAACAACAGAAAACAGGAACTGGCACTGCGTTAATAGGTTAGTCCCAGAAAATGCTAAAAAGTGTGGAAAAGTGCACATAAAACATATAAGAATTGTAACAAAACAAGCATGGATCATCAAAAATTATAGATACGTTTGGGACGTATCAACATCCCCAAGTTTAACTCCTGCTCGTCCGCGAGTAGGTAAGTGATAACAAACAAATAATTTTTGAGGTTACATGTTGTCACACTACTTTGATCAATCTAAGTGTAAAAGCAAACATATCTGGAATCATAGAATCCTAACATAAGCATGAGAGCATCTCCAGCAGGCGCGCTATATCGCGGCGCGCTAAAAGTAAGAATCTGCGCGCGGTAAACTATTGCCGCGCGCTGGAGCGATTTCTCCCCCGCCGGGTGCGCCATTTTGCAGCGCGTATTGGCGCGGTAAAATAGCACCTCCGCCGGACGCGCCATTTTGCAGCGCGCGGGCGCGGCGCAAACAACAAACACACACAAGTATGCATCCAACAAGATCTAACAATATATAAAAATTCATAAATAAATTGTACCATCCAAATACAATACATTGTTCACAACAATACTTCACACCAAATACAACACGTCCAACATACAACAATACAACATGGTTTTCAGACAATACAACACATAGTTTTCAAACAAATACAACAAATATGCAACTATTGTTGTCCATTCCAATTCCACCATTCTTCCATGAGATCTTTTTGAAGCTCATCATGTGTGTCGTTGCACCGAATGGCATGGTACGAGGCAATGAATCGGGCAATCCTATGTGCGGACCTCCTCACTTGCACGGGAACCCCCATCAAGTCGTAGTGCGTATGATCCACATCTTTTCCGCGATCATCCTCTATAATCATGTTGTGCATGATTACACACGCGGTCATGATGTACCAAAGGCATTCTTGGTCCCAAAATCTAGCCGGTCCTCTAACAATGGCAAATTGGGCTTGCAAAATCCCAAATGCTCTCTCTACATCTTTCCTAGCCGCCGCTTGTGCATTGTGGAATTGGGTTTGCTTCTTACCTCTTGGTTGAATAATTGGCTTCACAAATGTTTGCCACCTTGGATATATGCCGTCGGCGAGGAAGTAGCCATAGTTGTACTTGTGGCCATTTGCTTCAAACTCCACCAATGGACCTTCCCGCATTGCAAGTCTTGTCATTAGTGGTGACCGTTGAAGAACATTGATGTCCTTCAATCCTTTCTCATGCCCTTCAATCCTTTATCTCCACAACTTCTGTCTACCTAACACCGATCCACCAAATTTTGGCCTCTTAACGGCGCGGTATGCTAATAGTATCGATATGTTCTCCTCTTCTTCTTGGTCGAACTCGTCATCCGATGAATCATATGATGAACTCTACAAACATATGTTTGAAATTACTTCACTATGAACTATTGTAGCTAATTGGCGAGTAATAGAGGCCGGCCGGCGGAGGTTCATACCTTGCGAGCAAATGGGCGAGCACCATGGGCGTGCCATGTTGCTAGCAAGCTCGAGGACGACGAGGACGACATGTCAACGCCTGCGCGGCGGAGAACGCGACGGTGGCGCGAAGGGGGCCGCGGAGAAGGAGCGCCGACTACAACTCGTCGCTGGCGGCGGCGCGAGCGACACAGTGCGGCGGAGCGTCCGCCGCTGCCAGGATGAGGTGCGGGCGACGCGGATCTACGATGCGGCGGCGCGCAGAAGCGGGGGCGGCGGCGGAGTCGACCGGCGGCGGCGGAGTCGACCGGCGGCGGCTGGATTTCGCGCCGGCGGTAGGTGGGGAAATGAGGGCGCGGGCGTGGGGGGAGGAAATTTCCAGCCGTTGGCTTTTTCGCGCTTGGACGAGCGTTGCCGCGCGCTGTAGCCGACGCGCCAGATATGCCGCTCCGGTTTGTGCAAAACGCCGCGCGCCCTAAAATATTTACAGCGCCGCGCCGTTTACCGCGCCTGCTGGAGCGCCACATTCCCTCCCGCGCGCGCTATATCGGACGTTTTTATGCCGCGCGGCCTATATAGCGCGTCTGTTGGAGATGCTCTAATAGATATAATCAAACAATGAAACTTAATAACCACGCTAAAACATGAATAGTAATCAAACAAAAGAAAATGTATAGCGTGCATGGAAAGCAAAGTGATTGTCAAGAGTATAGCATAGATACATAATAAAGTGGTACTCAGCTTGTTCCATAAGTGGAAGCAAAATATAAATGCTTTGACACCTTTAAAATATTATAAGGATGACTAGAAACAAAAAGTTTGAACAAGCAATACCATAATTATGAATCAATCAATAAAATCTTGGGACCATGCTCATAAAACTAAGAATGACAACTATGCTCTCATAAGTGGTGCATAAACTAGAAGGTGGAGACTCAACATAAAAGTAAAAGAAGGACTCTCTTTGAGAGGCAAGTAAGATCACTCATGTGCTAGAGATTTTTATTGAAACAACAAGAGTATAAAATGCACTTTTGAGAGGTGGATGATGTCAATGGTAAGTACAAAGCATATGGGTTGTGCAAAAGTGCTACTTCTAAATCGCAAGCCTCATGCATAATTGCTACTAGTGCTCACACCTCGTCCTACTCACCTCGGATCACCATTAGCTCTCATCACATACAAGTTGTTTTAACCAAGTATCGCAAAGGGGTACCCGTGCCTCTGCATACAAAGGTCCTAGGAGATGCATTGCTTTTGATTTCTCATTTTTAAAGCATCTTCAACTTGGGACATCCATACCGGGACAACACGAGCAACAGATAAATGGACTCCTCTTATTTTTTTATTGCTAGAAGCTTTCTCATAAGAGATTGAGGATTTGTCCAACTGAAACTTCCACCATGATACATGGCTTCGGTTAGCAGCCCAATGTTCTTATCTAACAAAAATGTATACTCAAACTATTTTGCATGGATAATCTCCTTCATTTCATACAAGATGAACATGCATAGCAACCACATGATATTCAGCGGCAAAGCAACAAGCAACTTAAAATATCTACGGTTACACAAGGAACACACGCTAGGCACAATAGTCATTTTTGACTACTTTCCCATGAGCAACAAAAATATAATACTTTGAAATTTAAAGGTAGCACATGAGCAAACTACTATGGAATGGAAATGAAATACCACATATAGGTAGATATGGTGGAAACTTTGGCATATTTTGTTTTTGGTGGTTGGATGCATGAATAAAATACTCATACAAATGAAGGCTAGAAAAAGACCGGGTGCGACCAACTAAGAGAGCATAATGGCCATAATCATGCACAGCGATAAAATATATTAATAAAAGCATAAAGTCATAGAGGCAGGAATTGACTGGAATGTAGTCATAACATGTTGCAAAACATGTGCCAAGTCGACCCAAATAAAAACATTCGCATGAGAATATATACCACAATATTATGCTTTTCTATTGTATGCTAAAAACAATGCATGAAACCTTCAATGGCACACTAAACACTCTCAGTATTTGAGACTAATAATAGTGAAAACATAATTAACAAGCTCATCATGAAAATAACATCTAGCAAGATATGCAAAAATAACTATGCCATAGTCTAAAAATGCTTCCATTTGCATCACATACACATAAAACTTTTTTCATGCTTCCAACGCCAATCAAATGAAACCAAACAACTCTCATATATGAAAAACAAGTAAATGTCCAGAGAGCTATTGAAACTCAAATAAATGTAATAGTGGAGCGTGTCTCACTCCAAAATAAACAAGCAAAGCAGCGGAGCGTGTCTCACTCCAAAGTAAATATGCAAAGCGGTGGAGCGTGTATCACTCCAAAGTAAACATGAATGATGGGATCCAACTTTATTGAAAGTAAACACACAGTAAGTAAAGACGCTTCAAGGATAACACATATCACATGAAGGAATAAAAATATAGCGTGTTGAAAAATAACCTGGTGCTTTTTGTTGATGAAGAGGGGATGCCCAAGGCATCCCCAAGCTTTGACGCTTGTACTTCTTGGATATTTCTTGGGGGGTCCAGGGGACATCCCCAAGATTGAGCTCTTGTCCATGCTTCAACTTATTGCATCATTCTTCTCTCCCTACACTTGAAAACTTCCTTCACACAAAACTCAGCACAATTAATTAGCAATATTAGTGCAAATAAAAATATATCAAACCAGCAAGGCTTCAGTAATGGCACATATAAAACACTCATTTTAACATATGCTACTGTAGATACTTCTTCCCAAAGTTATTTTTCACAAAATAACTCAAAAAGACGAAGCATAAGACGCAAATGCAAAACATGGCAGAAATCTGTCAAAACATACCAGCAGGCAAAGATCGAAATTAAAGAAATAGGTCTGTTGCTCAAATCGAAAAATGTTGAACTAACGAAAGTTAGCTAACATACTGGGGCATAATCAAAAAAAATTACAGATCACAATAACGTTCTGGAGATTTTTAAGAATTGTTTTCGTGACCAGCACATAATCTGTTTCAGAATTGCAAATACACCAAACACTGCTTTGTTTCTATTAGAGGCTACCCTTGGCACAAAAACGAAATAAAAACGATAAGGGGAGGTTATTACAGTAGCAATAACTTCCAAGACTCAACAAAACAAAAATAACAGAAATAAAACTTGGGTTGTTTCCCATAAGCGCTTTTCTTTAACGCCTTTGAGCTAGGCGCGGAAAGGGTGCAAATCAAATATTGCCAAGAGGTGGCTCATCAACACCATAAGTTTTCCTATAAATAGAGTCTTAAGGTGACTTATTTATTTTTCTAGGGAAGTGTTCCATGCCTCTTTTGAGTTGAAATTGATAACGAATTATTCCATCTCTCACCTGCAGTTCTAAGAAACGGTCTTCCCAAAATAATAGGGCATGAAGCATTGCATTCAATATCCAAAACAAAACAAAATCAATGGGGACATAATTATTATTCACTTGTATAAGTACATTATCAACTCTGCCCAAAGGTTTCTTTGCAGCAACATCAACAAGAAGAACATCCAAATAACAATTTTCTAACGGTGGCAAGTCAAGCATATCATAAACTCTTTTAGGCCTAACAGAAATACTCGCACCAAGATCACATAAAGCATTACAATCAAATTCTTCTACTCTCATTTTAATAATAGGTTCCCAACCATCTTCTAACTTTTTAGGAATTGAAGCCTCATGTTTCAACTTCTCTTCCCTCATTTTCATAATAGCACTAGCAATATGCTTTGTAAGAGCAACATTTTGTTCACTAGCATTGGGAGTTTCAGCTAGCTTTTGCAAGAACTTTATAACTTCAGTAATGGTACAACTTTCAAAATCAAAATAATTGCTATCAAAAATAAAAGGACAATTATCTCCCACACCTCTAAAAACTTCAGTAATGGGTTTATTACACTTTTCTATGTGGAGTGGGGACTTTTCCTACATTTTCGATTTTGTTAGTAGTAGTAGGAGGTTTGCTAGCATTCAAAGGTTTAGTATTAATATTGGTGGTGATTGTGTAAACCTTGGCTAAATTATTTTCGCTAGCCATCTCATCTTCTCTTTCCCATCTAGCATGCAATTCAGCTAACAACCTCATATTGTCATCAATTCTAACTTGAATAGCATTTGCTTGAGAAAAAGTTTTCTCTTCTAAAGTCATAGGTTTGGCTTCCATCCTATTTATTAAAGAAGTTTGAGCCTCAGACAAAGTTGAAATACGAGTTTCAGCAGTTGAAAGTTTGACTTGTAAACCAGAAATCTCCCTATTTAAATTTTCATGCTGCTGGCTAATATTTTTAAGCATAGAAGATTGCTCTCTCATGGATTGAGTAAATAACTTGTTTTGTTCAAATTGCATTTGCATAAAGCCCTTAGTCGAATTTTCTACCTCTGTAATTCGCTCTTCACTAGGCATTTTTGAGCTAAAACCATTTCCATGCTGCCTATAATTATTACTACCAAAATTATTCCTATAGGCATTATTATTAAAACTGTTGCTCTTAATAAAATTCACATCTACATTTTCTTCTTGAGCAACCAAAGAGGCCAAGGAACATTGTTTGGATCCATAGGAGCATTATTATTTGCAAGCATAGACATAATAGCATCAATCTTATCACTCAAAGTAGAAGTTTCCTCAACAGAATTTACCTTTTTACCTTGTGGAGCTCTCTCAATATGCCACTTCGAATAATTTACCATCATATTGTCCAGAAGTTTTGTAGCCGCCCCAAGGGTCATAGACATAAAAGTGCCTCCAGCAGCTGAATCCAATAAGTTCCTTGAAGAAAAATTTAGTCATGCATAGAAGGTTTGAATAATCATCCAAGTAGTCAGTCCATGAGTGGGACAATTTTTAACCAAAGATTTCATTCTTTCCCAAGCTTGGGCAACATGCTCAGTATCAAATTGTCTAAACTTCATAATATCACTTCTCAAAGATATAATTTTAGCAGGAGGATAATATTTTCCAATAAAAGCATCTTTGCATTTAACCCAAGAATCAATACTATTTCTAGGCAAAGATAGCAACCACTCCTTAGCTCTACCTCTTAATGAGAAAGGAAACAATTTCAACTTAATAATATCACCAACTACATCCTTATATTTTTGCATCTCACATAGCTTATCAAAATTGTTGAGGTGAGAAGCAGCATCATCAGTACTAACACCAGCAAATTGCTCTTTCATAACAAGGTTCAACAAGGCAGGCTTAATCTCATAAAAAGCTGCTTCAGGAGCAGGTGGATCAATGGGCGTGCAAATAAAATCATTGTTGTTGGTGCTAGTAAAATCACACAACTTAGTATTCTCAGGAGTAGCCATTTAATAAAAATAATGCAAGCAGCGGAAGTAAAAGCTATACTAATTTTTTTGGATTTTCGATATAAAATGCAAACAAGCTAAAAATAAAATATGCAAGCAAAACAATAACAAAGTAAAAGAGTTGAGAGTGAGAGACTCCCCTCGCAGAAGAGATGCTTTTCTCCCCGGCAACGGCACTAGAAAAAGTCTTTGCTGAGCTCGGTGTTGATGAAGGAGAATTTATGCGCAACGTTGAGTGGAACCCCAAGAGGAAGGTATGATGAGCACAATAGGAAGTTTTCCCTCAGTAAAAAAACCAATGTTTATCGACCAGTAGGAGAAAAACGTTCTCTCCCGAGGTGTTGCGAACCAACTCGTGGCAGGGTGCACTGGCAGCGTCAGCATCAACGTGGAGACCTGCACACAAACAACCAAGTACTTTGTCCCCAACTTTCATCAAGGTTGTCAAGCTCACTGGTTTTGCTGAAAACAAAGAATTAAACGAACCGTGTGGAAGAAGAATTGTTTGCAGAGAACATAACAGGAAAATGTTGTAGAAGATTGCAATTAAAAGAAGAACGACCGGGGTCCACAGTTCACTAGAGGCGCCTACCCAATAAAATAAATATGCTGGGTAAACAAATTACAGATGAGCAATTGACAAACAGAGATTCTAGGCTAATGGTTGGTGCAGAATACATGGTATGAAAGTATGCGGGCATTACAACAATATACATAGACCGTAATCCAACTGCATCTACGACTAATAATCCAACTCCAGGATTGCATCCGCGACACCCTCCAGTATTAAGTTGCAAGCAACGGACTATCTCTTTAAGCAATGTGTGTAAAGTAAACGATGAAACTACCATTGAATAGAACACCGATGTTTTCTCCCTAGTAGAAACAGCACATCTAGAACCGTAGAGAACAAGGTCACTTCCCATGGTTAAATAGAGGCATGAACCCACTATCGAGCATAAATACTCCCTCTTGGAGTCGCTAGCATCTACTTGGCCAGAGCATCTACTAGAAACGGAGAGCATGCAAGATCATAATAACATAATACATAATCTCAACCAAAGAAATCTCTCTATAAATCGGACCCACATCAAACCAACATGTAGCAATTACAAATAGATGATCTTGATCATGTTAGGAAGCTCACAAGATCTATACATGAAGCACAACAAGGAGAGGACAGCCATCTAGCTACTGCTATGGACCCATGGTCCCGTGGAGTACTACTCACGCATCACCTCGGATGAAGACATTGCGATGTAGAGGCCTCCGGCGGTGATTTTCCTCTCCGGCAGGGTGCCAGGATGGACCGCAGAACCCTCCCGAACTAGGGTTTCGGTTGACGGCGGCGTCGGAACTTTTCATGGATGGAGGCTCTCGTCTCTGGGGTTTTGCCGATACGAGCAATAAATAGGCGGAAGGGCGGAGCAAACGAGGCGATGAGGCGCCAGTACATGGGCCAGGCGCGGCCAAGGGTGGGGCCGCGCCTGCCCTATGTACTGCCACGTGGCAGTTCTCCTGCGCGTGTCCTTTTGGCTCCGTCTTCGTCCCGGAAAAATAAGACTTTGGGCTTTTGTTTTGTCCAATTTCGAGAAACTTTCATGTACAACTTTTCTGAAACACAAAAATGGGAGAAAACAAGAACTAGCACTGTGGCACTGCGTTAATAGGTTAGTCCCAGAAAATGCTAAAAAGTGTGGAAAGTGCACATAAAACATATAAGAATTGTAACAAAACAAGCATGGAGCATCATAAATTATAGATACGTTTGGGACGTATCAATAAATAACATGTTGGGTGAACAAATTACAGCTGGGCAATTAACAAAATAGAGACCATAGATGGCAAGATGATTAATATGAGATTCGTTTGGGCATTACAACATAATACATAGATCGTAATCCAACTGTGTCTATGACTAATAATCCACCTTTCGGTTATCGTCCGAACCCCTTCCAGTATTAAGTTGCAAGCAACAGATTATCGCATTAAGCAATGTGTGTAAAGTAAACAATATAATTACCCTTGGATAAAACATTGTTGTTTTCTCCCCAGTAGCAACAACACATCTACAATCTTAGAAGTTATTGTCACTCTTCCAGAAAACTAGAGGCATGAACCTACTATCGAGCATAAATACTCCCTTTTGGAGTCACATGCATTTACTTGGCCACAGTATCTACTAGCAACGGAGAGCATGCAAGATCACAAATAACATATGACAAATATATAATTGATCTCAACATAGTATTCAATATTCATCGGATCTCAGCAAACACAACATGTAGCTTCTTGTACTCAAGGTAAGGCATGTTCTTGACTGGTACATGAGTCTTCTTGCCACAGACTGCGGTGGACTTGACATTCCGTTGAGCCAACTATTGACGAGCCGTGAGCTTGGATGGGCGAGTGACCTCAAGGTATTCTTCTTCTTCAACATTCCCCTTGCCTTTTTCTTGGAACCACCTGAGATACACATATGAAGATGGTCGCAGATAGATGAGTGCACACGAACAAGAGGAAGCCAAAACCAGAATCTGGATAGAAACCAGAGTCCATAAAAGAAAACATGCCAGACCGGAAGTACCGGAGGGAACCGGTAGAAGTTCCGCCCGAGCGGAAGTGCCGGTGGCTTGCGCCAGTACATCCGGTTGCACGAAGACAACACGAGTTTCCCCCGCATTCACTGTAGTGGCGAGGTAAACTGCTCCAAAACAAAGTTTCTAGACAAGATCTAGCAGGGGATGTGCATCTAGATGGTTTCTACCAAAGCTTGGCCTAGCATTATGCCCTATATTTTATCTAGTGAGGTCAACCCACAACTAGAGAGGGAGAGAGCACAAACCGGGAGGAGCCATGGTGGAGGAGAGGGTGGGGATGCAATTCCACGGAGGGGATCCGGCGGAGGTTGCCGGAGTGAGTAGATCCGGCCGGTAGAACCGCCGGCGCCAAGGGAGAGGGAGAGCACGAACTAGATGTGGATTTGGGGGAAAGTGGGGAGACAAAACTGTCTCCCCGTTCCCGACCCAATAAGTGGAAAAATTTCGGGCGGAAGTACCGCTCGATGGGGCCGGAACTTCCGGTCCCTGCGGAACGTACTCACCGACAGAACAATGACGAAGATGACTGGTTCTGGCCAGAGGAATCCAGGCGGAAGTATCGGGTGTGGAGACCAGAACTTCCGGTGATACAGAAAAACAGGGCCAAAACAAAAAAAAAATTAAAGGAACCGTGTGCACTAGGAGTCAGAAACGATCGGGCTTAGATGCGAGAGGCTTGGGACATATGATCCAAACTGTAAGATGGTAAATGATCACTCATTTTTGCAAGCAATGCAAATGAAGACCAAAAATGAGTGATTTCCCATAAGAACATGTAGATGACAAATAAAGATCCATAAGATCCAAATAACACCAATTCTCCACAAAGAAGAGTGTGGTGGCCTAGGCCACCATGTTTGAGCGTTATGGTATGGCACCGCGAAGATATATCTTGGGCCCAAAACCAATACTCGTCATTGAAGCTCACATATCAACATATGATATAACGAGAATGATTTCTTACTATTGGCATTCTGGGGGGAGGGATAGCTCACTAATTTAAACCGCACTCCCCCTATTTCCATGCCCACATCTAAACCAAATAAAGTTTTGAGAAGAAGGTGTGTTTGCAAGATGGTCAAGCTATACTCCTTGAATCAATGATATTTAGCTCATTCCTCAAATAGCAAAGCCTTGCTTCATCAAGAGGCTTCGTGAATATATCGGCAATTTGATCTTTGGTAGGAACATAGCATAGCTCAATATCACCACGGGCAACATGATCCCTAAAAAATGATTCCGGATCTCAATATGCTTCGTTCTTGAATGTTGCACCGGATTATAGGCAATCTTGATGGCACTTTCATTGTCACATAAAAGAGGCACTTTGTCACAAGTGACACCGTATTCCCTTAAAGTTTGTCTCATCCATAACAATTGAGTGCATCCACTTGCGGCGGCAACATATTCGGCTTCGGCGGTGGAGAGAGATATACAATTTTGCTTCTTAGAAGACCAACATACCAAAGACCTACCAAGAAATTGGCAAGCCCCGTAAGTTGATTTCCTATCATCCTTGTCTCCCGCCCAATCCGCATCCGTGTACCCATTAAGAAAGAAACTTGATCCTTTAGGATACCAAAGACCATATCTTGGGGTATCAACCAAATATCGAAAGATTCTTTTGAGAGCCATCATGTGGCTCTCTTTAGGAGAAGCTTGATACCTTGCACACACACCAAAACTCAACACTATGTCCGGTCTTGATGCGCAAAGGTAAAGCAAGGATCCAATCATGGATCGATATACCTTTTGATCCACCTCTTTACCATTGGGATCTAGTGCAAGATGACATTTGGTAACCATTGGAGTGTCTACACCCTTCATTTCCGTCATCTTGAACCTCTTGAGCATGTCTTGGAGATATTTTGCTTGATTGATGAAAGTCCTTTCTCTCAATTGCTTGATCTCAAAACCAAGAAATAACCTCATCTCTCCCATCATAGACATCTCAAACCTATTGGTCATAAGCTTTGAAAATTCATCATTGAAAGCTTTGTTAGTAGATCCAATGATAATATCATCAACATATAATTGTCAAACGAAAAGTTCCCCATTGACCCTCTTAGTAAAAAGAGTGGGAGATTAGCCCAACATCAAACCCACGGTCTATCAACAATTCCTTAAGGTGCTCGTACCAAGATCTAAGAGCTTGTTTGAGACCATAAAGTGCTTTATCAAGCTTATAGACGTGGTTAGGATAGCCAGGATCCTCAAAACCCGGGGGTTGCTTAACATAAACCTTTTCATGCAAAGGACCATTAAGAAATGCACTTTTCACATCCATTTGTTGTAACTTAAAATTATGATGTGATGCATATGCAAGAAGGATACAGATGGACTCAAGGCGAGCCACGGGAGTATAAGTTTCTCCAAAGTCAATTCCTTCAATTTGAGAGAAACCTTGAGCCACCAATCTTGCCTTATTCCTTACAACAATTCCAAACTCATCTTTCTTGTTCTTGAATATCCATTAGTGCCTATAACATTGCGGCACTCCTCTGGCTTCTCTACTAAAGTCCATACTTTGTTGCACTTGAAGTTATTGAGTTCATCGTGCATAGCTTCCAACCAATCCGGATCTTCAAGAGCTTCAAATACTTTCTTGGGTTCCACTAAGGAGATATAAGCATGATGATTTCTGAAGTTAGCCAATTGCCTTCTTGTGGAAACTCTTGCTCTTACATCACCAAGAACCGTGTCAAGTGTGTGTTCAAGACGTTCCAAGGTTTTAGCTCTTCGAGCAACACGATGGGCCTCAATCTCTTCCTTGGACATGCTAGTCCTTGGAGGGATCACTTGATCAACTTGATCGTTTGGGTCCCCGTCTTGACCTTCAACTTGAGCTTCCTCAATTTCTTGAGAGTGCTCATCATCACGTGCTTGATCTTGGACATTATTCGGTGAGAAGCAAATATCGAATTGATACTCATCGGAGCCATCATGAATCCATAGTTGATCTTGTCCTTGATCTTGCATACGAGAGGGATGGTTCTGTTCTTGTTCTTGGGTTGGTGCATCATTAGCTTCACGAGATGGAGTTTGTTGATGTTTTGAAGATGAGGGCTCCACCATAGTAGAGCATAGTCCTTCCCGAGACGCCACACTGTGTCCCTCAATGGGGCGGAAAAATCCGACACCCATTCTTACTATGGCATCTTGAGGTATTTCATCACCTGCACAAACATCAACTTTCCCCACTTGGGAGCCATCATTTTCCTCGAACTTCACACTACAAGATTCGATGATAATCTTGGAAGATATATCAAAGACTCTATAAGTGTGAGATTCGGCACCGTAACCAACAAATATACCCTCCAAAGCTTTAGGAGCAAATTTAGATAAACGAACTCCTTTGATTTTATAGAAACACTTACACCTGAACACCTTGAAGTATGAGATATTAGGCTTGTTCCCAGTGAGTATTTCATATAGAGTCTTGTTCAAGCCCTTGCGGATATAGAGCCGGTTAGAAGAATGACAAGCGGTGGAGATGGCTTCGGCCCAAAAGTTATAGCGGGATTTGTACTCCGCCATCATAGATGTTGCCATATCCATAAGAGTTCGGTTCTTCCTCTCCGCAACACCATTTTGTTGAGGGGTGTATGTCGTCGTGGTGAACAGACAGATGCCATAGGATGGCTTAAGTTGGGGCCGAATGGGCACTAGAGGATTCGGGGGAGGGTTTTGGTTATATGGGATTGATTTCCGGAAGGATTTCCAGATGAACTTGGCCTTGGCCAGAGGTAGAAGAAGAAGAACACTAGAACTATTTCCTCTTCAGATCTTTCTATTCCTTGATCAAAAGAGATTACAGGTTTCTGGATCCAAGATAGCATATGCCCGCGATGGGGTGTGCCCCCTCTCCTTATATAGGGGAGAGGGTGGCTTACAAGGGAAGAAACCATAGGAAACCCTAATGGCATCTTTGACTAGACAAACTACTTTACAAAGCCTCTTTGGCCACCGGTGACGTCGGTATCTCTTTAATCAGGAGGAGTGACGTCCTCCGGATGCTTTTGGCGTCATCTTCTTCTTTGGTGTCAGGGCTTCGTTTAAAGCTACTTTGCTTAGCTCATCCTTGTCCTCTAGCTCTTGAGAGAATCTTTGACCAGTCTTGCCGACGTGCTACAGTGCACCCCGTACCGGTAATCCGGTACCTTCTTAGCTACTTCCGGCATACCCCTCCTGGGGATGCCGGTATAGATTTACGTACCCAAAAGCTTAGCTTCACAGCCCGGAATAATCTATAAACCGGTATCTTGATAGCTCAAACCATCCGGTTTGCCAGGCCTTTGGCCTACCGGGGGTCATCCCCCCAACATTAGTCCCCGAAGCTGGTATAGTCCGGTGGATCATATCCAACGGACCATGCCAGGTTCATATCAGTCAAGGTACCGGTTTAACCCTTCCGGCACCCGGTTCGAACTCTCCGGCTTCTCTGCTGGACTTTCTTTTTCTTTCCGGATCATTCCGGTATCTTTGACATTAAAACCTTCCTCGGTGAAGTCGAGAATTTCTCGGGTATAGTGCCTGTCAGAGACATGCGCACTGTTTCTGACGCGCCAGTGCGGGTCACTTCCCTTCGGCTTCTGCGCCCGCATTTATGGCGCCACACCGGATCCTCGCTGCCGTTCCGAATCCGTGTGGCCTCCCTGTGGCTTTCCGCTCTCCACGCATGTATCATCGCGCCACGTGGCGGCCCACGAACTGAACCGCCGTGGCCCAGCGGTTGCCGGCCCATGCTCCCCTCTCCCTATTTTAGGGGGAGCGGTTCCTTCTCCTCTTCTTCTCCGCACTTACAACTTCTCCACGCGCTCTGAGCTCTTTGCCCTCTGCGCTCCCGCCGTCGCTGTTCGTCGCCAGAGCGTCTCCCTCCGGCGAACTTCCTCAGCCATTTCTCCGAGCTTCGCTCCGCAGTGACCCTCTGCAGCGCCTCCGCTGTTGCTGCATCGGGCGCTCCTCGGCAACCTCTGTTCCTCTTTTTCGCCGTTCATCTCCACCACCAGTAACTTCGCCGCATCTCCGGCGACCGTCGTCCTCAAAGTCTTCCGCCGCCTCAGGTTAGCTTCAATGTCTCTCTGCTCTCTTCCCTTTTGCTTTCTAGCTCTTGCGCCGGTAGGGGATTTACCTTCCCTTTTCTTTTTGGTTTTTCTCTTATTTGTAGATCTTCGCGTGAGGCTAGATCTTGGGAAGTCCGTTTTTAGGTAGATTTCGGTATCTTTAGACTTGCATGTCCAGCGAAGAATATCTGCCTGAACCAACCTCCAGCAGCCCTCGCAGCGAGACCCCCTCCGTATCTTTTGGGGAACTGATCTCAGCCGGTCAGATGGAATCTTCTTCAAACGCTCTGGCAGCCGGTACCGGTAGGGGCAAGGAGGCTAGCAGCTCCAGCCAAGGTTCCGGAGTGGACTTGGCCACGATCACCCGCGGAGCTTGGAAAGGCTCTGATGTGACGCAGCCGGAAATCGACTGGCTGTACCGCTCCCGGAGGATACCGGCACAAGTATCTTGCCGGCTTCCACGCGGCGAGGTGGAACCCGTGCCTGAACCCGGTGAGTCCGTTGTTTTCCTTGCTCATTTCGAGCGCGGCTTCGGCCTTCCGGCCTCCGACTTCTTTCGAGGATTTCTTGATTTTTACCAACTCCAACCTCATCATCTTCCTGGCAATGCCATCTTCTATCTTTCTTGTTTTGTATCTTTCATGGAGGCCTACGTAGGTCTCCTCCCCACTCGCGAAGCTTTTGCTCGCTTCTTCTGCCTTCGGATCAATTCGGTCCAAGGAAAAAACATTCCTAAGCCCAAACCTCCCGTTCAATGCGGGTCTTGCATCATCGGCTCCCACCAAGGGATCCCTTTCTTTAAATTCTCCGGTCTCGAGTCATGCCGGGCATGGCAAGAGACCTTCTTTTATGTGAGGAACAAGGGCGCCACAGATTTCATCAATCTGCCGGCCTACCATCCGGGGACACCCACGAAGCCCAACTGGAGCTACAATCCGGGGAACAACCATATCGAAACCAACCGGATTGTTCGCTTCATGGAGCAGCTTATGAAGGATACGAACATCTGCTCCGACGACATCATCCGCGCCTTCATCTCACGCCGGGTGCTCCCCCTCCAGCGTCGGGTTCACAAGATGAGCCAGATGTGCGGCCCCCGCGATCCCACCAAGATCACCGGCCTCGCATTAAGCAAAGAGGATGTGGTCCTCAAGGCTAGGCAAATTTGCCAAACCGACATGCCGATGGACAGGGAGTGGGGCTTCCTTCCCCTCAGCTCCACCAATCCTCCAACTCCTGAAGTAAGAACTTACGCAATCTGGATTGTTTTCCGGTAGCTCTTTGATATGTAGCTAACTGTCTTTTATTCTTTTTCAGGCCCGCGAGCGCTTTCCTCGTATTGCTGCGGAGGAACGAGGCCCTTGCCGCAAGCGGGACCTGGACGAGGTGGACCCGGATCCATACGTGCACTGGACCCAACTCAAGATGGGCGGGACCCACGCTTCGCGCCCCGGTAACTTTTCATCCAACGACTTCGGTTCTGATGATGAGGTCACTGTCCTTGAGGTATTTTGTTCTTTCGCTTCCTCATACATTCTCTTTCTGTAGACGCTCCCTCAGCCAGCGCCAACCCACAGGTTGTGGAGCACGCTGCTCCACTACAGGCTGAGGTTGGCCAGGAGTTCCTGGAGAAACTCACATCCCAGGGCAAGAAGAACAAGGCTCCGGCGCCTGAAGCCGGCTCAAGCGTCGTTCCCCCTGCCAAGCGCGCCCGGCAGGAAATTGGCGGGAAGCTGGTCACCACAAAGCGTTACCGGAAGCGTGAGATGCCGGTTGCTTCCGGGTAAGCTTCCGTTTCGTCTTTCCTTTTGTTATGTGAACTTTTTTCCAACTGCTTTTTCCAACTCTTTCTCTTTCTCCGTTCAGGGCTGCGCTCAAGCTAACCAAGAGCGCCACCGGCATGAGGCCGGAAAGCTCCGAGGAGGCCGCCCAGGCCTCACCTCCTCCTCAGGCAAGCCCAGCACCATCTGGTGCCGGCAAAACTCCTGCCTCCCCTTTGGGAGGCACCACAAGTGCGGGGCGCGCGGCCCCTGAACCTTCAAACCACCGCGCGGAGGAGGAAAACGTCTCCCATCCAGAAGCCCAAGACACCGGCGCCAGCAACATCGGCGCCGATACAGAAACTGCCGGGAGGGCGGAACCTCAGGTTCCTCCCGTCCCGAAGAAGAAAAAGAAGAAGACTCCTGCTTCCTCCCCCTCCAAGACCGTGCCGGATTCTTACGCGCCGGCAAGCTCTTCTCCGACAAAGGATGCACCGGAAGCTCCCGCGCCAACCAAAGCTACGCCAACGCCTCCTCCGGCAAGCTCAACCGGATAGCCCGCCACCATCAAGCCAACTCCATCTGAGGGCACCAAGTTCACCGCCCAGCAACTTGCTGCGGTGGTCACGGCAGCAAGCTCCCCTTCTTCCGGCTCGCAGTCACTCGTACTGCACACCGGCCGCGCCGCCGTTGCTGCTGGTGAGACGGCCTCAGCTCAGCTAGGCCGGATCACAGAGCTTAGCCGCGGGGGAGCCGACCTGGGCCACCTGCTTGATTACGCTAAGAAGTGGAATCAAGCAGATCTGTCGCCCGCGACGCGCGGCCTCGGCAAGGACAAGCTGCCGACGATTGACCCCGCGGGCCCTCGGAGCACTGGGCAACATTTTGGCCGACTGCTGCGCGCAGTCAAAGAGTTTGACAACGCGTGGCATGACGCCAACAACAACGTGGCGGTAAGCTGCACCAAACTTCAAAGCTCCTTTAAATTTATGCCGGTTTTCAATCTTCCAACCTTATGTATCTATTCTCCCAATCCCCGAGTTTCGGGTTGAGAACGCAGTTCTTAGCACGAAACTTTCTTAGAAACACAAAAAACCGGCATAGCCAGTCCCCGAGTTTCGGGTTGAGAACATAGCTCTTAACACGAAACTCCTTTATATGCCGGCATCTTCTTACCGCAAATTTTTTCTTGAACAGAGCACGCTGGACGCCCGAAAGCGCCTCTTCGAGGAACTTCTGTGGGAGCACCGGGACCTTGCTGAGGCCCACAGCAAGTGCCAAGGTTAATTTCTGCGCCTCCGGCTTCGTTTTACCGGTTGTTTTTCTTTTCATTACTTATAAATCTTTGCACTCTAGCTCTTCCGGAAGCCACCTTCGAGGACCTCCGTGGCCAGATCTCCGCGCTTAAGGGTACAAATTTTCTTGTCCGGTTATCTTGCCTCCCTTTTCCTACTAGTTACTTTTCTGTTGACATTTGTTTTCCGGACTCCAGCTGATAAGGAGCGGCTTGTTCTGGAGCACCGCAAAGCTCTGGACGCCCAGGAGGCTATCTCCGCTAAGCTGAAGGAGCAGCTCGTGCAGGCTGAGCTCCGGCATGACCGGGAGCGGAAGGAGGCCCAGGACGCAGCCGAATCCAAATTGGATGAATCTCTGAAGGAGTTCACCGATTCCACCGCGGTGCTGCGGGCGGAGCTGGAGGAGGAGACCGGAGCGCGGAAAGCAGCGCAAGACCGGATCGCCACGCTCACCACGGACCAGGCTGAGTATGACCGGTTGGTCATGCAAACCGATGCGCTGGCCCTCAGTAAGTCTTTTTTCCTTTCTCTCTTTTGCTTATAAGCTTACCCCTTCCGGCAACATGTCCTTATTTTTTTCTTCTTTCTTTTCTTATAGGGCTCTTCCCGGACTCAATGCCACACGCGCACAAGAAGGTGATGGAGCGCAGAGCTGAGCAAGCCATGAGCAACCCGGAAGCAGCCTGGGATGCTTATGATCACTTGGTCGCGCTTTCGGCCCGGATCCAGCATATGCGAGCTGTGGACCGGCATCTTGTCGATCTGCCCGATGTGGCAATACAGATCTTCAAGGTGTTGTGGCCTGGGGAGGAGGTGCCGGCTAACCTGAGTCTCACCTCCGAACGCCTGAAGGATGCCGGCCGGAGGATCCGGGAGTGGCAGTGCTCATCGGCCCGTGCCGGAGCAGACGCTGCGCTTCGCATCGCCTGCTCTTGGTACGAAGAGCTAGATCTGGATGCCCTCCACAGCCTTCGCGGCGACGCTCCCACCGACAAGGACCCAATCCTCACCGCGAAGCGGAAGGACCGTGCCTACCGGATAGCGGAGTACGCCCCGATCCGCACCTTCATTCCTCCTCCTCCCGAAGTTAGGGACGCGCTCACTGACGACGAAGAAGAAGAGGACGAGGAAGATGAGGATGCCGGAGAAGGTGCCTCCAGAGCAAGCCCCGGAAGCTCCTGCAGCTGGTGATGCCCCTCCGGAAGCTCCTGAAGCTGGTGCCCAACCTCCTGTTGCTTAAATATTCTCCTCTGTATCTGTCGTATCTGTTGGCTCACAAAACAATGCTTGGTTAAATTCTGCCCCGGTATGCCGGGGTCTTTGATGTACGATAATACTTAGCATGTCTTTTGGTTGTGCTACAACTTATCATGCCGGTACCTTATACCGGTAACTTATCAAGTTATGTTGGTTTGCTATCTTAGCATTTTGCCTTTGTTGTTTGCTTTTATCTTGCACTGTGAAGATTCTGGAATTGTTTCCGCATCCAATCTGATGCTCACTTGGTTCTTTTACTTTGCCTCTGCCTACCTCTCTGGGTGTTTTGGCGTATGAGTTACAAAGTTCATTTGCCAAGCGAACACTTTCTTGAACTTAGAAATAACTCGAATTTTTTCACAAAAAACCGGTATAACCGGAGTTAGTTAATTTTTTCTGGATTGTTTGCTCCCACTTCCTCTTTTCGTGTTTCACATGTCTAGTTCCTTCCGATTTATCTTGCTTGCCATGAAGCCGGGTTGCGGACAGCAGCAGAGTCGAAGACTCCAGAAGGTCTAGCACGTTACTAAACCGGAAAGAAAAAACGTTCAACAAGCAACCGGTAAACTGAAAAAATAAACACATTACATGCAACTTCGGTAGAGGCAGTCCCCGAGATTCATTCGAGGTGTCGGCATCTTTTATTCATAGCAAATAAGGTACCAAAAAGGAACTTCTTACACCACAACTTCAGGAGTAGAAAGGACGCAACAAAGCTATGTTCCATGGACGCTTGGTCTCATCTCCGGACCTGTCCGCCTTTCCTTCCTTCCATTCCTGTGCATCGATCAAATAGTAGGCATCATTGTGCAGAGCCTTGATCACAATGAATGGTCCTTCCCATGGAGGTGAAATTTTGTGGCGTCCCTCAGTGCGCTGCACTAGGCGTAACACCAGATCTCCTACCCGAAACACCCTCGGGTTAACCTTCCGGCTATGGTAACGCCTGAGGTTCTGCTGGTAAATGGCTGTTCTTGCCAAAGCCAGCTCTCTTGCTTCTTCTAGCAAGTCCACATCGTTTTCTCGGGCCTCTTTTACCTCTTCTTCGGTATAGAGCTGAACCCTTGGTGAATCATGTATGATATCAGTTGGTATGACGGCCTCTGCCCCATAAACCATGAAAAATGGAGTGTATCCGGTAGACCGGTTCGAAGTCGTTCTTATGCTCCACAACACTGATGGCAGCTCATCGAGCCAACACCCCGGTGTCTTTTCGAGTGGTTCAATGAGCCTTGGTTTTATGCCGAAAAGCACCAGCGCATTTGTTCTTTCCACTTGGCCATTGCCTTGCGGGTGTGCCACTGAGCACAAATCCAACCGGATGTTGTTATCCTCACAGAATCGCTTGAATTCACCTTGGGCAAAGTTTGAGCCATTGTCAGTGATGATGCTATGCGGGTATCCATACCGCAAGATAACATCCTTCAGGAATTTCACCGCCGTATGCCCATCACACCATTACCAAGATAGGTTTTACCTCCAGCCACTTGGTGAACTTATCCACCATTACCAAGATGTGGGTCATGCTTCCCCTTGCAGTTTTGAATGGGCCAACCATGTCAAGGCACCAAACAGCGAACGGCCAAGTTAACGGTATAGTTTTTAAACCGGATGCTGGGGTATGATTTTGCTTGGCGTACCTCTGGCACCCGTTGCATTTTCGTACCAAATCCTCAGCATTCTCCAGAGTAGTGGGCCAGTAGAACCCATGCCGGAATACTTTTGCCACATGCGCCCTTGATGAATCGTGATGCTCACATTCCCCTTGGTGAATTTACACAAGCATCTCTTTTCCCTCTTCCGGTTCCACACATCTTTGGAGGACACCGGTAACACTTCTCTTGTACACCTCGCCATTGATGATGGTGTATGCTTTGGACCTCCGCTGGATCCTTCTCGATTCATTTTCGTCAACCGGCAAGGTGCCGTTGATCAGGAATTCCTTAATAGGTTTAACCCAAGATGGTGCTTCTCGAACCAGAAATACCGGTACGTCTATCTCCATGTTATCCACTAGCATTGCTTCTTCCGGTATGGACACCACAGTCCCCGAGTTTACCGGAGCAGTCCCCGGGTTTCCTTCATCAATATCCATTGGCACAACATGCGATTCCGGTAAGAAAATTGATTCTGATTCCGGACTTGGTTTGATCGATGGTATCCTTAAGTGCGCCAAGGCTATTCCGGGAGGAATTTCCTGCCTAGGCGAGCCCAGCTTGGACAAAGCATCCGCGGCTTCATTTTCCGCTCGTGGGACATGGTGAAACTCACACCCTTCGAAGAAGCCGACAATCTTTTGCACGTGAAACCGGTATGAGGCCATGTTGGCATCATTTGCGTCCCAATCTCCGGAACATTGTTGCACCACAAGATCTGAATCACCGTAACAAATTATCCGGTGTGCACTGATTTCTTTTGCGACCTTAAGCCCATGGATCAGAGCCTCGTATTCAGCAACATTGTTTGATGCCCTGAAATGCACTTGCAAAACATACCGGAGATGATCTCCCTTGGGTGAGGTGAGTACCACACCGGCACCTAGACCCTCTTTGAGTTTGGATCCATCGAAATGCATCTTCCAGTACTCTATTTTCTGTTCCGGCGGCTTGTATTGCATTTCCGCCCAATCGACCAGGAAATCAGCCAAAGCTTGTGATTTTATGGCATCTATTCTTTCGTATACCGGTACGTAAGGCGACAGCTGAATTGCCCATTTTGCAATCCTGCCGCTAGCATCTTTGTTGCATATGATGTCAGAAATGGGTGCCTCGATCACCACCTTCATGGGGTGCTCCTCAAAGTAATGCTTAAGCTTCGTGGCGGCCATGAACACGCCATAGGTCATTTTCTGGAAGTGAGGGTAGTTTTGTTTTGAGAGGGAGAGCACCTCGCTCAGGTAGTATACCGGCCTCTGCACGGTTTTTCCTTCCTCTTCTCTTTCCACTACAACCACAACACTCACGACCCAGTTAGTTTCCGCTATGTACAACAGCATGGGTTCCCTTTCCAAAGGTGAAGCCAACACCGGTGCAGTGGCTAGCATCGTTTTTAGCTCTTTAAACGCTGCGTCTACCTGAGGGGTCCAGACAAAGGTATCGGATTTTTCATTAAAGCATAGAGCGGCAGAGCTTTTTCCCCCAACCTGCTTATGAACCGGCTTAGCGATGCCAAGCTTCCGGTAAACTTTTGCACATCTTTGAGATCTTGTGGTATAGTCATTCTTTCGATAGCCCGGATTTTTACCGGATTAACCTCAATGCCCCGGCTTGATACGAGAAAGCCAAGCAACTTGCCGGATTGAGTTTCATCCGGAACCTTCTTAAATTATCAAATGTTTTCCTAAGATCTTCGATCAAGGTTTCTTTTACCTTAGTTTTTATCACGACATCGTCCACATAGACTTGCATATTTTCCCGATTAGATCAAACAAGCATTTTTGCATACAACGCTGGTACGTTGCACCAGCGTTGCGCAAACCGAAAGGCATAGTGACATAGCAATAAGCCCCGTGCGGGGTAATGAACGCAGTTTTTATTTGATCTTCCTTTTTCAGGGGAATCTGGTGGAAATCGGAATAAGGATCCAGGAAAGACAACAACTCACACCCAGCAGTAGAATCAATCACTTGATCGATCCGGGGTAGAGGGAAAGGATCTTTCGGGCAAGCTTTGTTCAGGTTGGTGTAGTCGATGCACATACGCCACACCTTTGGAGCTTTGGGTTCCTCTTCTTTTTTCTTCTCGACCAGCACCGGATTGGCTAGCCACTCAGTATGCAGTACTTCCACGATAAAACCGGCAACCAGCAACTTTGTCACTTCTTCTCCAATGATTTTCTCCTGTCTTCAGCGAACCGGCGTAAAGGCTGCCTTACCGGCTTAGCATCTTTCCGGACATTTAGAGAGTGCTCAGCCAGCTCCCTCGGAACACCTACCAAGTCATCAGTAGACCAGGCAAAGATATTCCGATTCTCACGGAGGAAGCTGATGAGCGCGCTTTCCTATGCCTCATTCAGGCCGGCACCAATACGAACGGTACGCTCAGGGTATGCCGGATCCAGCACAATGTCCTTTGTTTCTTTTGTCGACTTGAATGCCGGTGTGCCCAAGTTGCCACTCATTGCCGCTAAGCTCAACTGTGAGGACTGAGCCAGCGCAACTGCAGTTTGCATCCTTCTTTTTTCCTCTGCGATCACCAGCGATTCTGCCAGGTTTGATCCGGCGGAAGCGGTTTCTAGTGAGACTTTGTAGTTTCCCACCACAATTAAGGGTCCACGAGGTGCCGGCATCTTCATCTTGAGATATGCCGTATGAGTTGTGGCCATGAACGCTGCCAATGCCGGTCTCCCTAGTAGTGCATGGTAAGGACTGTCTAGGTCCACCACTTCGAGCAGAACATTTTCGACCCGGCAATTTTCACGCCTCCGAATGACACATCCACCCGGATTTTTCCCATAGGCGAGCAGGAGAGGCCCGGAACGATTCCGTGGAATGTTGTGTGAGTTGGCTGTAGCATGTTTACTGTTATGCCCAGCGTATGCATCGTGTGCCGATACATGATATTTATGCTGCTTCCATTGTCTATCAGCACTTTGCTGAACTTGACTCGAGTCGTTGGCCCATGCATGATTGGGTCTACAACAAGAGCATAGCCACCCGGATTTGGCATTATTTTTGGGTGATCCTTAAATGACCAGGTGATTTCCTGATCTGACCACAGCATGTATTTTGGAACTGCCGGCATCACCGCGTTCACTTCCATGGAACGACGATGCATGCTTTGTCTGTCGGTTGGCTCAGTAACGAACACAACGCAGCACAAGTGCGGGTCCTTGTAAACATTCCGGCCCAAAGGTGCCGGTGGTGGTGGTTGGTCATTGCCATCTGATGGCGCCTGATGCACACGTCCGTTGGGAACCCCAAGAGGAAGGTGTGATGCGCACAGCAGTAAGTTTTCCCTCAGAAAGAAACCAAGGTTATCGAACCAGTAGGAGTCAATGGCCACGTGAAGGTCGTTGGTGACGAAGTGTAGTGCGGCGCAACACCAGGGATTCCGGCGCCAACGTGGAACCTGCACAACACAATCAAAATACTTTGCCCCAACGTAACAGTGAGGTTGTCAATCTCACCGGCTTTCTGGAAACAAAGGATTAAATGTATTGTGTGGAAGATGATGTTTGTTTGCGAAGAATAGTAGAGAACAATGATAGCAGTAGATTGTATTCAGATGTAAAAGAATGGACCGGGGTCCACAGTTCACTAGTGGTGTCTCTCCCATAAGATAAATAGGATGTTGGGTGAACAAATTACAGTTGGGCAATTGACAAATAGAGATGCATACATATCATGATGATTACTATGAGATTTAATCAGGGCATTACGACAAAGTACGTAGACCACTATCCAGCATGCATCTATGCCTAAAAAGTCCACCTTCGAGGTTAGCATCCGCACCCCTTCCAGTATTAAGTTGCAAACAACGAGACAATTGCATTAAGTATGGTGCGTAATGTAATCAACACAAATATCCTTAGACAAAGCATTGATGTTTTATCCCTAGTGGCAACAGCACATCCACAACCTTAGAACTTTCTCGTCACCTGTCCCGGATTCAATGGAGGCATGAACCCACTATCGAGCATAAATACCCCCTCTTGGAGTTACAAGTATCAACTTGGCCAGAGCCTCTACTAGCAACAGAGAGCATGCAAGAACATAAACAACATATGTATGATAGATCGATAATCAACTTGACATAGTATTCAATATTCATCGGATCCCAACAAACACAACATGTAGCATTACAAATAGATGATCTTGATCATGATAGGCAGCTCACAAGATCTAACATGATAGCACAATGAGGAGAAGACAACCATCTAGCTACTGCTATGGACCCATAGTCCAAGGATGAACTACTCACGCATCAATCCGGAGGCGGGCATGATGATGTAGAGCCTTCCGGTGATGATTCCCCTCTCCGGCAGGGTGCCGGAGGCGATCTCCTGAATCCCCCGAGATGGGATTGGCGGCGGCGGCGTCTCTGGAAGTATTTCCGTATCGTGGCTCTCGGTAATAGGGTTTTCGCGACGGAGATTTTAAGTAGGCGGAAGGGCAGAGTCGGAGGGCTGACGAGGGGCCCACACCATAGGCCGGCGCGGGCCCCTCCCAGGCCGCGCCGCCCTATGGTCTGGCCACCTCGTGGCCCCACTTCGTATGCTCTTCGGTTTTCTGGAAGCTCCATGGAAAAATAAGACCGTGGGCGTTGATTTCGTCCAATTCCGAGAATATTTCCTTTGTAGGATTTCTGAAACCAAAAACAGCAGAAAACAGCAACTGGCGCTTCGGCATCTCGTTAATAGGTTAGTGTCGGAAAATGCATATAAATGATGTAAAGTATGTATAAAACATGTGAGTATTGTCATAAAAGTAGCATGGAACATAAGAAATTATAGATACGTTTGAGACGTATCAAGCATCCCCAAGATTAGTTCCTACTCGCCCTCGAGTAGGTAAACGATAACAATGATAATTTCTGAAATGACATGCTATCATAATCTTGATCAATACTATTGTAAAGCATATGAGATGAATGAAGTGTTTCGAAGCAATGGTAAAGACAATGATTAAACAACTGAATCATATAGCAAACACTTTTCATGAATAGTACTTTCAAGACAAGCATCAATAAGACTTGCATAGGAGTTACTCATAAAGCAATAAATTCTTAGTAGAAAGTTTTGAAGCAACACAAAGGAAGATATAAGTTTCAGCAGTTGCTTTCAACTTCAACATGTATATCTCATGGATAATTGTCAACACAAAGTAATATGATGAATGCAAATAAGCAAGTATGTAAGAATCAATGCACACAGTTGACACAAGTGTTTCCTTCTAAGATAGAAAGAAGTAGGTGAACTGACTCAACATAAAGTAAAAGAATGACCGTTCGCAGAGGGAATCATGGATTACTATATTTGTGCTAGAGCTTTTATTTTGAAAACATAGAAACAATTTTGTCAACGGTAGTAATAATTCATATGTGTTATGTATAAGACATCCTATAAGTTGCAAGCCTCATGCAAAGAATACCAATAGTGCTCGCACCTTGTCCTAATTAGCTTGGATTAACATGGATTATCATTGCATAACATATGTTTCAACCAAGTGTCACAAAGGGGTACCTCTATGCCGCCCGTACAAAGGTCCAAGGAGATAAATCGCATTTGATTTCTCGTTTTTGATAGATCTCAACTAAGGACATCCATACCGGGACAACATAGAAAACAGATAATGGACTCCTCTTTAATGCATAAGCATTCAACAACCGATAATATTCTCATAAGAGATTGAGGATTAGTGTCCAAACTGAAACTTCCACCATGATTCATGGCTTTAGTTAGCGGCCCAATGTTCTTCTCTAACAATATGCATACTCAAACCATTTGATCATGAAAATCGCCCTTACTTCAGACAAGATGAACATGCATAGCAACTCACATGATATTCAACAAAGGTGTAAAAGTTGATGGCGTCCCCAGAAACATGGTTACCGCTTAACAAGCAACTTATAAGAAATAAGATACATAGCAACATATTCAATACCACAATAGTTTTTAAGGCTATTTTCCCATGACCTATGTATTGCAAAGACAAGGAATGAAATTTTAAAGGTAGCACTCAAGTAATTTACTTTGGAATGGCAGAGAAATACCATGTAGTAGGTAGGTATGGTGGACACAAATGGCATGGATTTTGGCTCAAGGATTTGGATGCACGAGAAGTATTTCCTCTCAGTACAAGGCTTTGGCTAGCAAGTTTGTTTGAAGCAAACACAAGTATGAACCGGTACAGCAAAACTTACATAAGAACATATTGCAAGCATTATAAGACTCTACACTGTCTTCCTTGTTGTTCAAACACTTCACCAGAAAATATCTAGACTCTAGAGAGACCAATCATGCAAACCAAACTTCAACAAGCTCTATGGTGGTTCTTCATTAATAGGTGCAAAGTACATGATGCAAGAGCTTAAACATGATCTATTTGAGCACAACAATTACCAAGTATCAAATTATTCAAGACAATATACCAATTACCACATGAAGCATTTTCTGTTTCCAACCAAATAACAATCAACGAAGCAGTTTCAACCTTCGCCATGAACATTAAAAGTAAAGCTAAGAACACCAGTGTTCATATGAACGAGCGGAGCGTGCCTTTCTCCCACACAAGGAATGCTTGGATCCCAGTTTATTCAAACAAAAACAAAAATAAAAGCAAACAGACGCTCCAAGTAAAGCACATAAGATGTGACTGAATAAAAATATAGTTTCACTAGAGGTGACCTGATAAGTTGTCGATGAAGAAGGGGATGTCTTGGGCATCCCCAAGCTTATATGCTTGAGTCTTCTTGAAATATGTAGGGATGAACCACGGGGGCATCCCCAAGCTTAGACTTTTCACTCTCTTGATCATAGTATATCATCCTCCTCTCTTGACCCTTGAAAACTTCCTCCACACCAAACTCAAAGCAAACTCATTAGAGGGTTAGTGCATAATCAAAAATCCACATGTTCAGAGGTAACACAATCATTCTTAACACTTCTGGACATTGCCCAAAGCTACTGGAAGTTAATGGAACAAAGAAATCCATTCAACATAGCAAAAGAGGCAATGCGAAATAAAAGGCAGAATCTGTCAAAACAGAACAGTCCGTAAAGACGAATTTTCTGGGGCACTTAACAGGCTCAGATGAAAAAGCTCAAATTGAATGAAAGTTGCGTACATATCTGAGGATCACGCACGTAAATTGGCAGATTTTTCTGAGTTACCTACAGACGGGGCTGCTCAATTTCGTGACAGTAAGAAATCTGTTTCTGCGCAGTAATCCAAATCTAGTATCAACCCTACTATCAAAGACTTTACTTGGCACAACAATGCAATAAAATAAAGATAAGGAGAGGTTGCTACAGTAGTAACAACTTCCAAGACACAACAAAACAGTAGCAAAATAAAAACATGGGTTATCTCCCAAGAAGTGCTTCCTTTATAGCCATTAAGATGGGCTCAAGTAATTTTAATGATGCTCTCGCAAGAAATAAGAGTTGAAGCAAAAGAGAGCATCAAAAGCAAATAAGAAACACTTTTAAGTCTAACCCACTTCCTATGAAAAGGAATCTTGTAAATAAACAAGTCATGTAAGCATAATGCAATAAGCATAGGAAAACAAGACAAGCGCAACTTCAAGATTTTAAGCAAAAAGAGAGGTGTTTTAGTAACATGAAAATCCCTACAACCATATTGTCCCCTCTCATAAATATTTTCAGTAGCATCATGAACAAACTCAACAATATAACTATCACATGAAACATTCTTATCATGAGCTACATGCATAAAATTATTACTCTCCACATAAGCATAGTCATTACTATTAATTGTAGTGGGAGCAAATTCAATAAGATAGCTATTATTACTATTCTCATCACCATAATCATCATATATAGGAGGCATATTGTAATCATACTTAATTTTCTCCTCAATAGTAGGTGGACTGAAAATATGATAGTCATCATTGCAATCATCATATATAGGAGGTAAAGTATCATCAAAGTAAATTTTCTCCTCCATGCTTGGGGGACTAAAAATATCATGCTCCTCAAAACCAGCTTCCCCAAGCTTAGAATTTTCCATAGCATTAGCAACAATGGAGTTCAAAGCATTCATACTAATAACATTGCCATTAGCATGCATATAAAGTTCCATAGGTTTTTTAATTTTTTCTTCAAACACCTCATGTCCTAACTCAAGATAAATACTATAAGGATCTCTAATATTTTTGTTGTTTTCCATTAAGCCTAGCTAGTGAAATCACACTACTTAGTGTTCTCAGGAGTATTCATTTTAACAGTAATAAAAATAAACTAAGCAGAACAGAATTAAATAAAGTAAAACTAGTAACTATTTTTTTGTGTTTTTGATATAAAGAAACAAGCAAAGCAGTAAATAAAATAAAGCAAGACAAAAACAAAGTAAAGAGATTGGAAGTGAGAGACTCCCCTTGCAGCGTGTCTTGATCTCCCCGGCAACGGCGCCAGAAAACAGTCTTGATGGCGCGTGATGCACACGTCCGTTGGGAACCCCAAGAGGAAGGTGTGATGCGCACAGCAGTAAGTTTTCCCTCAGAAAGAAACCAAGGTTATCGAACCAGTAGGAGTCAAGGGCCACGTGAAGGTCGTTGGTGACGGAGTGTAGTGCGGCGCAACACCAGGGATTTTGGCGCCAACGTGGAACCTGCACAACACAATCAAAATACTTTGCCCCAACGTAACACTGAGGTTGTCAATATCACCGGCTTGCTGTAAACAAAGGATTAAATGTATAGTGTGGAAGATGATGTTTGTTTGCGAAGAACAGTAGAGAACAATGATTGCAGTAGATTGTATTCAGATGTAAAAGAATGGACCGGGGTCCACAGTTCACTAGTGGTGTCTCTCCCATAAGATAAATAGCATGTTGGGTGAACAAATTGCAGTTGGGCAATTGACAAATAGAGATGCATACATATCATGATGATTACTATGAGATTTAATTAGGGCATTACGACAAAGTACATAGACCGCTATCCAGCATGCATCTATGCCTAAAAAGTCCACCTTCGGCTTAGCATCCGCACCCCTTCCAAGTATTAAGTTGCAAACAACGGACAATTGCATTAAGTATGGTGCGTAATGTAATCAACACAAATATCCTTAGACAAAGCATTGATGTTTTATCCCTAGTGGCAACAACACATCCACAACCTTAGAACTTTATGTCACCGTCCCGCATTCAATGGAGGCATGAACCCACTATCGAGCATAAATACCCCCTCTTGGAGTTACAAGTATCAACTTGGCCAGAGCCTCTACTAGCAACGGAGAGCATGCAAGAACATAAACAACATATGTATGATAGATTGATAATCAATTTGACGTAGTATTCAATATTCATCGGATCCCAACAAACACAACATGTAGCATTACAAATAGATGATCTTGATCATGATAGGCAGCTCACAAGATCTAACATGATAGCACAATGAGGAGAAGACAACCATCTAGCTACTGCTATGGACCCATAGTCCAAGGATGAACTACTCACGCATCAATCCGGAGGCGGGCATGATGATGTAGAGCCTTCCGGTGATGATTCCCCTCTCCGGCAGGGTGCCGGAGGCGATCTCCTGAATCCCCCGAGATGGGATTGGCGGCGGCTGCGTCTCTGGAAGTATTTCCGTATCGTGGCTCTCGGTAATAGGTTTTTCGCGACGGAGAGTTTAAGTAGGCGGAAGGGCGGAGTCGGAGGGCCGACGAGGGCCCACACCATAGGCCAGCGCGGGCCCCTCCCAGGCCGCGCCGCCCTATGGTCTGGCCACCTCGTGGCCCCACTTCGTATGCTCTTCGGTCTTCTGGAAGCTCCGTGGAAAAATAAGACCCTGGGCGTTGATTTCGTCCAATTCCGAGAATATTTCCTTTGTAGGATTTCTGAAATCAAAAACAGCAGAAAATAGCAACTGGCGCTTCGGCATCTCGTTAATAGGTTAGTGCCGGAAAATGCATATAAATGATGTAAAGTATGTATAAAACATGTGAGTATTGTCATAAAAGTAGCATGGAACATAAGAAATTATAGATACGTTTGAGACGTATCACCATCCTCCACCTGATGAACTTGCTGGTGTTGCTACCGGTTTGGCTGAGGCTGTACCGGTAAAGCATTTGCTCCGGTAAGCGGTGGTGGCGGTGGCAATTGTTGCCGTAGCATGTCTTGCGATGGTGGTAATATCGTAGTACAGCCTTGTGCTTGCGCATCTTTTACCGCACCTTTCAACATCAAGTACTTAGTCCAGGAACAATCTTTTGTCAAGTGGTTTGCCGGCTTCACCGGATTCGGAGTGTGCCACCGGCATGGTTGTTCCATTGCCGATTCCATGGTGTATCTTGCATGTTCTTGCCAATTCTTTCTCTCTCCCCACGGTTTCTTTTCAACCCATTGTTTTTTAGGGCCCGCCCATGGCTGCGATCCGGTTTTTTGCCTCTGGCTTCCGCTGGGGCCGGAATTATCCTGCACCGCGGCTACCTGCTGCGGACCGTACCTCCGATCCGGGAAATCTTCACTTCTTTTGTTGTGCCGGTTATCCCGGTATTGATCTTGGCGTGGTTGGCTTGTTTGCGCCGGTTCAGCTTGTACTGCCGGTTGCATTGGGTCTCCCAATGCGTAGCTATCTGCCACACGTATCATCTATGCCAGAGTTACCGGCATGTTCCGCTGCAGCTTTTGCCACAACGGGGAACCTCTCCGGTATCCATTGCAAAACCAAGCAATGGCTTGTGCCTCTATCACCCCTTCACAGGAGTTTCTTGTGGAATTCCACCGGGTGAGGTAATCCCGGTCTGTTTCGTTTGGGCGCTGCACGCACAAAGCGAGCTGCTGTGGCCTATTTGGCCTCCGGTAGGTACTGCTGAAATTACTCACAAATGCTTCCTCAAAGTCCAACCAGCCATTTATGCTTCCTGCCGGCAAGTTGTTTAGCCAGATACGCGCCGGTCCTACCAGGAAAGATGGTACAATCCTCACGGCCCAACGCCGGTTTCCTCCGCCAGTTACGGTTCCTCCGCCGCCAGCGACGTACACCGCGGTCACGTAATCCGCGAGCCAGTCTTCCAGCTTAGTTGTGCCATCATATGTTTTTGTGTCGCGGGGCAACTGGAAGTTGCGAACCGGTGCTTCCTCTTTCATGATCCTTGGACCAAAGCATTTTGGGCCAGGAGGACCTTCTGCCTCGATCATTTCAGATAGATACACTCTGTCCAGCCGGTGTCTCGCTGAAAGGACACAGATGTCGCCTAGAGGGGGGGTGAATAGGCGATTTAAAACTTTTACGAGATGGGCTTAACAAATGCGGAATAAAACTAGCGTTTACTTTGTCAAGCCCAAAGCCTATATACTATGGTTCACCTATGTGCACCAACAACTTATTCTAAGCAATGGTTCACCTATGTGCACCAACAACTTATGCTAAGCAATACAAGCAAGTATGTGATAGCAAGATATATATAACTTCAAGCACGATGGCTATCACAAGGTAAAGTGCATAAGTAAAGAGCTCGGGTATAGAGATAACCGAGGCACGCAGAGACGATGATTTATCCCGGAGTTCACACTCTTGCGAGTGCTAATCTCCGGTGGAGAGGTGCGGTTGCTTAGTGCTCCCGAACGCCACAAGAGGCTCACCTTGAGGTGTGGTTGCTTGATGCACACCAACGCCACAAAGGCCTCACCCCAAGATGCGGTACTCACACCACACACCGAACGCCACAAAGGCGCCTCACCTAAATCTCCGGTGACCCTCGCCACAAAGGCCTAGGTCACGGTTCCACTAAGGGATTTCCTTCGAGGCGGAAACCGGGCCTTACACAAAGATTGGGGCACACATCCACAACTTAATTGGAGGCTCCCAACAAATCGCCACAAAGGCCTAGAATCCGTCTAGGGTTCCAAGAACCCAAGAGTAACAACCTTCTTGCTTTCACCACCACGAATCACCGTGGAGAACTCAAACCGATGCACCAAATGCAATGGCAAGAACACCACAAAGATGCTCAAGTCCTTCTCTCTCAAATTCCAACAAAGCTACAAAAGCTATTGGGGGAATAAGAGAGGAAGAACAAAGGAATTCACAAAGAACACCAAGATCTAGATCTAGAGAGTTCCACTCACAAAGAGATGGATTTGATTGGTAGAAGTGTAGATCTAGATCTCCTCTCTCTTTTCCCTCAAATGGGGGCAAGAATCATGGAGGGATTGAGAGATAGTGCAAGCTTCTCTAGTTCAACAATGGAGGAGAGAGAGAGTGAGAGAAGCAACAGCCCAAGGAGGAAGAAAGGGGGTATTTATACCCCCCAAGAAAATCGAGCCGTTGGGCAAAACTAGGGCCGGATAATCCGGCCTAAGTAAGGGCCGGATAATCCCCCCCCCCCCCGGATAATCCGGCCTCAGGGACAAAACCTGTTCAAAATCCGGCCAAAAGTCCGGCCTCACATCAGACTTGCTTTTCTTCAGGTCCTTAGCCATTTTTTGAGGGGCCGGATATTTCCGAAATGTCCGGCCCGGATAATCCGGCCCTGGGACAAAACCGGGACAATATCCGGGCAAATGTCCGGCCCCTATACTGAGCAGCAAATCCTTAGGTCCTTAGCCGATTCGAGGGGCCGGATATTTCCGAAATATCCGGCCCGGATAATCCGGCCCGGATATTCCGGAAAAATCCGGCCAAGCAAACCGCAGAAACACCAAAACTAAAACGGGCATAACTTTAGCATCCGGACTCGATTTTGATGATCTTGGGCTTGTTTTGAAGCTAGGAACAAGCTCTATAAGATCATGCAAGAAACCATCATAGTCCAACAAGGGAGGATAGAAACAAATGATGAAAGGTTTGACCTATCTAAAAAGACATACCGGTAAAACCTCCAATCTCGAAAATGCAACAAGTTGCCCGTGCAAAAACCATTCTTGATGAACTAGAGCTTGTCATGAGAATAAGCACAAGCTCTAAATCATCACATGGATAAGATCCAAATAATAACTAAGAAAGATGATGAACCAAACTCGAAAACGCAACAAGTGATCTATGCAAAATCCGTTTTCGATGAACTAGAGCTTGTCATGAGAATAAGCACAAGCTCTAAAACATCACATGGATAAGGTCCAATAACAACCAAGAAAGATGATGCAATGATGCAAAGGTTTGAGCTCTCTCCGAAAGATACGATCGAGTTACTCACTCGAGAGCCCTCTTGATAGTACGGCAACTAAACTATAAACCGGTCTCCAACTACACTATGAGACCGGTGAGAAAGAAACCCTATCAAGAGCAAACCTTATACTTGCGCATTCCACTTGAGCTCGATGACGACGATCTTGACCTCAACAAGATGGAACGCCTTTCTTGCTTGTGCTTGCTTGATGAAGTCTTGTGGATTGCTCCCCCATAATCCACCATGGGAGAGCTTCTTCTTTGGTGCATCTTCACATAACCATGATCACCATATGGATGGCAAGACTCAAGCAAAGGATCTCTTCGAGATGGCTCATCTTGAACTTGCACTTCATTCTTCATTCTTCATCATATTGATGTCTTGAAGTAACTTGAGGGCTCACTTCATCTTCATCTTCAAGACATACTTGACACTTGATATCCTTCATCAATTTATTCTTATTGCAACCTTGAAGCCAACAAATGGTTCAAGAATTGCCTATGGACAACTCCTACAAATATAACTCAATGCAAACATTAGTCCATAGGGATTGTCATTAATTACCAAAACCACACATGGGGGCTCCATGCACTTTCAATCTCCCCCATTTTGGTAATTGATGAAAATCTCTTTGAGAGGGTTTATATAAGGAATTTAAGTAACAAATAAGTTGAATATATAAAGCAAACTCCCCCATAATATATGCATGTGTGAATGATCTTGACTTTCATTGCATATATTGGCATTCAAAGCCTAGTGGAGTTTCCTCTAAATATTCAACTATGCAAAGCAACAAGATGCAATGCAATAAAGGCACATGCTTAAGCACAAAGCAAAGACATAACCAAATTCCCTTAAACCCTCCAAACTTCTCCCCCATTGGCACCAATTTTCGAAATGGGTGAAAAATTTAGAAGGCCAATATAGTGAGAGTTCCTCCATAGCGTGTGCATTTCTCATAATTTGAGTGGAATCAAATGCACATATCCAATGACGAATATTCGGAAGGAATCACACTATAGATAGGATCAAAGATTGCAAAAGGATAACAAAGTCAAGAAGCTTCAACAAATGAAGCAAGCAACCAAATGAACCACAAGGAAGATACCAAAAGAAAGATAGATATTATGATAAGATCAAGAAGATTGCTCTAAATAATATGAGGAAGCTCCCCAAGGTTTGTGCACAAAACAAGACAATTTGCATTGGAGTATAAAGTGCACAAACATGGAATCATCACTCCATAATATCATTCGAAAACAAAAGATACCAAGTGAATCAAACTCTAATGATCACCACAAGATAGTGCTCTAAATCAAATGAGGAAGCTCCCCAAGGTACATGCATAAAATAAAATGTTGCATTTGAATAAAATATGCATGACATGGAATCCTCACTCCCTCATTTAAAACACAAACATTTTTAATAGATCATAGATAGAAAAATAAGCTAAACACTTGCAACAAACAAATAGTTGAGCAACAAGTAAGAGGCACCATAATAAAAAGGCTCAACCAAGATGATATGTGAAAGGCATGATAAAGCATATTATAAGACTATTACAAGGATGAGCAAAAAGCATTGTCATAGTCTTCAATGAATTATATTGCTTAGCATGACCAATCAACACGCAATAAATAAATAAGATATCAAAAGGAGATGTATCATCTCTTATGTGTATAAGTTTCTCTAAGTGGGCAATATCACAAAGATATTTATCCACAAAGAAACATGCACACACAAAATAGATACGCAAGAAAAATAGTATGATATCCAAGACGAAGTCATGCAATATACCAATAAGAATTTTTGCTTAATAGCATGGCCAAAGGCTCAATTTTATCTTATTGTACATTCATGAACTTCAACCACAAACAAATAAAATACATCACAAATATCAACAAGGGATAGAAGATAGTTGGGATGCATTTGAGAAAGGCAACAAGTATCACAAACGAGGATACCAAAAGAAGTAACTAAATTTGCACTTTCATCTATATTGCACATGTGAGAGCCTTGAGGAATTGATATGCAATAAAATTGCTAGATAGGCATAGTTGGGATGGATGAATCATGAGCATGATTTAAAAAACTTCCCAACAAATGCACTCATCTCAAATTACTCACATTCACAATAAAGAGGTTTCATTAAGACTTTTGCAAGAAGTACAACATTTGCAAATCAAGAAATTCATGCCAAGATGCAACCATAAGGTTGGATACAAGAAAAGTATGCATGAGAAGATACTTGTTACCAAGATAGCATTGGTGTGGATGTAGTAGATATGTGTTCGTTGACCATCCTAGCTTGCCTCAAGTTACCATTGAGTCACCACTTCTTTCCAAGAGTGAGACAAGCATTCAATGCATATCCATTGTACCTAACACAAAGGTAAGTGCAAAATGGTCCCCAAACTAATTGGGTCCGAAGTAGTTAGACACACTACAACATATAGGACAAACTCCACAATTCTATGTGCATATAGATATGAAATTGAATTTCATGCACATCTTAGCCAAATTAGGATTTGATGGAGTTTACCCTATATATTGGATCAAAGAAAGTGACACATGCCATAAGATATACATATATTAAATATGCATGCACAATACTTTCAAGAACCAAAGGAAGATACAATTTGGACAAAACACCAAATAAACCAAGAGACAATGGTTGTCCAAATTATATCAAAGAATCAAATCAACACAAGATTGACTCCAAAGACTTATCTCATTATAAGAGGCTAATTAAACCTAAACACAAAGGAATGAGATAACCAACTCCCAAGAGAGCAAGGTTCCAACAAATAAACCAAACCCTCGACACTTTTTATGATGGCACAAAGTACCAAAAGGAAATTTATGTCTCCCAAAACCAAATTTTTGATAATGATCAAGAGAAGTTTAAGCATTATAACAAATATAGGAGAGCTCCCCCAAGATTAGTGCATTATCTAGGATTTAGAATATGGATACAAAATGCACAAAACTAGGATCATCACGCAACCTATATCCACTAAAAATGCTAAGAAAGTTTGAATAGACAAATTAGATCCATGAGATGCAAGGAAGACACATGGGAGTCAAAGCACAACAAATTCATTGCAATAAATAAGGCAATTTAAACACAAGAGCCAATGTAGATATGATCAATAAATTTCTACCTCATAATAGATTGCCAATTGTCCTAGGACACAAGGTATTAGGAAATATTTCCCAGTGGTAGTTTGTAAGTATATGTAAGATCATATTTACACCAAATAAAGCATATGGTAAAAGATAAGAGTTAACCATCATGCAAAGAGAGTTTCTTGATAGTTTCAATTAGTCATGCCAACATTGCAAAGCAATTAATAGTATTCATACCAACATGCAAAGCAATTAATAGTATTCATACCAACATGCAAAGCAATTAATAGTATGACTTGAAGCATATGGTTTTCCAAAAATATATTGAGGGACACATTGTGAAAAACCATGCCAAGAAAAACTTTCACAAATAAGATCCACAAATATATTAGCAATGAAGCCATTTAAGCAAATTGGAACTTGTTTGAGAAAACATGTCACATATGAGAGATAATTTACAATATCAATTCTATGTGACACAACCTCAAATGTTCACATTTCCTAGGCTTGTAATATGCACAAAGCTTATTACTCCCCCATAATGTGATAAGGAATTTATTTTCACAAGAGGCAAATAAGATCCAACTAGAGATATTAATGGGCATTAGAATTTGAATTTCTCATGAAGATGATATACCACATAGAGACTAGATAATCTTGCAATATCAATTCTAAGTGATATTCCTCATGTACACACATTGTTAGGATTGTGAAATTCCTAAAGGCATATCACTCCCCCAAAATGTTATAGTTCATTAATCTCTCATAAGTGCCATATAAGATACAACAAGATGCAAAGAGGCTCCAACACAAGCACAAATACATGGTGTGCAACCTAACATTCATAGACTTGATTTCTCAAGAAAAACAAGTAGGATGCACAACATATACAAACACATGTTAGGAACAAAACTAACACATGCAAAGGGGCGAGTAACTTTCAATATAAATGAGTTGAGCACATGTTACCGCAAGGAGGAACATTGAATATATGATAGAAGCAAGATAACCAAGACTTGGCTTGAGATAATATAAATAATGAAGATCCCTTAATTCTTCATGATGTAGCCAAGTCTCCAATGCCCTCCAACAAGCACCTATTGATCAAGTTTTGGATTGTTGGTCCCCAACTAAGTTGGGTCCTAAGAGGTTAGTCACAATAGGCTTGGCAACACAAATGGTTCTTTTCTTGACACCACTTTGAGCACCAACATATTTGGCAAACACATTGCCACCCTCATCCTTACGAAGAGAATAAACATCATTAATGGTGATAGAGTTGGATGAGGTACCAATAGTGCACAAGGAGGAGATGTGGCCCTTCTCACGGCATATGTAGCAAGTTCTTTTCTTCTCCTTCTTCTCACTAGATTTCTCCACAATGGGAGCATTGACTTGTTTCTTCTTGGGAAGTGGCATTTCTTCAACTTGAGGTTGAATGTGAGTTTGAGCTTGAGGCCGCTTCCCTTTTTGCTTCTTCTTCAAAGGGCAAGATCTAACATGATGCCCTTCAATTTTGCACTTGAAGCAAACAATCTTGGCCGGGTCTTTGACTTGTACTTGGCCCTTCTTCTTATTGTTGTTCTTGGACTTGTTCTTGTTGTTGGAGTTGAATCCAAGTCCACTTTTGTCATTGGGGGATTGTTGCACACTCAACATCTTGTCAAGTTTGCATTTCCCTTCATGACTCTTTACCAAGTCGTTCTTCAAGGAAGTGACTTGGGCCTTGAGCTCTTTGATTTCCTCTACATGGTTAGTAACAACACAAGTACTAGAGGAAGTAGAACCTTTATTGTTAGAGCAACAAGGCAAGGAAGATAATTCATCACAAGATTTAGCGATACTATGAGTGGATGAATTACAAGGACTAGCACATTGCAATATAGCATTTTGAGTAGTAGTGCTAGTATCCACATGAGGCTCACAAGGTGTTTCCTTTGATATGATAGCCTCATGAGCTAACTTTAGCCTATCATGAGAGGCTAGAAGGTCCTCATGGGAGCTAGAAAGCTTTCCATGATTTTCTTCCAATTTCCCATAATTGCTAGTTAGCAATTCAAGTTGAGCCCTTAGCTCAACATTCTCCTTCAAGATAGATGCTTCACAACAAGTAGAGTTAGTAGCACAAGCATCATCACAAGACATATTAAGAAGAGATGGTAACATAGCATGCTCTTTTAAATAGGAAGCTTGAAGTTGCTCATGGGACTTGGTGAGGATAGAGTGTTCGCTCTCCAAGACCTTGTGGGCCTTGTCTAGATCATCTAGATCCTTAACAAGTTTATCATGACCAACACCAACTTTGGAATTTTCCTTTTTAAGCAATTTTACTTGAGCTTCCTCTTCTTCATATTCATCCTCATTCTTATCACCACGATACATATTAGGTTCCATGGTAGGAGGTACCGTGGAACCCTTGGCCATAAGGCATATATGAGGACCGTGAGATAAAGATGAGGAGTTACTTGAGGCTCCTTTCAAGATCTTGTCTTGACCAATAGAATCTTTGGTTTCCTCTACATTGTTAGACACACAACAACTAGAGGAAATAGAATCATTTTTATCATGGCCACAAGACAATGCAAGCATATCATCATTAGATTTTTTCAAGCAACTTACACATGATATGCAAGGACTATCAACACAAGCATGTAAATCATTTCTAGTGCTAGATGTGTTTAAGTCCAAAGATGAAGCATTGCAATGATATAGAGATGAAGAATCATCAATAGTAAGTTCAATATCAATATTCAATTTTCATCACCACTCACCATATCATTACCTTGTGTCTTACCACACTTTGGTGAAGTGGATGAAGATGAGAACTCATCACGGCCGGAAGTGGAAGCAAAACAATCATCCTCAATGATAGTGGACACATCATATTTATCTTGAAGCTTTGTCCATAATTCATGAGCGCTCCCAAAAGGCATGATTGAAGAAGTAACTACATTGCTCACAACAATGGAAAACACATGAGAAGCAAGAGCATCGAGACAAGAGTTTTTCTCCTCCTCAAGAGATAAATTTTGAGGATCCATAGGAGAAGAAAAACCCATGTCAAGAAATCGCTCCATGTCCGGGGACATATGCCGCAAAATATTAAGCACATAAATTTTCCATAGATCATAATTTGTGCCATCAAATATAAACAAGTTATTGTGCGCTAATCCCCTAACCGACATCTTTACTCTCAAGGCGGTGAAGCCTAAGAATGAGAGACCTTGCTCTGATACCAATTGAAAGGACACGGATGTCGCCTAGAGGGGGGGTGAATAGGCGATTTAAAACTTTTACGAGATGGGCTTAACAAATGCGGAATAAAACTAGCGTTTACTTTGTCAAGCCCAAAGCCTATATACTATGGTTCACCTATGTGCACCAACAACTTATTCTAAGCAATGGTTCACCTATGTGCACCAACAACTTATGCTAAGCAATACAAGCAAGTATGTGATAGCAAGATATATATAACTTCAAGCACGATGGCTATCACAAGGTAAAGTGCATAAGTAAAGAGCTCGGGTATAGAGATAACCGAGGCACGCAGGAGACGATGATTTATCCCGGAGTTCACACTCTTGCGAGTGCTAATCTCCGGTGGAGAGGTGCGGTTGCTTAGTGCTCCCGAACGCCACAAGAGGCTCACCTTGAGGTGTGGTTGCTCGATGCACACCAACGCCACAAAGGCCTCACCCCAAGATGCGATACTCACACCACACACCGAACGCCACAAAGGCGCCTCACCTAAATCTCCGGTGACCCTCGCCACAAAGGCCTAGGTCATGGTTCCACTAAGGGATTTCCTTCGAGGCGGAAACCGGGCCTTACACAAAGATTGGGGCACACATCCACAACTTAATTGGAGGCTCCCAACAAATCGCCACAAAGGCCTAGAATCCGTCTAGGGTTCCAAGAACCCAAGAGTAACAACCTTCTTGCTTTCACCACCACGAATCACCGTGGAGAACTCAAACCGATGCACCAAATGCAATGGCAAGAACACCACAAAGATGCTCAAGTCCTTCTCTCTCAAATTCCAACAAAGCTACAAAAGCTATTGGGGGAATAAGAGAGGAAGAACAAAGGAATTCACAAAGAACACCAAGATCTAGATCTAGAGAGTTCCACTCACAAAGAGATGGATTTGATTGGTAGAAGTGTAGATCTAGATCTCCTCTCTCTTTCCCTCAAATGGGGGCAAGAATCATGGAGGGATTGAGAGATAGTGCAAGCTTCTCTAGTTCAACAATGGAGGAGAGAGAGAGTGAGAGAAGCAACAGCCCAAGGAGGAAGAAGGGGGTATTTATACCCCCAAGAAAATCGAGCCGTTGGGCAAAACTAGGGCCGGATAATCCGGCCTAAGTAAGGGCCGGATAATCCCCCCCCCGGATAATCCGGCCTCAGTGGACAAAACCTGGTCAAAATCCGGCCAAAAGTCCGGCCTCACATCGACTTGCTTTTCTTCAGTGTCCTTAGCCATTTTTTGAGGGGCCGGATATTTCCGAAATGTCCGGCCCGGATAATCCGGCCCCGGGACAAAACCGGGACAATATCCGGCAAATGTCCGGCCCCTATACTGAGCAGCAAATCCTTAGGTCCTTAGCCGATTTCGAGGGGGCCGGATATTTCCGAAATATCCGGCACGGATAATCCGGCCCGGATATTCTGGAAAAATCCGGCCAAGCAAACTGCAGAAACACCAAAACTAAAACGGTCATAACTTTAGCATCCAGACTCCGATTTTGATGATCTTGGGCTTGTTTTGAAGCTAGGAACAAGCTCTATAAGATCATGCAGGAAACCATCATAGTACAACAAGGGAGGATAGAAACAAATGATGAAAGGTTTGACCTATCTAAAAAAGACATACCGGTAAAACCTCCAATCTCGAAAATGCAACAAGTTGCCCGTGCAAAAACCATTCTTGATGAACTAGAGCTTGTCATGAGAATAAGCACAAGCTCTAAATCATCACATGGATAAGATCCAAATAATAACTTAGAAAGATGATGAACCAAACTCGAAAACGCAACAAGTGATCTATGCAAAATCCGTTTTCGATGAACTAGAGCTTGTCATGAGAATAAGCACAAGCTCTAAAACATCACATGGATAAGGTCCAATAACAACCAAGAAAGATGATGCAATGATGCAAAGGTTTGAGCTCTCTCCGAACGATACGATCGAGTTACTCACTCGAGAGCCCTCTTGATAGTACGGCAACTAAACTATAAACCGGTCTCCAACTACACTATGAGACCGGTGAGAAAGAAACCCTATCAAGAGCAAACCTTATACTTGCGCATTCCACTTGAGCTCGATGACGACGATCTTGACCTCAACAAGATGGAACGCCTTTCTTGCTTGTGCTTGCTTGATGAAGTCTTGTGGATTGCTCCCCCATAATCCACCATGGGAGAGCTTCTTCTTTGGCGCATCTTCACATAACCATGATCACCATATGGATGGAAAGACTCAAGCAAAGGATCTCTTCGAGATGGCTCATCTTGAACTTGCACTTCATTCTTCATTCTTCATCATATTGATGTCTTGAAGTAACTTGAGGGCTCACTTCATCTTCATCTTCAAGACATACTTGACACTTGATATCCTTCATCAATTTCTTCTTGTTGCAACCTTGAAGCCAACAAATGGTTCAAGAATTGCCTATGAACAACTCCTACAAATATAACTCAATGCAAACATTAGTCCATAGGGATTGTCATTAATTACCAAAACCACACATGGGGGCTCCATGCACTTTCACTCGCATCCCGGTCTGTTAAGCATCTCTCCCATACGCGTTCCCCCAAAGGGTTCCGGTGGGCTGCTACTCGTTCAGTTGTTGAATCAGCCTCATCGTAACGTTCCGGTATCGCGGCCCTTGCCTGCTGGTACCTTGGTGGAGGCATTTCCTCTTCATCGTACGCTGCCCTTGCAGCTCGATAATTTTTCCCGGTTTCATATCTACCGGCATGATTGTTTCCGGCATAGCCTCTTCCGGCGTAGCCTCGATCTGCCCCTTGGCTTCTTCTACCGGCATCGTGTTGCCCGGCTTGTTGTTTTCCGGCAAGAACCGGATCGTACACAGTCAATTGTTGTGTATTCATTTCTTTTTCTTTTCTTTCCAGATGGGGGGACGATGCCTGCCCATGGGACTTGCTTCCGGCATTCTTTGTCGAACGCACAGATTTTGACACCGCAGCTTTGTTTGCTCTATCAAGCTCAGCATTTTGTTCCTGAATCATGTCAAGCAACTCCCTAACACGATCCTGTTGTTTTGCTAAAGCATCTCTGGTAAGGGACTCACACAGCTCTACAGCAGCCCTAGCAGCTTTTATGGTTTTATCCGGGCTACTGTACTTAGGTTTTTCTACGATTCTCAAAGATGCAGAGGTGCTTTTGCCGGCAAGAACTTCCTTACGCAGATCCTGATCTAGATTGCGAGCCTTAAGCCGGTTTTCCGGCACCCTAGCAGCCTGAGCGCTAACAGAAGCAAAGCCATGGGAAGCGTTATACTCGCGTAGGATTAGGTTCAGCTCGCGCTGCGCCCGGATGATGTCCGCGCCCCCGGAGAGCAGCTTCTTGCGCGTTGCCTCCAGCTCTGCTTGTGCTGCAGCAGGGTCGATGTTCTGCGCGATGGGCATCGCCAACACGTTCATCGCCGCTTGCAGAGGAGTCTCCGGTGGCGCTGTAGATGCACTTGCAGCACCTTGGTCGCGCTCGGTCGGCTGTTTGGCCGCGCGCGTGGACTTCGCCTGCCCAACGCCTTCCGTCGCGACCTCCTTGCCGGTGTCAGCCGCGCCAACGACCAGCACCTCGACGCTGCCGGCGGCGTGGCTGCCGCGAACTGCAGATCTTGGCAGGTCCGGCGCTACCAGCACCGGCGAGAGGCACTGGCGCGCAGGGACGGTGCCGTAGTAGACGCGGAGGCTCCCGAACTCGATGACGCTGTCGTTCTTGGGGAACTTACCTCCATTGGCGAAGCAGCCTGTGTTGTCGTTGATGAAGTCCATGCCGAGGACGCGGTCGACAAGCGCGGTCGACAAGCGCGGTGACGACACGCTCGCCGGCGATGGTGAGGATGCCCGCCCGAATATGAACTCCAGCAAGCGCCGCTTCTTGCCCCACGGTGCGCGCCAACTGTCGTCGTGGTGAACAGACAGATGCCATAGGATGGCTTAAGTTGGGGCCGAATGGGCGCTAGAGGATTCGGGGGAGGGTTTTGGTTATATGGGATTGATTTCCGGAAGGATTTCCAGATGAACTTGGCCTTGGCCAGAGGTAGAAGAAGAACACTAGAACTATTTCCTCTTCAGATCTTTCTATTCCTTGATCAAAAGAGATTACAGGTTTCTGGATCCAAGATAGAATATGCCCGCGATGGGGTGTGCCCCCTCTCCTTATATAGGGGAGAGGGTGGCTTACATGGGAAGAAACCATAGGAAACCCTAATGGCATCTTTGACTAGACAAACTACTTTATAAAGCCTCTTTGGCCACCGGTGACGCCGGTATCTCTTTAATCAGGAGGAGTGACGTCCTCCAGATGCTTTTGGCGTCATCTTCTTCTTTGGCGCCAGGGCTTCGTTTAAAGCTACTTTGCTTAGCTCATCCTTGTCCTCTAGCTCTTGAGAGAATCTTTGACCAGTCTTTCCGACGTGCTACAGTGCACCCCGTACCGGTAATCCGGTACCTTCTTAGCTACTTTCGGCATACCCCTCCTGGGGATGCCGGTATAGATTTACGTAGCCAAAATCTTAGCTTCACAGCCCGGAATAATCTTTAAACCGGTATCTTGATAGTTCAAACCATCCGGTTTGCCAGGCCTTTGGCCTACCGGGGGTCATCCCCCCAACAGTGTATGCAGTGAATATTGATGTCTTATCCCCTCATCACTAAAAAAATCATTGAGTGTGTAGTTCTTGAACTCGGAGCCGTTGTCACTTCTTATTGCCAATATAAGGAGGTTGTGTTGACGTTGCACCTCGGTGGCAAAGTCAATGAAGAGTTTTTGAGTCTCATCTTTCTTCTTGAGAAAGTATACTGATAACGCGTGAAGCACACGTCCGTTGGGAACCCCAAGTGGAAGGTGTGATGCGTATAGCAGCAAGTTTCCCTCAGTATGAAACCAAGGTTGTCGAACCACTAGGAGATGAAGACCACGTGAAGGTTGTTGGTGAAGGAGTGTAGTGCGGCGTAACACCAGGGATTCCGGCGCCAACGTGGAACCTGCACAACACAACCAAAATACTTTGCCCCAACTTAACAGTGAGGTTGTCAATCTCACCGGCTTGCTGTAAACAAAGGATTAAACGTATGGTGTGGAGAATGATGTTTGCTTGTGAAGAACAACAGAGAACAATGATTGCAGTAGATTGTATTCAGATGTAAAAGAATGGACCGGGGTCCACAGTTCACTAGTGGTGTCTCTCCAATAAGATAAATAGCATGTTGGGTGAACAAATTACAGTTGGGCAATTGACAAATAGAGAGGGTATAACAATGCACATACATATCATGATGACTGATACATCTCAAACGTATCTATAATTTCTTATGTTCCATGCTACTTTAATGATGATACTCACATGTTTTATA
>NC_061514.1:204813328-204865355 GCF_022539505.1 Lolium rigidum
CCCCTCTCCGGCAGGTGCGAGGCGATCTCCGAATCCCCGAGATGGGATTGGCGGCGGCGGCGTCTGCGGAACTTTTCCGTATCGTGGCTCTCGGTAATAGGGTTTTCGCGACGGAGAGTTTAAGTAGGCGGAAGGGCAAAGTCGGAGGAGGCACGGGGGCCCCACACCATAGGCCGGCGCGGGCCCCTCCTTGGCCGCACCGCCCTATGGTTAGGGTGCCTCGTGGCCCCACTTCGTATCCTCTTCGGTCTTCTGGAAGCTCCGTGGAAAAATAAGACCCTGGGCGTTCGTTTCGTCCAATTCCGAGAATATTGCCTGTGTAGGATTTCTGAAACCAAAAACAGCACAAAACAGGAACTGGCGCTTCAGCATCTCATTAATAGGTTAGTGCCGAAAATGCGTATAAATGATGTAAAGTGTGTATAAAACATGTGAGTATTGTCATAAAACTAGCATGGAACATAAGAAATTATAGATACGTTTGAGACGTATCATATACCCAAGTATATCTTGAATAGTCATCAACAATCACCAAGCAATGTTTCTTCGCACCAAGACTTGCATGAGTGGTAGGACCAAAGAGATCCACATGAAGGAGCTCCAAGATACTCTTAGAAGAGATAATAGTCTTGCTTGGGTGCGGAGAGTCATGCATTTTGCCTTCAATGCAAGCCTATAAAAACGATCTTTGGCAAAAGAAACATTGTCCATTAGTCCCACAATATGGTTCTACTTGTGAAGACTTTGCAAAATTCTCATGTTTACATGGGCCAAGCGGCGATGCCACAACCAACCCACATCCGCCTTTCCGAATAGGCACATCGCACTTAACGTGGTGGCCCCCGAGAAGTCCACCACATACAAGTTATGTTCGCGATACCCAACGAAAGCGACTTTTAGAGTCTTGCTCCACAAGAGGACCACAATATCATTATCAATAAAGATGGCGAAACCCATCTTGCCGAGGGCGGAAACGGACAATAAATTGTAACCAAGGGTTTTGACAAGCATGACGTCCACAAGAGTAATGTTGTGTGCAACCACAACCTTGCCAAAACCCAATACCTCGGATGTGAATTATCGCCAAAGGAGACAGTGATATCAAGAAGGTTAGGCCTCAACTCCTTGACGAGATTATTGCCGCCGGTCATATGACTTGTGCATCCACTATCAAGCACCCATTTTGAACCTCCGGCGGCATAGTCCTACATGAGATCAATTCTTGGAATTAGGTACCCATTTTTATATGGGTCCTCTTTTGTTACAAGGGTCTTTGGGACCCAAATAGACCAAGCAATATAACCATCATCAGGGCCAACATATTTTGCATACACATCACCATAATAATATTTAAATAAAACATAGTGAGGGTTAGCAAATCCTGCATTATCATCATTAATGGTTTTAGCCTTTGGGGCATCACCATTAGTGACAACTTTCTTCTTTTCTTGTGAGGGCTTGGCCTTCTTCTTGTTTGCCTTCTTTGCCTTGGCATTAAAGCCAAGACCCTCCTTCCCATTGTTTGACCTTTGCTTACTCAAGAGGTCATCCAAAGAAAATTTACTTTGGGGAGAGGAGGCCTTAGCAAGTTCATCCTTAAACCTAGCATTTTACTCAACAATATTTGCATGATCACAAGAAGAGGTAGAGGAGCTAGGCACATCATATTTAGCAAGCCTAATGTGAAGTTTCTCATTAGACTTGGAGAGGAGAGATTATTCACTCTTCAAAGCTTTGTGAGCCTTGTCTAGTTCATCTAGATCCTTCACAAGTTTCTCATGATCAAAACCAAATTTGAACTTTTCCTTTTTAAGCACTTTTGCCTTAGCCCTAGCAAGATCTCTTTCTTTAGTAAGCTTAGCAATTTCATCTTGAGGCGCTTCAAGAGTTTCTAGCCTCTCTTCAAGAGAAGGTATAGTTTCTTGTCCTTCCTCATGGGCATTTTTTAGAGCGGTTATTTCAAGAGAATCCTCTCTTTCTATTTGACATTTTTTTTATCAAGAGTATCATATAGTTGTGCTAGACGAATCATGAGAACCGAAACATGGTTTTTAGTGTCACCTTTCAAGTTAGGAATGAACTCATCGAAATCAAGCATTTCTTGTTTCATTTTTAAGCTAGCATGATCAACCCCTAGAGCATTTGATATGTTAGGCATAGAGAGTTTAGGGGATGATACCTCGGAAGACTTAGCCACGAGGCAACTTTCTTCCTTCATGTGAATATCCTCATTGGGGGATTCAATTGGTGATGAAGAGTTGGTGGAGAGGGAAGCAAGAGCAACCAACCCATTGGAAGTTTCATCTTCTTCTTCATCATCATCATCCCCGGATGTGTATTCTTCTTGAGTTGATAGCACAATAGATGTATCCAAGGAGGACCTTTCCATGAAGCAATGTGCATTCTTAATGTGAGGTTTCTTATTGGGGGATTCAAAGAGATATGAAGAGGGAATATTGGTGGTGGCAATGGCGGCCACTTCCTTTGAGGTCTCTTCTTCATCACTACTACTATCATTGGGCAACCCCAAGAGGAATATTGGTGGTGGCAATGGCGTGTATTTCACACGTTCGTTGGGCAACCCCAAGAGGAAGGTATGATGAGCACAGCAGCAAGTTTTCCCTCAGAAAGAAACCAAGGTTTATCGAACCAGGAGGAGCCAAGAAGCACGTTGAAGGTTGATGGCGGCGGGATGTAGTGCGGCGCAACACCGGAGATTCCGGCGCCAACGTGGAACCTGCACAACACAACCAAACTACTTTGCCCCAACGAAACAGTGAGGTTGTCAATCTCACCGGCTTGCTGTAACAAAGGATTAACCGTATTGTGTGGAAGATGATTGTTTGCGAGAAAACAATAGAACAAGTATTGCGAGTAGATTGTATTTCGGTAAAGAGAATTGGACCGGGGTCCACGGTTCACTAGAGGTGTCTCTCCCATAAGACGAACGAGCATGTTGGGTGAACAAATTACGGTTGGGCAATTGACAAATAAAGAGAGCATGACAATGCACATACATATCATGATGAGTATAGTGAGATTTAATTGGGCATTACGACAAAGTACATAGACCGCCATCCAAGCTGCATCTATGCCTAAAAAGTCCACCTTCGAGGTTATCATCCGAACCCCCTCCGGTATTAAGTTGCAAAGCAACGGACAATTGCATTAAGTATGGTGCGTAATGTAATCAACAACTACATCCTTAGACATAGCATCAATGTTTTATCCCTAGTGGCAACAGCACAACACAACCTTAGAACTTTACATCACTTGTCCGGTGTCAATGCGAGGCATGAACCCACTATCGAGCATAAGTACTCCCTCTTGGAGTTAAAAGCATCTACTTGGCCAGAGCATCTACTAATAACGGAGAGCATGCAAGATCATAAACAACACATAAGCATAACTTTGATAATCAACATAACAAGTATTCTCTATTCATCGGATCCCAACAAACGCAACATATAGAATTACATATAGATGATCTTGATCATGATAGGCAGCTCACAAGATCCGACAATGATAGCACAATGGGGAGAAGACAACCATCTAGCTACTGCTATGGACCCATAGTCCAGGGGTAGACTACTCACACATCACACCGGAGGCGACCATGGCGGCGTAGAGTCCTCCGGGAGATGAATCCCCTCTCCCGGCGGGGTGCCGGAGGCGATCTCCCGGATCCCCGAGATGGGATCGGCGGCGACGGCGTCTCGGTAATGTTTTCCGTATCGTGGCTCTCGGTGCTGGGGGTTTCGTCACGGAGGCTATTTGTAGGCGGAAGGGCAAGTCGAGAGGCGGCACGGGGGGCCCACACCACGGGGCCGCGCGGCCAAGGGGGGCCGCGCCGCCCTAGGGTTTGGCTCCCCGTGGCCCCTCTTCGTCTCGTCTTCGGACTTCGGAAGCTTCGTGAGAAAATAGGCCTCTGGGCTTTTATTTCGTCCAATTCCGAGAATATTTCTTTACTAGGATTTCTGAAACCAAAAACAGCGAGAAAACGACAAGCGGCACTTCGGCATCTTGTTAATAGGTTAGTTCCGAGAAAATGCACGAATATGATATAAAGTGTGCATAAAACATGTAGATAACATCAATAATGTGGCATGGAACACAAGAAATTATCGATACGTTGGAGACGTATCAGCATCCCCAAGCTTAGTTCTGCTCGTCCCGAGCGGGTAAAACGATAACAAAGATAATTTCGGAGTGACATGCCATCATAAACTTGATCATACTATTTGTAAAGCATATGTAGAGAATGCAGCGATCAAAACAATGGTGATGACATGAGTAAACAAGTGAATCATAAAGCAAAGACTTTTCATGAATAGCACTTCAAGACAAGCATCAATAAGTCTTGCATAAGAGTTAACTCATAAAGCAATAATTCAAAGTAAAGGTATTGAAGCAACACAAAAGAAGATTAAGTTTCAGCGGTTGCTTTCAACTTGTAACATGTATATCTCATGGATATTGTCAACATAGAGTAATATAATAAGTGCAATAAGCGAATATGTAGGAATCAATGCACAGTTCACACAAGTGTTTGCTTCTTGAGGTGGAGAGAAATAGGTGAACTGACTCAACATTGAAAGTAAAAGAATGGTCCTTCATAGAGGAAAAGCATCGATTGCTATATTTGTGCTAGAGCTTTGATTTTGAAAACATGAAACAATTTTGTCAACGGTAGTAATAAAGCATATGCATCATGTAAATTATATCTTATAAGTTGCAAGCCTCATGCATAGTGTACTAATAGTGCCCGCACCTTGTCCTAATTAGCTTGGACTACCTGGATTATCACCGCAATACATATGCTTTAACCAAGTATCACAAAGGGGTACCTCTATGCCGCACTGTACAAAGGTCTAAGGAGAAAGCTCGCATTTGGATTTCTCGCTTTTGATTATTCTCAACTTAGACATCCATACCGGGACAACATAGACAACGAGATAATGGACTCCTCTTTTAATGCTTTAAGCATTCAACAACAATTAATTCTTTTCTCATTAGAGATTTGAGGATGTTTGTCCAAAACTGAAACTTCCACCATGAAACATGGCTTTAGTTAGCGGCCCAATGTTCTTCTCTCACAATATGCATGCTCAAACCATTCAACTCGGTGTAGATCGCCCTTACTTCGGACAAGACGAACATGCATAGCAACTCACATGAAATTCAACAATGAGTTGATGGCGTTCCCCGAGTAAACATGGTTATCGCACAACAAGCAACTTAATAAGAGATAAAGTGCATAATTACATATTCAATACCACAATAGTTTTTAAGCTATTTGTCCCATGAGCTATATATTGCAAAGGTGAATGATGGAATTTTAAAGGTAGCACTCAAGCAATTTACTTTGGAATGGCTGGAAAATACCATGTAGTAGGTAGGTATGGTGGACACAAATGGCATAGTGGTTGGCTCAAGTATTTTGGATGCATGAGAAGTATTCCCTCTCGATACAAGGTTTAGGCTAGCAAGGCTTGTTAGAAACAAACACAAGGATGAACCGGTGCAGCAAAACTCACATAAAAGACATATTGAAAACATTATAAAACTCTACACCGTCTTCCTTGTTGTTCAAACTCAATACTAGAAATTATCTAGACCTTAGAGAAACCAATTATGCAAACCAAATTTTAGCATGCTCTATGTATTTCTTCATTAATGGGTGCAAAGCATATGATGCAAGAGCTTAAACATGAGCACAACAATTGCCAAGTATCACATTACCCAAGACATTATAGCAATTACTACATGTATCATTTTCCAATTCCAACCATATAACAATTTAACGAAGGAGAAACTTCGCCATGAATACTATGAGTAGAAACCAAGGACATATTTGTCCATATGCTACAGCGGAGTGTGTATCTCTCCCATAAAGTGAATGCTAGGATCCTTTTTATTCAAACAAAACAAAAACAAAAACAAACCGACGCTCCAAGAAAAAGCACATAAGATGTGGCCGAATAAAAATGTAGTTTCAGGGGAGGAACCTGATAATTTGTTGATGAAGAAGGGGATGCCTTGGGCATCCCCAAGCTTAGACGCTTGAGTCTTCTTGATATATGCAGGTGTGAACCACCGGGTGCATCCCCAAGCTTAGAGCTTTCACTCTCCTTGATCATGTTGCATCATACTCCTCTCTTGATCCTTGAAAACTTCCTCCACACCAAACTCGAAACAACTCATTAGAGGGTTAGTGCACAATATAAATTGACATATTCAGAGGTGACACAATCATTCTTAACACTTCTGGACATTGCATAATGCTACTGGACATTAGTGGATCAAAGAAATTCATCCAACATAGCGAAAGAGGCAATGCGAAATAAAAGGCAGAATCTGTCAAAACAGAACAGTTCGTATTGACGAATTTTAAAATGGCACCAGACTTGCTCAAATGAAAATGCTCAAATTGAATGAAAGTTGCGTACATATCTGAGGACCATGCACGTAAATTGGCATAATTTTCTGAGCTTCCTGCAGGGCAGTGGGCTCAGATTCGTGACAGCAAAGAAATCTGGAACTGCGCAGTAATCCAAATCTAGTACTTACTTTTCTATCAACGGCTTAACTTGGCACAACAAAACTCAAAACTAAGATAAGGAGAGGTTGCTACAGTAGTAAACAACTTCCAAGACACAAAATAAAAACCAAGTACTGTAGCAAAATAACACATGGGTTATCTCCCAAGAAGTTCTTTCTTTATAGCCATTAAGATGGGCTCAGCAGTTTTAATGATGCACTCGCAAGAAATAGTATTTGAAGCAAAAGAGAGCATCAAGAGGCAAATTCAAAACACATTTAAGTCTAAAATGCTTCCTATGCATAGGAATCTTGTAAATAAACAAGTTCATGAAGAGCAAAGTAACAAGCATAGGAAGATAAAACAAGTGTAGCTTCAAAAATTTCAGCACATAGAGAGGTGTTTTAGTAACATGAAAATTTCTACAACCATATTTTCCTCTCTCATAATAATTTTCAGTAGCATCATGAGCAAACTCAACAATGTAACTATCACATAAAGCATTCTTATCATGAGTCTCATCCATAAAATTATTACTCTCCACGTAAGCATAATCAATTTTATTAGTTGTAGTGGGAGCAAATTCAACAAAGTGGCTATCATCATATATAGGAGGCATATTGTAATCATAAAAGAAAATTTTCTCCTCAATGCTTGGGGGACTAAAAAGATCATGCTCATCAGAGCCAGCTTCCCCAAGCTTAGAATTTTCCATAGCATTAGCAACAATGGTGTTCAAAGCATCCATAGTAATAACATTCCCATTAGCATGCATATAAAGTTCCATGGGTTTTTTAATTCTCTCTTCAAACACATCATGTCCTAATTCAAGATAAAGTTCATAAAGATCTCTCATATTTTTGTTGTTTTCCATTATGCTTAACTAGTGAAATAAAAACATGCATGATATTAAGTAAAGTAAAACAAGTAACTAATTTTTTTGTGTTTTTGATATAGAGTGCAAGACAGTAAATAAAGTAAAGCTAGCAACTAATTTTTTTTGTGTTTTGATATAATGCAGCAAACAAAGTAGTAAATAAAATAAAGCAAGACAAAAACAAAGTAAAGAGATTGAGAAGTGGAGACTCCCCTTGCAGCGTGTCTTGATCTCCCCGACAACGGCGCCGGAAAATATGCTTGATGGCGTGTATTTCACACGTTCGTTGGGCAACCCCAAGAGGAAGGTATGATGAGCACAGCAGCAAGTTTTCCCTCAGAAAGAAACCAAGGTTTATCGAACCGGGAGGAGCCAAGAAGCACGTTGAAGGTTGATGGCGGCGGGATGTAGTGCGGCGCAACACCGGAGATTCCGGCGCCAACGTGGAACCTGCACAACACAACCAAACTACTTTGCCCCAACGAAACGGTGAGGTTGTCAATCTCACCGGCTTGCTGTAACAAAGGATTAACCGTATTGTGTGGAAGATGATTGTTTGCGAGAAAACGATAGAACAAGTATTGCGGTAGATTGTATTTCGATAAAGAGAATTGGACCGGGGTCCACAGTTCACTAGAGGTGTCTCTCCCATAAGACGAACGAGCATGTTGGGTGAACAAATTACGGTTGGGCAATTGACAAATAAAGAGAGCATGACAATGCACATACATATCATGATGAGTATAGTGAGATTTAATTGGGCATTACGACAAAGTACATAGACCGCCATCCAAGCTGCATCTATGCCTAAAAAGTCCACCTTCGAGTTATCATCCGAACCCCCTCCGGTATTAAGTTGCAAAGCAACAGGACAATTGCATTAAGTATGGTGCGTAATGTAATCAACAACTACATCCTTAGACATAGCATCAATGTTTTATCCCTAGTGGCAACGAGCACAACACAACCTTAGAACTTTACGTCCATTGTCCCGGTGTCAATGCGGGCATGAACCCACTATCGAGCATAAGTACTCCCTCTTGGAGTTAAAAGCATCTACTTGGCCAGAGCATCTACTAATAACGGAGAGCATGCAAGATCATAAACAACACATAAGCATAACTTTGATAATCAACATAACAAGTATTCTCTATTCATCGGATCCCAACAAACGCAACATATAGAATTACATATAGATGATCTTGATCATGATAGGCAGCTCACAAGATCCGACAATGATAGCACAATGGGGAGAAGACAACCATCTAGCTACTGCTATGGACCCATAGTCCAGGGGTAGACTACTCACACATCACACCGGAGGCGACCATGGCGGCGTAGAGTCCTCCGGGAGATGAATCCCCTCTCCGGCGAGGTGCCGGAGGCGATCTCTCGGATCCCCGAGATGGGATCGGCGGCGACGGCGTCTCGGTAATGTTTTCCGTATCGTGGCTCTCGGTACGGGGGTTTCGTCACGGAGGCTATTTGTAGGCGGAAGGGCAAGTCGAGAGGCGGCACGGGGGGCCCACACCACGGGGCCGCGCGGCCAGGGGGGCCGCGCCGCCCTAGGGTTTGGCTCCCCGTGGCCCCTCTTCGTCTCGTCTTCGGTCTTCGGAAGCTTCGTGAGAAAATAGGCCTCCGGGCTTTTATTTCGTCCAATTCCGAGAATATTTCTTTACTAGGATTTCTGAAACCAAAAACAGCGAGAAACGACAGCGGCACTTCGGCATCTTGTTAATAGGTTAGTTCCAGAAAATGCACGAATATGATATAAAGTGTGCATAAAACATGTAGATAACATCAATAATGTGGCATGGAACACAAGAAATTATCGATACGTTGGAGACGTATCAGGGGGGGTGATACGTCTCCGACGTATCGATAATTTCTTATGTTCCATGCTACATTATTGATGATATCTACATGTTTTATACACATTATATGTCGTATTTATGCATTTTCCGGCACTAACCTATTAACGAGATGCCGAAGAGCCGCTGTCGTTTTCACTGCTTTTGGTTTCGTAAATCCTAGTAAGGAAATATTCTCGGAATTGGACGAAATCAACGCCCAGGGGCCTATTTTTACACGAAGCTTCCAGAAGACCGGAGGGGAGACGAAGTGGGGCCACGGGGCGCCGCCACACCAGGGCGGCGCGGCCTAGAGGGGGCCCGCGCGGCCCTAGCGTGTGGGGCCCCCGTGACTCTCCCGACTCCGCCCTTCCGCCTACTTAAAGCCTTCGTCGCGAAACCCTCCGTACCGAGAGCCACGATACGGAAAACCTTATCGAGACGCCGCCGCCGCCAATCCCATCTCGGGGATTCAGAGATCGCCTCCGCACCCTGCCGAGAGGGGAATCATCTCCCGGAGGACTCTTCATCGCCATGATCGCCTCCGGAGTGATGAGTGAGTAGTTCACCCCTGGACTATGGGTCCATAGCAGTAGCTAGATGGTCGTCTTCTCCTTATGTGCTTCATTGTCGGATCTTGTGAGCTGCCTAACATGATCAAGATCATCTATCTCGTAATTCTATATGTTGTGTTTGTCGGGATCCGATGGATAGAGAATACTATGTTATGGTGATTATCAAGTTATTACCTATGTGTTGTTTATGATCTTGCATGCTCTCCGTTATTAGTAGAGGCTCAGCCAAGTTTTTGCTCTTAACTCCAAGAGGGAGTATTTATGCTCGATAGTGGATTCATGCCTCCATTAAATGCAGGACGATGACGAAAAGTTCTAAGGTTGTGGATGTCGTCGTTGCCACTAGGAATAAAACATTGATGCTATGTCTAAGGATGTAGTTATTGATTACATTACGCACCATACTTAATGCAATTGTCTCGTTGTTTGCAACTTAATACCGGAAGGGGTTCGGATGATAACTCGAAGGTGGACTTTTTAGGCATAGATGCATGCTGGATAGCGGTCTATGTACTTTGTCGTAATGCCCAATTAAATCTCACTATATTTATCATATCATGTATGTGCATTGTCATGCCCTCTCTATTTGTCAATTGCCCGACCGTAATTTGTTCACCCAACATGCTATTTATCTTATGGGAGAGACACCTCTAGTGAACTGTGGACCCCGGTCCTATTCTTTACATCGCATACAATCTATCGCAATTGTTCTTTACTCGTTTTCTCGCAAACAATCATCTTCCACACAATACGGTTAATCCTTTGTTACAGCAAGCCGGTGAGATTGACAACCTCACCTGTTTCGTTGGGGCAAAGTACTTTGGTTGTGTTGTGCAGGTTCCACATTGGCGCCGGAATCTCCGGTGTTGCGCCGCACTACATCCCGCCACCATCAACCTTCAACGTGCTTCTTGGCTCCTCCCGGTTCGATAAACCTTGGTTTCTTTCGAGGGAAAACTTGCTCGCTGTGCGCATCATACCTTCCTCTTGGGGTTCCCAACGAACGTGTGAGTTACACGCCATCAAGCATATTTTCCGGCGCCGTTGTCGGGGAGATCAAGACACGCCGCAAGGGGAGTCTCCACTTCCCAATCTCTTTACTTTGTTTTTGTCTTGTTTTATTTTATTTACTACTTTGTTTGCTGCACTTAAACAAAACACAAAAAAATTAGTTGCTAGCTTTACTTTATTTACCTGTCTTGCTCTCTATATCAAAAACACAAAAAAATTAGTTACTTGCATTTACTTTATCTAGTTTGCTTTATTTACTACTGCTAAAATGAATACTCCTGAAAACACTAAGTTGTGTGACTTCACAAACACAAATAATAATGATTTCCTATGCACACCTATTGCTCCACCTGCTACTACAGCAGAATTCTTTGAAATTAAACCTGCTTTACTGAATATTGTCATGAGAGCAATTTTCTGGTATTAGTTCTGATGATGCTGCTGCCCATCTTAATAATTTTGTTGAACTATGTGAAATGCAAAAGTATAAGGATGTAGATGGTGATATTATAAAATTGAAATTGTTTCCTTTCTCATTAAGAGGAAGAGCTAAAGATTGGTTGCTATCTTTGCCTAAGAATAGTATTGATTCATGGACTAAATGTAAGGATGCTTTTATTGGTAGATATTATCCTCCCGCTAAAATTATATCTTTGAGAAGTAGCATAATGAATTTCAAGCAATTAGATAATGAACATGTTGCTCAAGCATGGGAGAGAATGAAATCTTTGGTAAAGAATTGCCCAACCCATGGACTCGACTACTTGGATGATCATCCAAACCTTCTATGCAGGACTAAATTTTTCTTCGCGGAATTTATTGGATTCAGCTCGCTGGAGGTACCTTTATGTCCATCACTTTGGGGGCGGCTACAAAGCTTCTTGATGATATGATGATAAATTACTCCGAATGGCACACGGAAAGAGCTCCACAAGGTAAGAAGGTAAATTCTGTTGAAGAAACCTCCTCCTTGAGTGATAAGATTGATGTGATTATGTCTATGCTTGTGAATGGCAGATCTAATGTTGATCCAAATAATGTTCCTTTAGCTTCATTGGTTGCTCAAGAAGAAAATGTTGAAGTGAATTTCATTAAAAACAATAATTTCAACAACAATGCTTATAGGAACAATTCTGGTAATAACTATAGGCCATATCCTTCTGTTAATGGTAATGGTTATGGTAATTCTTATGGAAATTCTTACAACAATAATAGGAGTGTACCCCTGGTCTTGAAGCTATGCTTAAAGAATTTATTAGTACACAAACTGCTTTTAACAAATCTGTTGAGGAAAAGCTTGATAAAATTGATATCCTTGCTTCTAGAGTTGATAGACTTGCCTCTGATGTTGATCTTTTAAAATTGAAAGTTATGCCTAATAAGGATATTGATAATAAGATTACTACTACAACAAATGCCATCCAAGTTAGAATTAATGAGAATATAAGATTAATGGCTGAATTGCGTGCTAGGTGGGATAGAGAAGAAAATGAAAAACTAGCTAAAGAGAATAATGTAGCTAAAGTTTGGACTACTACCACCACAAGTAATGTTGATTCCTCACATGTTGCTGCACCTCCTACTATCAATGGTAAAATAATTGGTGTTGGCAATGTTTCTGCTCCTAGTGCAAAGCGTACAAAACTGCCTGAAATTGCTAAAACTGCTTGTGATAAAACTGCTGAAATTTTTTCCAACCTTGGGGACAATGATCCCATTGCTGTAGCTCATAATGATTTAGATTTTGATGATTGTCACATCTCTGAAGTTATAAAGTTCTTACAAAAACTTGCTAAGAGTCCTAATGCTAGTGCTATAAATTTGGCCTTTACAAAACATATTACAAATGCTCTCATAAAAGCTAGAGAAGAGAAACTAAAACTTGGAACCTCTATTCCTAGGAAGTTAGAAGATGGTTGGGAGCCCATCATTAAGATGAAGTTCAATGATTTTGATTGTAATGCTTTATGTGATCTTGGTGCAAGTATTTCCGTTATGCCTAAGAAAGTCTATGATATGCTTGACTTGCCACCATTGAAAAATTGTTATTTGGATGTTAATCTCGCTGATAATGCTAAAAAGAAACCTTTGGGGAGAGTTGATAATGTTCATATTATGGTTAACAATAACCTTGTCCCCGTTGATTTTGTTGTCTTGGATATTGAATGCAATGCATCTTGCCCCATTATATTGGGAAGACCTTTTCTTCGAACCGTTGGTGCTACTATTGATATGAAGGAAGGTAATATTAAATATCAATTTCCTCTCAAGAAAGGTATGGAACACTTCCCTAGAAGGAGAATGAAGTTACCTTATGATTCTATTATTAGAACAAATTATGATGTCGATGCTTCATCTCTTGATAACACTTGATACACACTTTCTGCGCCTAGCAGAAAGGCGTTAAAGAAAAGCGCTTATGGGAGACAACCCAAGTAAAGTCTCTATGGTAAAGTTGATGCTAGATTTGGATTGCTGCGCAGAAACAACATTGCTGTCTGTCACGAATTCGCGCAGAAGTTTCTGTAAAAAAATCAAAAAAATCTGCAAATTTACGTGTGTGACCCTCAGATATGTACGCAACTTTCATTAGTTTTGAGTTTTTCCGTTTGAGCAAGTCTAGTGCCCCTTTCAGGTTCGTCTTTACGGACTGTTCTGTTTTTGACAGATTCTGCCTTTTATTTCGCATTGCCGTTTTTGCTATGTTGGATGAATTTCTTTGATCCATTAATGTCCAGTAGCTTTGTGCAATGTCCAGAAGTGTTAAGAATGATTGTGTCACCTTTGAACATGTGAATTTTTGATTGTGCACTAACCCTCTAATGAGTTTGCTTGAAGTTTAGTGTGAAGTAAGTTTTCAAGGGTCAAGAGAGGAGTATGATATACTATGATCAAGAGGAGTGAAAGCTCTAAGCTTGGGGATGCCCCCGTGGTTCACCCCTGCATATTTTAAGAAGACTCAAGCGTCTAAGCTTGGGGATGCCCAAGGCATCCCCTTCTTCATCGACAACATCATCGAGTTCCTCCCCGAAACTATATTTTTATTCAGTCACATCTTATGTACTTTGCTTGGAGCGTCGGTTTGTTTTCGTTTTTGTTTTTGTTTGAATAAAATGGATCCAAGCATTCACCGTGTGGGAGAGAGACACGCTCCGCTGTTGCATATGGATGATACGTCTCAAACGTATCTATAATTTCTTATGTTCCATGCTACTTTATTGATGATACCTACATGTTTTATACACATTATATGTCATTATTATGCGTTTTCCGGAACTAACCTATTGACGAGATGCCGAAGGGCCGATTGCTGTTTTCTGCTGTTTTTGGTTTCAGAAATCCTAAAAAGGAAATATTCTCGGAATCGGACGAAATCAACGCCCAACATCCTATTTTTCCCGGAAGCTTCCAGAGCATCGAAGAAGGGCCAGAGGGGAGCCAGGAGGGCCCCACCCCACAGGGCGGCGCGGCCAAGGGGGTGGGCGCGCCCCCCTATGAGGAGGGAGCCATGTGGCCCCTCCGACTCCGTCTCTTCGCCTATAAGATGCCTCCTGACCTAAATCCTCGACACGGAAAAACCACGATACGAGAAACCTTCCAGAGCCGCCGCCATCGCGAAACTCCAAATCGGGGGACAAAAGTCTCTGTTCCGGCACGCCGCCGGGACGGGGAATTGCCCCCGGAGCCATCTCCACCGCCGTCTCCACCGCCATCTTCACCGCCATCGCTGTCTCCATGATGAGGAGGGAGTGATTCACCCCTGGGGTTGAGGGCTCTACCGTAGCTATGTGGTTAATCTCTCTCTCTGTACTCCAATACAATGATCTCGTGAATTGCTTTGCATGATTGAGATCCATATGATGAGCTTTGTATCGCTACTAGTTTATGTGCTACTCATGTGATGTTATTAAAGTAGTATATTCCTCCCGCATGGTGTAAAGGTGCTAGTGTGTGCACCGTGTGGTTCTTGTCGTAGGCTATGATCATGATCTCTTGTAGGTTGTGGAGTTAATTGTCATTATGATAGTATTGATGTGATCTATTCCTCCTTTCATAGTGTAATGTGGACAGTGTGTATGCTATGTTAGTTCTCGGTTTATTTTGCAAAGATCTATTATGCTCTAAGGTTACTTAAATATGAATACCGAATGTTGTGGCGCTTGTTAACTCCGGCTTGAGGGAGCTCTTGTAGCCCTACACAACGACTGGTGTTTGTCATCCAACAAAAGAGTGTATGTAGCACATATGAGAAAGAGTTATTTATTATGCGATCAATGTTGAGAGTGTCCACTAGTGAAAGTATGATCCCTAGGCCTTGTTTCTAAACATCGAATCTCCGATTATTTACTGTTCTGTTGCATGTTTACTCGCTGCCATATTTTATTCAGATTGCTATTACCACTCATATACATCCATACTACTTGTATTTCACTATCTCTTCGCCGAACTAGTGCACCTATACATCTGACAAGTGTATTATGTGTGTTGGGGACACAAGAGACTTCTTGTATCGTGATTGCGGTGGTTGCTTGAGAGGGATATCTTTGACCTCTTCCTCACCGAGTTCGATAAACCTTGGGTGATCCACTTAAGGGAAACTTGCTGCTGTTCTACAAACCTCTGCTCTTGGAGGCCCAACACTGTCTACAAGAATAGAAGCACCCGTGGACATCAAGCTATTTTCTGGCGCCGTTGCCGGGGAGGAAAGGTAAAAGGTACTCACACTCCGGATCTCGACTACTAAGCTATTTTCGCCGTTGTAAGTACTCGAAGCTATTTCCTTTAGATCCTGCAATTGCATCTTTTTGTTTCTTGTTTACACTAGTTAGGCATAATGGACAACAATGAGCTTCTTATTCTATTTCCTGATTTAAGACATGGATGGTTTGATGCAAAAATTAAAAAACCTATGGAACATATTAGTATGAACGCTTTGAACACCATTGTTGCTAATGATATGGAAAATTCTAAGCTTGGGGAAGCTGGTTTTCATGATATTTTTAGTCCCCCAAGCATTGAGGAGAAAATTTACTTTGACGATACTTTGCCTCCTATTTATGATGATTATAATGATATTGGTCTTTTAGTACCGCCTGTTATGGAGGATAAATTTGATTATGATTACAATATGCCTCCTATACTTGATGATGAGAATAATAATGATAGCTACTTTTTTGAATTTGCTCCCACTACAACTAATAAAATTGATTATGCCTATGTGGAGAGTAATAATTTTATGCATGAGACTCATGATAAGAATGCTTTATGTGATAGTTATATTGTTGAGTTTGCTCATGTTGCTACTGAAAGTTATCATGAGAGAGGAAAATATGGTTGTAGAAATTTTCATGTTACTAAAACACCTCTCTATGTGCTGAAATTTTTGAAGCTACACTTGTTCTATCTTCCTATGCTTGTTACTTTGCTCTTCATGAACTTGTTTATTTACAAGATTCCTATGCATAGGAAGCATGTTAGACTTAAATGTGTTTTGAATTTGCCTCTTGATGCTCTCTTTTGCTTCAACTACTATTTCTTTCGAGTGCATCATTAAAACTGCCGAGCCCATCTTAATGGCTATAAAGAAAGCACTTCTTGGGAGATAACCCATGTGTTTATTTTACTACAGTACTTTGTTTTATATTTGAGTCTTGGAAGTTGTTTACTACTGTAGCAACCTCTCCTTATCTTAGTTTTATGTTTTGTTGTGCCAAGTAAAGTCTTTGATAGTAAGGTTCATACTAGATTTGGATTACTCGCGCAGAAACAGATTTCTTTCTGTCACTGAATCTGGGCCTAATTCTCTGTAGGTAACTCAGAAAATTATGCCAATTTACGTGAGTGATCCTCGGATATGTACGCAACTTTCATTCAATTTGAGCTTTTTCATCTGAGCAAGTCTGGTGCCATTTTAAAATTCGTCTTTACGGACTGTTCTGTTTTGACAGATTCTGCCTTTTATTTCGCATTGCCTCTTTCGCTATGTTGGATGGATTTCTTTGTTTCATTAATGTCAAGTAGCTTTGAGCAATGTCCAGAAGTGTTAAGAATGATTGTGTCACCTCTGAACATGTGAGTTTTTGATTATGCACTAACCCTCTAATGAGTTTGCTTCGAGTTTGGTGTGGAGGAAGTTTTCAAGGGTCAAGAGAGGAGGATGATATACTATGATCAAGAAGAGTGAAGAGTCTAAGCTTGGGGATGCCCCGGTGGTTCATCCCTGCATATTTCAAGAAGACTCAAGCATCTAAGCTTGGGGATGCCCAAGGCACCCCCTTCTTCATCGACAACATTATCAGGTTCCTCCCCTGAAACTATATTTTTATTCCATCACATCTTATGTACTTTGCTTGGAGCGTCTGTTTGTTTTTGTTTTTGTTTTTGTTTGAATAAATGCTTGTGTGGGAGAGATACACGCTCCGCTGGTTCATATGAACACATGTGTTCTTAGCTTTTAATTTTCATGGCGAAGGTTGAAACTGCTTCGTTAATTGTTATATGGTTGGAAACGGAAAATGCTACATGTAGTAATTGATAAAATGTCTTGGATAATTTGATACTTGGCAATTGTTGTGCTCATGTTTAAGCTCTTGCATCATATACTTTGCACCTATTAATGAAGAAATACATAGAGCTTGCTAAAATTTGGTTTGCATATTTGGTCTCTCTAAAGTCTAGATAATTTCTAGTATTGAGTTTTGAACAACAAGGAAGACGGTGTAGAGTCTTATAATGTTTACAATATGTCTTTTATGTAAGGTTTGCTGCACCGGTTCATCCTTGTGTTTGTTTCAAATAACCTTGCTAGCCTAGCCTTGCATCGAGAGGGAATACTTCTCATGCATCCAAAATCCTTGAGCCAACCACTATGCCATTTGTGTCCACCATACCTACCTAATACATGGTATTTCTCCGCCATTCCAAAGTAAATTGCTTGAGTGCTACCTTTAAATTTCCATCATTCACCTTTGCAATATATAGCTCATGGGACAAAATAGCCTTAAAAACTATTGTGGTATTGAATATGTACTTATGCACTTTATCTCTTATTAAGTTGCTTGTTGTGCGGTAACCATGTTTCTGGGGACGCCATCAACTTTTACCTTTGTTGAATATCATGTGAGTTGCTATGCATGTTCGTCTTGTCTGAAGTAAGGGCGGTTTTCACAATCAAATGGTTTGAGTATGCATACCGTTAGAGAAGAACATTGGGCAGCTAACTAAAGCCATGAATCATGGTGGAAGTTTCAGTTTGGACATAAAACCTCAATCTCTTATGAGAATATTAATCGTTGTTGAATGCTTAAGCATTAAAAGAGGAGTCCATTATCTGTTGTCTATGTTGTCCCGGTATGGGTGTCTAAGTTGAGAAAGATCAAAAGCGAGAAATCCAATGTGAACCTTCTCCTTAGACCCTTGTACAGGCGGCATAGAGGTACCCCTTTGTGACACTTGGTTGAAACATATGTTATGCAATGATAATCAGTGTTAACCCAAGCTAATTAGGACAAGGTGCGCACTATTAGTATACTATGCATGAGACTTGCAACTTATAAGATATCTTATACATAACTCATATGCTTTATTACTACCGTTGACAAAATTGGTTCTATGTTTTCAAAATGAAAAGCTCTAGCACAAAAATAGTAATCCATGCTTCCCTCTGCGAAGGGCCTTTCTTCTACTTTATTGTTGAGTCAGTTTACCTATTCTTTCTATCTTAGAAGCAAACACTTGTGTAAACTGTGTGCATTGATTCTTACATGTTTACCTATTGCACTTGTTATATTACTTTGTGTTGACAATTATCCATGAGATAAATTGTTGAAGTTGAAAGCAACCGCTGAAACTTATATCTTCCTTTGTGTTGTTTCAAAGCTTTCTACTAAGAACTTATTGCTTATGAGTTAACTCTTATGCAAGACTTATTGATGCTTGTCTTGAAAGTATTATTAATGAAAAGTCTTTGCTATATGATTCATTTGTTTACTCATTATCTTCATCATTGCTTCGAATCGCTGCATTCATCTCTTATGCTTTACAATAATGTTGATCAAGATTATGTTGGTAGCATGTCACTTAAGAAATTATCATTGTTATCGTTTACCTACTCGAGGGCGAGTAGGAACTAAGCTTGGGGATGCTTGATACGTCTCAAACGTATCTAAAATTGCTTATGTTCCATGCTACTTTATTGATGATACCTACATGTTTTATACACATTATATGTCATTATTATGCGTTTTCCGGAACTAACCTATTGACGAGATGCCGAAGGGCCGCTTCGTTGTTCTCGTCTGTTTTTGGTTTCGTAAATCCTAGAAAGGAAATATTCTCGGAATCGGACGAAATCAACGCCCAACATCCTATTTTTCCCGGAAGCTTCCAGAGCACCGAAGAAGGGCCAGAGGGGAGCCAGGAGGGCCCCACCCCACAGGGCGGCGCGGCTAAGGGGGTGGGCGCGCCCCCCTATGAGGAGGGAGCCCTGTGGCCCCTCCGACTCCGTCTCTTCGCCTATAAGATGCCTCCTGACCTAAATCCTCGACACGGAAAAACCACGATACGAGAAACCTTCCAGAGCCGCCGCCATCGCGAAACTCCAAATCGGGGGACATAAGTCTCTGTTCCGGCACACCGCCGGGACGGGGAATTGCCCCCGGAGCCATCTCCACCGCCGTCTCCACCGCCATCTTCACCACCATCGCTGTCTCCATGATGAGGAGGGAGTAATTCACCCCTGGGGCTGAGGGCTCTACCGTAGCTATGTGGTTAATCTCTCTCTCTGTACTCCAATACAATGATCTCGTGAATTGCTTTGCATGATTGAGATCCATATGATGAGCTTTGTATCGCTACTAGTTTATGTGCTACTCATGTGATGTTATTAAAGTAGTCTATTCCTCCCGCATGGTGTAAAGGTGCTAGTGTGTGCACCGTGTGGTTCTTGTCGTAGGCTATGATCATGATCTCTTGTAGGTTGTGGAGTTAATTGTCATTATGATAGTATTGATGTGATCTATTCCTCCTTTCATAGTGTAATGTGGACAGTGTGTATGCTATGTTAGTTCTCGGTTTATTTTGCAAAGATCTATTATGCTCTAAGGTTACTTAAATATGAATACCGAATGTTGTGGCGCTTGTTATCTCCGGCTTGAGGGAGCTCTTGTAGCCCTACACAACGACTGGTGTTTGTCATCCAACAAAAGAGTGTATGTAGCACATATGAGAAAGAGTTATTTATTATGCGATCAATGTTGAGAGTGTCCACTAGTGAAAGTATGATCCCTAGGCCTTGTTTCTAAACATCGAATCTCCGTTTATTTATCGTTACGTTGCATGTTTACTCGCTGCCATATTTTATTCAGATTGCTATTACCACTCATATACATCCATACTACTTGTATTTCACTATCTCTTCGCCGAACTAGTGCACCTATACATCTGACAAGTGTATTAGGTGTGTTGGGGACACAAGAGACTTCTTGTATCGTGATTGCAGGGTCGCTTGAGAGGGATATCTTTGACCTCTTCCTCCCTGAGTTCGATAAACCTTGGGTGATCCACTTAAGGGAAACTTGCTGCTGTTCTACAAACCTCTGCTCTTGGAGGCCCAACACTGTCTACAAGAATAGAAGCACCCGTAGACATCAATGGACAAATATGTCCTTAGGCTTTACTCATAGTATTCATGGCGAAGGTTGAATCTTCTTCGTTAAATTGTTATATGGTTGGAATCGGGAAATGCTACATGTAGTAATTCTAAAATGTCTTGGATAATTTGATACTTGGCAATTGTTGTGCTCATGTTTAAGCTCTTGCATCATATACTTTGCACCCATTAATGAAGAAATACCTAGAGCTTGCTAAAATTTGGTTTGCATATTTGGTCTCTCTAAAGTCTAGATAATTTCTAGTATTGAGTTTTGAACAACAAGGAAGACGGTGTAGAGTCTTATAATGTTTACAATATGTCTTTTATGTGAGTTTTGCTGCACCGGTTCATCCTTGTGTTTGTTTCAAATAAACCTTGCTAGCCTAAACCTTGTATCGAGAGGGAATACTTCTCATGCATCCAAAATCCTTGAGCCAACCACTATGCCATTTGTGTCCACCATACCTACCTACTACATGGTATTTCTCCGCCATTCCAAAGTAAATTGCTTGAGTGCTACCTTTAAAATTCCATCATTCGCCTTTGCAATATATAGCTCATGGGACAAATAGCTTTAAAAACTATTGTGGTATTGAATATGTACTTATGCACTTTATCTCTTATTAAGTTGTTTGTTGTGCGATAACCATGTTTCCTGGGGACGCCATCAACTCCTTGTTGAATATCATGTGAGTTGCTATGCATGTTCGTCTTGTCTGAAGTAAGGGCGGTTTTTACAAACAAATGGTTTGAGTATGCATACTGTTAGAGAAGAACATTGGGCCGCTAACTGAAGCCATGAATCATGGTGGAAGTTTCAGTTTGGACATAAAACCTCAATCTCTTATGAGAATATTAATCGTTGTTGAATGCTTAAGCATTAAAAGAGGAGTCCATTATCTCGTTGTCTATGTTGTCCCGGTATGGGTGTCTAAGTTGAAGAATGATCAAAAGCGAGAAATCCAATGCGAACTTTCTCCTTAGACCCTTGTACAGGCGGCATAGAGGTACCCCTTTGTGACACTTGGTTGAAACATATGTTATGCAATGATGATCAGTGTTAATTCAAGGTAATTACGACAAGGTGCGGGCACTATTAGTACACTATGCATGAGGCTTGCAACTTGTAAGATATAATTTACATAACTCATATGCTTTATTACTACCGTTGACAAAATTGTTTCATGTTTTCAAAATAAAAGCTCTAGCACAAATATAGCAATCGATGCTTTCCTCTTTGAAGGACCTTTCTTTTACTTTTATGTTGAGTCAGTTCACCTATCTCTCTCCACCTCAAGAAGCAAACACTTGTGTGAACTGTGCATTGATTCCTACATACTTTCATATTGCACTTGTTATATTACTTTACATTGACACTATCCATGAGATATACATGTTATAAGTTGAAAGCAACCGCTAAAACTTAATCTTCCTTTGTGTTGCTTCAATACCTTTACTTTGATTTATTACTTTATGAGTTAACTCTTATGCAAGACTTATTGATGCTTGTCTTGAAGTATTATTCATGAAAAGTCTTTGCTTTATGATTCATTTGTTTACTCATGTCATTACCATTGTTTTGATCGCTGCATTCATTACATATGCTTACAATAGTATGATCAAGGTTATGATGGCATGTCACTCCGAAATTATCTTTGTTATCGTTTACTCGCTCGGGACGAGCGGAACTAAGCTTGGGGATGCTGATACGTCTCCGACGTATCGATAATTTCTTATGTTCCATGCTACATTATTGATGATATCTACATGTTTTATACACATTATATGTCGTATTTATGCATTTTCCAGGCACTAACCTATTAACGAGATGCCGAAGAGCCGATTCTTGTCTTCGCTGTTTTTGGTTTCAGAAATCCTAGTAAGGAAATATTCTCGGAATTGGACGAAATCAACGCCCAGGGGCCTATTTTTACACGAAGCTTCCAGAAGACCGGAGGGGAGACGAAGTGGGGCCATGGGGCGCCGCCACACTAGGGCGGCGCGGCCTAGAGGGGGCCCACGCGGCCCTAGCGTGTGGGGCCCCGTGACTCTCCCGACTCCGCCCTTCCGCCTACTTAAAGCCTTCGTCGCGAAACCCTCTGTACCGAGAGCCACGATACGGAAAACCTTACCGAGACGCCGCCGCCGCCAATCCCATCTCGGGGATTCGGGAGATCGCCTCCGACACCCTGCCGGAGAGGGGAATCATCTCCCGGAGGACTCTTCATCGCCATGATCGCCTCCGGAGTGATGAGTGAGTAGTTCACCCCTGGACTATGGGTCCATAGCAGTAGCTAGATGGTCGTCTTCTCCTTATGTGCTTCATTGTCAGATCTTGTGAGCTGCCTAACATGATCAAGATCATCTATCTGTAATTCTATATGTTGTGTTTGTCGGGATCCGATGGATAGAGAATACTATGTTATGGTGATTATCAAGTTATTACCTATGTGTTGTTTATGATCTTGCATGCTCTCCGTTATTAGTAGAGGCTCGGCCAAGTTTTTGCTCTTAACTCCAAGAGGGAGTATTTATGCTCGATAGTGGGTTCATGCCTCCATTAAATCGGGACGATGATGAGAAAGTTCTAAGGTTGTGGATGTGCTGTTGCCACTAGGGATAAAACATTGATGCTATGTCTAGGGATGTAGTTATTGATTACATTAGGCACCATACTTAATGCAATTGTCTGTTGTTTGCAACTTAATACTGGAAGGGGTTCGGATGATAACCTGAAGGTGGACTTTTTAGGCATAGATGCATGCTGGATAGCGGACTATGTACTTTGTCGTAATGCCCAATTAAATCTCACTATATTTATCATATCATGTATGTGCATTGTCATGCCCTCTCTATTTGTCAATTGCCCGACTGTAATTTGTTCACCCAACATGCTATTTATCTTATGGGAGAGACACCTCTAGTGAACCGTGGACCCCGGTCCTATTCTTTACATCGCATACAATCTATCGCAATTGTTCTTTATCGTTTTCTCGCAAACAATCATCTTCCACACAATACGGTTAATCCTTTGTTACAGCAAGCCGGTGAGATTGACAACCTCACTGTTTCGTTGGGGCAAAGTACTTTGGTTGTGTTGTGCGGGTTCCACGTTGGCGCCGGAATCTCCGGTGTTGCGCCGCACTACATCCCGCCGCCATCAACCTTCAACGTGCTTCTTGGCTCCTCCTGGTTCGATAAACCTTGGTTTCTTTCTGAGGGAAAACTTGCTGCTGTGCGCATCATACCTTCCTCTTGGGGTTCCCAACGAACGTGTGAGTTACACGCCATCAGGGGGGGGGACCGGCGACATAAGCCCGGAAATCATTGTCTTTAGACTTTTGATTTGAGCTTCCATGGAGGACCTCAAAGATGTTTCAATCGACTTGAGATCATCCATGGAGACTAGCTTAGCGGCCCCTTCCGCCCCTTCCTCGTCCGACATACTCTTAGGCGGTTAATCCCGAAATAAGAGCCGAGGCTCTGATACCAATTGAAAGGATCGTATGCCGCACCTAGAAGGGGGGGGGGTGAATAGGTGCTAACCAATTTTTAGTTCTTTTTCAATTTAGGCTTGACACAAAGGTAAAGTCTCTAGATATGCAACTATGCGAATTTACCTATATGACAAGGTCAACAACTAAGCAATATATAGCTAGACAATATATATAGGAGATAATAGGATAGAGGTAACCGAGAGTGGAGCACGCGGAAACAAAGATGATTCTCGTAGTTCCCTTCCTTTGAAAGAAGGTACGTCTACGTTTGGAGAAGTGTGGTCGCTACGAAAGCCAGACCAACGCCACGAAGGTTTCACTCAGGTCTCCTGTGAGCACTGTCACGAAGGCCTAGCCCACTTCCACTAAGGGATTTCCTCGAGGCGGAAACCGAGCCTTTACAAGGTTCTTGGGGCACACATCCACAACCAAATTGGAGGCTCCCAATATCTGTAACAATACAACAACAACAAGAACAAACCAACCACAAAAAACTAGGATTTCCAAAAGAGGAACACTAGCAAAAGGCCCTCAAGCATATGAGGGGGAAATGCAAATCGCTTTGGTGAAGATGTAGATCGGGGTATTCTCCTTCGATTCTCCAAAGATCAATTGCTTTGGTTGGTTGGAGGAGGAGATCTTGTGATTCTTGTGTTTCTTGAGTTGGCTCTAATGGTGGATGAACTTGGGATCAATGAGCAGCTTGTCCCAATGAGGAAGAAAACTATTTATATGAGTAGATGCTCCAGATCTGACCGTTATGCACGTTTTGTGTAACACCGGAAGTTCCGGCCGCAGGGGCTGAAAGTTCCGGCTGGATCACATCGCATCTGAGAAGCTGCTGGAGCGAGTGCAGGCGGAACAAGGGCGAAACTTCCGGTGACCGGAAGTTCCGGCCAAGTTCCGACCTACTTCCGGAATTGGGAGAAATACCCCCTGGAACATACTGTAAGCAAAAACGCTGTTTTCGAAACTTGGCCGGAAGTGGGACGGAAGTTCCGCTGACCGGAACTTCCGGCCTACTTCCGCCGAGCTTCTTCGTGAAAAACGCGGAGATGCTATTGTCAGGAGCATCTGGGCGGAACTTCCGCCAGGAGCAAAAAGGCAGCAATAAGTCCAGTTTTGACAGATCAAACCACCAACCATGTATGTAGAATAAAACCATGTACCTATCTACATCAACACACATAAATATGTACCTATGTTGACATCAAACACACAAAACCCAAAAGGGCGGGAAATATTCTTTCAACATAGCAGTATCACTTCCTCAAGCATGTATTTATATATCTTAGACATTCTTCATGGAACAAAGTGAGTATAATTTAGTGGGGAAATAACATTTTATTCCTCCTTCACTTGGATTTTTTAGCGGAATTCTACTCGTTTACTCTTTCATTTGTTTCGTGCACTATATGAAGGAAGTAGAATGACGGATAAAAACATAGCAGCATCACTTCCTCAAGCATAGCAGGATCTCGAGAATTACAATCACAATCCATTTGGCCGAGCTTTTCAAGACGTAAAGTAGCATCTACTCCCTTTGTATGTAATTATAAAACATTATACCACACTGTTTTAGTAATCTAAAACGTCTTATATTCTTATACGGAGGGAGCATCTTTCACTATTTTGTTTATGCCACGGTAATAGCACTTATTCAACCAACAAAGGGATACCACTTAAAGAATAGTATATATGATTTGATTATACTGTATTTAGATTAGATATCTTTTTTGATAGATTTTAGTGTATTTAGCTATTTCCATAAAATTGGTAAGTCTTCTGCGCTTGCAATACTTTTGGGCCTGATATCTTGGGCTTATTTGTGCTGGCCCTTTATTGCCCTTTGCCAGGCCTGCTCTGGAGGAAGGCAGCGACGCGGCGGACGGGAGGATTGATGATGGGAAGCAACAATGGCGGAGGCGGCGGGATGGTCCCGGGTGCCCCCTCGTCCATGGGTGCCGCCGGCGGAAGCGGAGACGGGCGGCACGACGACGAGGCCATACTCACGGAGTTCCTCTCCTCCCTCATGGACTACTCTCCCACGGTACGGTGGCGCCCTCGTGCCCTTTATACCCGCTCATTTCACCGAGTTCTGCGTTTGATTCGGTGGCGCGGCAGATTCCGGACGAGCTGGTGGAGCACTACCTTGGCCGCAGCGGCTTCCACTCCCCCGACCTACGCCTGTAAGTACTGATCGCTACACCTTCAATCTCCAAAAAGACCTAATGGCTGAATCGGTAATTCAGCTGAGACTCGTTTGCTGCTCTAGGACCATTCAATTAGAGGAAAATCTAACTGAAATTCGCGATGCATGTTAACAATGAAGCCACATTGGGTGGTTATTTTAGCAACTTGCTTTAGTCAGAAATAAAATTGCCATTCATCCTCCCGTTAACTTGTATTGGTGATTATCGCCTTATTGGCCCACATGAGTTACACAGTTACACAGATTTGATGTTGTTGTTGTGTTGTTCTACAGAACGAGGTTGGTTGCTGTAGCCGCTCAAAAGTTTGTCTCAGACATTGCAAGCGATTCTCTCCAGTATGTGAATCTACTGGTCATTCTTTTGTTCGTTTGAACTCAATGCAGTTGTATGTTGTGCATACTTTACAAGTATTTTCCTTTCCTGTAACTTTTTCTTATATAGTATTCCACATAGCATATGCCATATAGTACCCTAGCAGACTTACTCATGGACAATGATGAGATATGAATACATCGTTTGTCAGAACATTTTATGTTCCTAGTTATCTGTTGATCTGTTCTTAACAATCTGAGCCCCTGCGTCATCAACTATGTTCTGTTTCTGATAACAGCAGTTTTCTAGCCTTTCCAACTGCTAGATGTTATGTACTTATGTTCCTTAACTTTCGAGGCAAGTCACTAAAACTAAGAATCGCTGGATATACAATCATACAACAATATATTAATTAACTATGTAATAACACTGTTCTTGCAAATTACCATGCCACAGTGGACAGTGATGATGGATTTTTGGTTCTTTCCATATTGAGTGGTACAAAAAGAGGAGTTTCTCATGTTGTATTAGTACTCCATTATATTCTGTTAGAACCTTTAAAATACGATATCTTTCGATTTCCTTCCAAGGTTAGTTTTTTTCTATTAGACTGCCGATATGCCAATCAACTCAGTTCTGAGGCCCTCCCCTGTTACCCAAGCCACTCCAATGCTCCATTACTGCTCCCCTCCTCGAGTTCTTGGTAAGGCTGAATGGTCCAAAACTTGTTGCAATGTCCTACTGAATCTGAGAAATGACCAGTTCAGTTGCATCCCACTATCAAGTTCCCCCGTCAGTTTCTCCTGATCAAGTCATGAAACAGAACACGGCATCTCAATTCTTAAGTATAATAGAAAGTAGCTCAACTAAGTTGAATATTCGGAATTTCTGCTTTAGATGTGCATTTAATCCCTAAATAACACCCTACTAATTATCCTTTACAACCTCTCTTTTTAAATTATGAAGAATTGCATGGTATATTTTTATTTCTTAGTCATGACTGTATGGTTGATGACCTTATTTGTGTCTCTATAGGATGTATTGTTATAAAATAATTCTCATATGGTTACCATATTATGTTTCATATTATTGAAATTGTACTAAATAAAACCCTACTAATTATCCTTTACTATCCCTCTTTTAATGTATGAAGGATTGCACAACATAATTTTATTTCTTAGTCATGGCACTATGGTTCACCTAATTTGTTATTTATATCAAAAACCCAGAGGAGTTTCAAGTGTAGCAGCATTATGTTATTTTTAAAGCAAAGCTATTTTTGGTCTATTATGTCCTAAGTCACAACTCATATGCAGTATAGCATGGACACTAATTTGCTGTTCCATGATTCTTTCCTGTAAACTAGGCACTGCAAAGCCAGGGTAGCAGCACCTATCAAAGACAACAAGAGCAAACAACCGAAGGTGACTGTACTTGACAGCTGAATGTTTTATGTTATTCCTAGCATGGCATCAAGCATAGCATCCTTAGTGCTCTGTGATGACAAGTTTTATGATACTTCAGGATAGACGTCTTGTATTGACAATGGATGATCTTTCTAAAGCCTTGCTTGAGGTAAGCCATTTTCTGACAATATCTGATCTCTGAATATTTTTTCCTGATGGTGCAGATTATCTGGTTTGGACACAGGATAGCAATATAGCCAGTTACTTTTTATCAGGACTTGAATCCCTGCACTTGTAACCCTGCAAAAGTTCACTAGCATAGACTGGCTTTAGTTAACCGTTTTAGACTAAGAAGATTGCTTGATGTTGGTCCAAATATATCATATTTTCATTTATGCTCCAAAATTCTCACAACCCTATAAATTCACAAATACAAACTAAAAAAATTCTGAAGAAAGGGGTGGATGATGGCACTCATCAAAGCTTGAAACGTGGCTCTTTTATCGATGGGTGTTGGTAGCATGGTAGTATCCTAATCATCTTTAGTTACATGTCACTGGTCAGGATGGCAAAGATTACGCTCCTCGAAGTTCAGAATCAATTTACCTTCTGCCCCAAACTTCTAGCCAAAATTCACCGAAAAGGCATCCTTTACCTTGCAGAGCCATGTAGCCACTAGCCGCATATCTTCAAAATAAATCTCTGAGTTTTCATTGTATGTGCTTTTTTGTGACACACCTCAGTCTGGACTTTATCAGCAAGACAGCAACAAATCACATCAGAAGCTAGCATTTGTGACTCGCATGACAAAATCTATCTCGAAAATATGGTCATGTCAGATTAAAATCCTACTTATCGTGATGTTAGCTCTAGATTATAGCTGCTGGACACCATTCCAGCACATTGATGTACAATATACATTTACGAACCAGCTTATACTGACAATGCAATATATGCTGTGTTTTTTTTTGGTTAAGAAATGCTGAGAATGTTAAGAGGGGTCGTGGTAGACCAAACTTGACATGGGAGGAGTCTGTAAAGAGAGACCTGAAGGTTTGGAATATCGACAAAGATTTAGCCATGGACAGGGGTGCGTGGAAGTTAGCTATCCACGTTCCGGAACCATGATTTGGCTTCGAGATCTTATGGGTTTCAACTCTAGCCTACCCCAACTTGTTTGGGACTGAAAGGCTTGGTTGTTGTTGTTGTTGTAAGAAATGCAGCACATGATGCATGCTTCATTTCTGATTTGCGCTTCTGTGATTTTTTTCAGCATGGTGTGAACTTGAAGCACCCTGAGTACTTTGCGGACAGCCCTTCAGCAGGGATGGCTCCTTCAACAAGAGAAGAGTAGAGTCGAGATTGCTTGTTCAGAATAGGACCAGAATCCATTGAGACCAGCTCTATGCAGTACATATAAATGAACGGTCATGCATGTGTCCTTGCCCAAATCAACGATATTTTTTGCGAGGATAGCTCTATGCAACGTTATACTCACAAAACATTAAGTATCTACTTGATATATTATGGACTTAATTTCTACCTTTGCTTCTGTACTTATGATAATATAGTATCGATATCCTAATGATGGCTTAATAAGACACTCTCAAAGTTTTGGTTGAATTAGGTTAACTTTGTATTATGTTCATATATGATCTGGATTAGTACAAGGTGGAACTTACTCTTCCATTGACAATGGCCTCCACTATCTGTTTGTGTTCTGCTCGAGTGTGATGGAACAAAGTGAGCATGCATTTCCATTTCATCTCTTCCCAGGTTGCAATGGATTTTTGAAGGTTATCTTCACGCTGTAGGGTCACTTGTTTCCACCACACATTAGCATAGTCCTCAAACTCAAGTGGTGTCATAGTCACTTTCTTCTCATCAGATTGGTTTTGGGTGCGCAAGACTTGGTCAACCTCAAGTTCCCATGATAGGCATGCCTCGACATCTTCTCCCTTAACTTGGGCATAGTATATTTTAGCTTCCCAAATCTATGTGCATCATCATGATTGTTGCTGCGAGGAGGAGGTCTTGCATTGCCTTGATCCTCATTTTGTTGTGTTGAAGATGAGGTTGTGGATTGGTTTCTTCCTGATTGCGGTGGTGGCAGTTTGGTGGTGCCATTCTTGCATCTTCATTGTGATGCTCTTAGTAGATTTGTGTTTATGGATATGGATTCCCACATAGGAGGAAGGCGCACATGCTAATTAAGTTTAATCTCAATTTTGTGATCTTCTAACCCTAGAGCTGAGTTAAGAAAAGATTTATATAGTACTAGGAGCTAAATACTGGAGTATTCAAACAAGTGTTGAAGTCACACGTTGAAAAGCCTTGACTCTACCTCGGGAGACTAGACGGTTTCTGAGGAACGGGATGTGTTCAAGTTTAAAATCTCTCTTTTTCATGCATCAGCGATGTCACAAATACATTGTTTGAAAGTTTGATTCGATTGCACATGTAACTCTGCATGATTCCTCAACAGACATCGCGAAAGAGAGCTGAGCACAAAAGGAATCAGAGTGCCAATATGTGCGCCTGACATAAATTCCGTTGTAAAAAAAGAAGTGTGGAGTTGGTCTACTACGGTGACGAGATATGTCACTGGTACTCTCATTTTCCTCTTTGCTAGACGCCCTCAACAGAATCCGCGAGAGGAAGCTGAGCCACTCCTCCAATGGCATCCTCCTCCTCCTCCTCCTCCTCTCTCCTCCCTCTCCTCCTCCTCTTGGCACTCATCTCGCCGCACGCGGCCTCGCCGGTGCCGGCCAGTGACCTCCTGGGCGCGGCGCGCGAGCCGGGGTTCGCCGCGTGGCTGCGAGGCGTGCGGCGGCGCATCCACCAGCACCCAGAGCTGGCCTTCGAGGAGTACCGCACCTCCGGATGTAGGTGGACGCAGGCTTCCACAGGCCCACTTAGCCGCCCCGCCAAAAAAAACGATTAGTGGAGTCGCGGACAACCTGCTTTGTATATGCGGGCCGTGCAGACAATTTCCACCTTACCTTCTTGGCCCGCTGGCTCGGCCCGCCTCGCTATCTCACTACCGTAGGTCTTCCGTCTTCGCCGTCCCGTTCGTCCCCACCTGCGTCGCCCAGCGCCTCCGCCGTCGTCTTCGCCTTCCCTCCCCAGACTGCACCTCCCCGTCGTCCTCAGATACACCTCGGCCAGCCGGCGCTGTTCCCGGCGCCACCTGCGGATGGAGGACAACGAGGAGATGCCAGGGGCGGCGGGGAAGAAGGAGGAGATGCCGGGAGCGGCGGGGAAGGAGGAGGAGATGCCGAAGACAGCGGGGATGGACGAGGAGGAGAAGACGCCGGACGGAGAGAGGAGACGAATCCGGCGGGCTCCCAGGTAATCTGGTGGAGGCGCTCTTGGTACTGCAAGAGGTGCCATACGATGTTCTTTCAAACTGCACCATGAGCTTTATCTGAGTTTGACCACTATCTCACTCTCTTGCCGCACATAATGCTGTCTATACTATTGTTCTGTTCTGTGGTTGGGAAAATCAGTCAAGCTGTGAGTTTGTATCCCAAGCTATAGAGTCGTAGAACGCAGAGTAACTATGCCTATTTAGTTGCTGTTAGGAAACTAAGGGAAGTGTCATCCCCTGTAAACTGAACTTATAACGCAAACCAGCTTCATTTGCCAACAGCAAGGCCACTCTATCTAGCTGTCTGATAGATGGCAAGGCTAAGCATCATTACGACATAGGAGTCACATGATTACCACATACCATGCTCATTTTTTTCATTTTCACTCTGATGTGAATATTAATACATGATGTGAATATTTTCAAGCATTAATACCAAAACAAGAGACAGAGTAGTTGTTGAGATTTATCTGATGACGTGAGGCTGCTGCTCCCTGTGTTCTTCGGCCTGGTTTGGCCATTGGGAGTTATAAATCAGCCTCTTTTAACAATCTCTCTCTCTAGGGACCTACCACATCCTGCCCACAAGTCCAAATCCAGCCCTTGTTCTTATCTGAAATCTGTGTTATTGCCATAATTTGCCCTTGTTCTTTTCTTTTCCTGAAGAATGGCCTGATTATATACTGAGTGAAGAACTTCAGTATGCATTCTCTGGAATTGAGTTTCACCAGGTTCATCATCATATGCTGGAATTGAGTTGAGATCAAGTACCCTCCCCTTGAACTAATAGTTCAACTCTTTTGCATCTTGTGTAGCTATAAAATAAAGAGGCTGAAGTTATAGCAAACGGAGAGAGTTCATTCACAGAGGCACCAAGCACACCTAAGGTACATACAGAATGCATAACTGCCCTTTTTCTCGGACAGACTGATATGGTAAAGCATGTGTCTGAAACTCTGAATGTGATGCTACATGGTTTTAGCCAAGCCACGGGTGACGACAATGATACTGAACCTTTTCAGGTATTGGTCATTTGCATGTGGATTCAGGTTCAGGTAATGGAACATTTTCAGTGAACTGCAGGAGGGTGGGCGGAGGGCGCGCTCACCGGTGCTATGGCGTCCTGCTCGACGACGAAGAGGGCTCTACGTCGAGGACGGGAACCTGGCCGCGGCGGCAAGGCAGCGTGCAGCTAGCGCAGTTCTAGCCGCGGCGGCGAGGCGGGGCCCAAACACGATGAGGACTTTCTTCCGCGGCGGCGGACGGTGACGGAGCTGCGGAGGCAGGGGAGAACGACGACGGGAGCAACGCGCCCGTAAGAGTGAGTGGGGCTAGCAGGCTGGCCGGCCGCCTGGTCGAGCCGCCCCGTCCAGCACCGGCGAGCTCCTGCGCGTCCGCGATGTTGGCGTCCTCGAGCTCGTGCACGTCCGCTGCAGTCCGGCGTCCGCACGAGGGAAGCACTCTGTCGATGGACCAGACGATTGACGGCGACAAGATTATGTATTTGAAATTTGATTTCAAGCCCAAATTTAAAACAATTAGAATGTATTAGTGGTTTTTTGCAAAAGTGAAATTTTGATTATCTAAGCTGTAAGCTGTCGACATAGGGCTAGGCAAATTCGCATGTCTGATCACCCATGAGTTACACTTACAAGCTAACTTAAACGATCCTCCTAATTGAATTAGAGGGAGAAGCAACCCATCCTGCCGGAGCGGAGCACCAATTGAATTAGAGGGAGAAGCAGCTCATCCTGCCGGAGCGGAGCACCAGGATCAACCTCCCTGCAAAACCTGCTGGGCTCTGCAGACAATCGCGTTAGCGGATGCAGGCACCTGCAAGGCCCGCACTGTGCATTTGCGGCTGATGCAGGTAACGCGGGCAAATCCGTGGACGTGTCCACTTGCACCCTTAGGTCCGCACCAGCGAGCTCGTCCGCGCCGAGCTGGACGCAATCGGCGTGTCCTACTCGTGGCCCGTCGCCAAGACGGGCGTGGTGGCCAAGATCGTTGGCGGCGGCGGCGCTGGGCCCGTCGTTGCGCTCCGGGCCGACATGGACGCGCTCCCCTTGCAGGTACTCAGGCTACCCGATTCCGAGGCATTTTTCGTATGCAGTACTGTAATTAGGCTAGGCGAGTTCTTTGCGGAGCAATTCCATCGACCGCAGACTGGAATACAAGCCGTTGACTTCAACCATTTGTTTTGGAACTTCATCGGAACATTGATATTTCAAAGTGATTCATATAATCGAGATGGTACAAGCTTATAATATTCACTGAGATGTGGTTGAGCAAATCGATTATCAGTAGTACCGTTTTCTATAACACTAGGGAAAATATTGTTCCATCAGTTCAGTAGCAGGACAAGGCACAACGCCATTTGCTGGTAGGCATGATCTTTTCAATTTTACCTCTTGCTTGCACTTGTCGGGCATTGCTTGTCCATGTCCTCATGCATTATCGCCTGCTTCAGTTTTTTCTTCTCGATGTGAGATGTGGACATGCAGTTGGTCGGATACTCGGATCTTGGAGTGTGGGTTAATTATTTATTTGCCAATTCCGACATGTATCCAATACCAGTTCTATATTTGCATTATTGGTCTGTTCGGTGGTGAAACTTTTAACACCAATCAGGAAACCAATCATACATCATTTTCATCATCTCATCACATAACCGAATGGATGTTAACTAATCTACAAGCGAGGCTATTTTGTAAACCCAACTGCATGCAAGAAACAGAGGACGCTGAGAAATTTCACCTCCATTCCAAGATAGATGAGGGAAAGTGTGTAGTCATAATTCTCTAACTTCCAGTTGTATATAAGATTAGAGAAATGAAAATAGCATTAGACTTATATCATGAGAATTTTGTTAGTGTCAGAATTTACCTTGTCTTTTTTTTTTTGTTGCGAATAAGAATTTACCTTGTCTTTATGAACATATCTATATGAAAAGTAACACTCACAGTAGAATGCTGGAGAAAAGTAACAACCAAATTTAAGCATCAGATTGTGTCCATCTACAGAACATAATCGTTACGAACAGACCGAATAGTATTCTACTTTTGGTGCTATTTCAGGCAAGAGTCGTAAAACCTTGATGGAAGGCGTGAAGCACTACTATTATGTATTTCCGTCCGACAATGAGCCATTGTGTTTCGCTAGCTGTTTATACACCTTTGTGAGGACTCACCATTACAAGCTTTATGAATAACTATACTTTTCTCGCCACTTCACAGGAATTGGTAGATTGGGAATACAAAAGCCAGGAAAGTGGAAAAATGCATGCTTGCGGACATGATGCTCACACGTCAATGCTTCTTGGAGCTGCTAAGCTACTTCAGTCCCGGAAGGATGACATCAAGGTATTAGCATTGTGTGACCAGATTAGAGAATCTGATGCTTACATGACAACTGGAAATCATGTGTATTCACTTAAATTTGTATATATCTACTGTCCTACTTAAGTTCAAACAACATGAATCTGATTCATGTAATCTCTCTAACACTGGTTCTTAATCCCTCTAATTTGGTAACTCACAGTTGTTTCTTGTTTTGATCAGGGTACTGTGAAGCTTGTCTTCCAGCCAGCAGAAGAAGGGTATGCCGGGGCGTACCATGTTCTAGAAGAAGGTGTTCTAGACGATGTGTCAGCCATTTTCGGTCTGCATGTCGACCCAAGCCTTCCAGTGGGTACAGTCGCCTCCAGGCCAGGGCCCTTCATGGCAGCATCGGGCCGGTTTTTTGTAACTGTCATCGGAAAAGGTGGACATGCAGCGAGCCCGCATCATGCTGTAGATCCCATCGTTATGGCATCCTCTGCCATCATCAGCCTCCAGACAATTGTAGCCCGCGAGATCGATCCCCTCCAGGCTGCAGTATGTGATCAGCATTGAATGCTTACACCAGCTGCATTGTGTGCCCTAAATATCCAACCTATATACCTTATGTCCAAATTTATGCGTATTCAGATGCGTTCCTTTGCAAATGATATGATCTTGTTTCCGTACTTTCAGGTAATCTCTGTAACATTCGTAAATGGAGGTGATGCTTACAATGTGATTCCAGAGACGGTATCGTTCGGTGGCACCTTCAGGAGCTTGACAACAGAAGGTCTATCATATCTTAAAAAGAGGATCAAGGAGGTAAATTGATCAAATAAACGCTTTGCATCCCCAACCCATCTTAAATTCCAAAGGCCTATTCAATCGTAGACTGCCCAGTAAAAAGCCTGCATTTTATATCCAAGTAACTAAAATTCTATCACTGGTAACATTCTGTTTCTTTGGAAGATCATCGAATCACACGCCATCATGAACCGATGTATAGCGACCGTCGACTTCATGGAAGAGGAGCGCCGGCCATACCCAGCCACCGTCAACAACAAAGGGATGTATGATCATGCCAGAGCAGTGGCAGGGGCAATGCTTGGAGAAGACAACGTCAAGGTAACTGATCCAATCATGGCCGCAGAGGATTTCTCGTACTACGCGCAAAGGTTCCCTGCTGCATTCTTCATGATCGGAATCCACGACGAAGCAATGACGACTGGGGTGCATCCGCTTCACTCCCCTAACTTTGTGATCGATGAGGGTGTGCTCCCGGTAGGAGCTGCCTTCCATGCTGCCGTGGCAATGGAGTACTTGAACAAGCGCACAACCACATCAATGTAATCTAGAAATACTGATATTCGTTCTGAAATTTTAGAAATCCTCCAAGCTGTCCAGAAGCTAGCGAAGAGGTCTAGTTCTGAGACATGCATTTCTTTCGGGGATGCAATTGCAGAATAAAGATAAGCGCATAGATTATCTCCCTTATTTTATTTTTGGAAAATGATACGGAGAAGCGCCGCACATTTGACCCTCCCGTGCGGCGCGCGTTGTGATTAGGAAAAACGCATCGCACCCTTAAGGCTCGATCGTCTTTGTTTTCCTTGGTGCCTTATCTCCTGAGGAGTGTTCTCCACCACACATAAAAGCAGCACAGCGCCAGAACCACGTCGGAAAGTGAAGGGAGGAAGAAACCGTGGAGCACAGCTGGTGAGGCCGCCGCGGCCGGGCACGGCTGGGGAGGGAACGGCCGCTGACCTGCAAGGCGGGGCAGGGCGCCGCCGCGGCCGAGCTCCAACCATTGGGGAGGGCGCCGGCGTGGGGGAGGGCGCCGACGTGGGGGAGGCCACCGAGCACAGCGGGGAGGGCGCCGCCGCGCAAGGAGGCGGCTGCTTCCAGTAGGTTTCCGTCGTTTTCTTTTCAGATGCCGGAGGTGTTGATGGGCGCGGCCATCATCTTCACGTAGTGGGAGCATCGGAGGAGTGCTCGCTATTGTTGAGCAACGAGCGGAGGTGTCGCGCAATTAGTGACAATTTCATTACCGATAATTACCCGATTAATTAGGTCTAGCTGCCATGTTTTCACAATTTCCACATTAACTAGCAGCAAATGCCCGGTTAAGTAGCTGGAATGACCAGATTCATCAGTCGTAACTTCCGGATTAATATGGTCTAATTACCATATTTAGCAATTGCCAGATTAATTAGGGCCTAGTTGACTATTTAATTAGGAGTAGCTACCAAGTTTAAACCCGTCTAATTTTACCATAATAATTAGTGCGTTGATATGTCACTGGGTCATTTGTTTCTGTGGAAAGAAAAACGCGTTCGATGAAGTGGGCCAGCTGGTTTTGCATACGCCGGTGCGTCGTTGATTGTTTTCGGGATTTTTATATTGCAGCTGTACAACACGACCATACACGAACGGGCACGCTACCAAGCCGCCGCACGAAACGACTCCGCGTGCGGCGCCGCTGCGTAGTCGGGTCCTTTATTTTTTGTCCCACATTTGTAGTTTATTTCCATGTGGGTGACAACCCATTCCAGCTTGTCCCTCGTATCACTTACACTGACCAATGCATTCAAATTTGATTTTGAAATTTGAGGCATCTTTATGTTTGACCTGGAGGTCTGATTCATGGTGGCAAGATCTTGCAAAGAAGACCAATATTCGATACATTTTGTAAAGTTGAAATTCCATTTTTTGGAACTTAGTGAAACCTCTCTGGTTTATCATCTGTGACGTGGTTTTCATGAGCAATGGCCTCCACTATCCGTTTGTGTTCTGCTCGAGTTAGCTGCTTGAAAAATCTTTATTATCTAGCCTTCCGTACTTGTCTCCCATAGTCTTGAGTCCTAAGCCCTGACTACTTGCTTATAACAAGATCCTTGTGGTCTGAGAGCATCTCCAGCCGCGTCCCCCAAAGGGATTTGGGGCGCGCCGGACCAAAAAACCGTTCCAGCCGCGTCCCCCAAAGCCCATTTTTGTCCGGCGCGGCCCGATACGGTGTCCGGCGCCCCGAGCCCGTCCCCGTCCTACAGGGGACGCTCCGGGGACGCCGGACACAACGAAAAGCGAGGCGAACCGACGCGGGCCTGACGCGTCTGCGGCTCAGTGAAAAATCGTCTCTCATTCCCGCCAAATCCCGCCCCTCCCGCCATATCGCACATATCCCGCCGCGCATTTCTAGCCTCCCAACACATATCCCGCTGCCGATTCATTTCTCATATCCCGCCGATTTGTTTCTCCCTCCCGCCGTCCACCCGCCGCCGCTACCCTCTCCCCATTCCATGACGCCGCCGATAGCCCCCAAAAAGATGGCCAAGAAAGCGACCAAGAAGCCGTCGGGCAATGCGACGAAAGGGGCGAAAGCGCCGTTCGCGAAGCCGCGGAAAGCGCCGGCTCCGAAGATGAAGCCGGAAGGATGGACCGACGATCAATGACAGCAAGACTGTCTGCGCCGGAAGCTATCGACGACGGAGCGGAAAGAGCGGAGGGCGGCGGAGCAGGAGAAGAAGGCTGTGGCGGCGCGCCAGCACCAGCACTTAATGGCCGGGTGTCTCGCCGCCACCAACGCGAGCCCATATAGTACGAACGTGTCGGTGTACGTTCCGGGAGTGTTCTCTCCGTCGTCCTCCGCCTTCTACAACGACGGCCCCTCCGGCACTCCCGGGTGCGTGACGCCTAACTTGTCGCCCCACTACCAGGATGCGCTGCCGCATGGCGGCTTCAACCCCAACAACCTCTACTCCCCGGCGTACGAGCAACGCGAGCCAGGACCCGGTGCGGATGGCGACCCTTTCAGTGGCCGCAGGGGGCCGCTCGAATTCGAGGGCGCCGGTGCGGAGGGTGCTGAGGAAGAGGGCGGGAGTGAGGACGAGGAGGACGATGAAGAGGAGGAGGTGGATGACGAGGACGAAGAGGGCGGCGAGGGCGGCGCGGAAGAGGACGAGGAGGGCGCCAGTGACGATGATCTCGTGGAGGTAGACGCGGACGGCGTGAAGAAGAAAAAGAAGAAGAAGGCGTCGGGCACACGAGGCCCCAAGTGGACGGTTTTGGAGGATCTTTGTCTGTGCGAGTCGTGGGCGACGGTGAGCCATGACTCCATCATCGGCGCCAACCAAAAATACGGGAAGTATTGGGCGAGGATCAAGGCCGAGTTCGATGAGCGCAAGCTCATCAACAGCGACTACAAGAAAGTGACAATGAAGAGGAGCCAAAAGGCAATGTCGACGCGATGTGCCATCATCCAGGCGTCTGTGAACTCCTTCCATGGATACCATCACGACTTAGTGACCAGAGCCGAGAGCGGCGCCGACCTCTCCCAAATGGTACGACTCTTTCTTCCATAATCTGTAGCGCCTACGTTGTGTTCGATGAAATGATTCCGCTTCCTTTGCCTAGTTTGATAGGGCCATGGAGGTTTACGCGAGGAACTCGGATGGGCATAAGTCGTTCGCGTTGATGCATTGCTATACCAAGCTCAAAGGGAACGAGAAATGGCGGTTGACGCGCCTGTCGCTGTCCAAGGGGAAGGACGCCATTGATCTGGACGCGCCGCTGGCAACGTCGGCAGGGCGTCCCTATCGGCAACAAGGCTGCCAAGGCCGCCTTGGCCGACGCCGCGTCGTGTGAGAAGACGCAGGCGTCGATCACGAAATGCCTCGCGGACGTCTCCTCGACCTTTCTCTCCCGCGACAAAAAGACCGACGAAAGTTGGGCAGAGCTGCTCAAGAAGCAAGAGGAGAAGTTGGAGCTCAAGAAACGCAGGGACGACATGTCCCTGCTGAGAGCGTCGACGGAGGGAATGTCTCCCCGGACGCGGGCGGCGCACAACTTCTTCAAAGGCCAGATCCTCGACGACATCGAAGCCAAAATTGCGGCGGCCGACGCTGCGGCCCAGGAAGCGGCAGCGGCAGCGGCAGCAACCGCGGCGCAAGAGCCGGCTGACGCATCTTCGACTGCTACACCATCGTCGGCCTATGCAACGGCGGCGGAGCAGACGGAGCATGCACAGCACCAGGCAGATCGCGACAAGGTCATCGTGATCGACGGGCCTGCGTCGACTCAGAATATGTCGCCGTCGACCAACCCCTTCTTCTAATTTAGCATGCACTATGGTCTGTAATATGATCGCGCGCCTAGTACTTTGATCGCCGCTACTCTGATCGCGACGATTCGGCGGGAACGATCTCTTTTGAATGCAACAATTTGAATTCATGATTGGGGGACGCGGTTGGGAAGTGAAAAAAACTATCATGTATAGCCACCAGGGATGGAGACAAGGGGGGCGGGGGGGCCTATGTCATGATTTTCCTTTGAACACAAGCCATGATAGCTTCCTATTTGTATAATTTTAGCTAGTTCTGCCCCCTCATACTAAGATTGCCCCCTTATAGTTCATTCCTGGCTCCGTCCCTGATAGCCACATAGAAAGAAACAAGAGAAGGGGCGGCGGCACACAAACATGGTCAGCGGGGTTGTGTCGCTATCCGCTCTGTTTTCAAGTTCGGCATGGTAGCCATGGAAGATGTTCAACTGTGCATGTATGATGGCTCAACACGTCGACATTGCCTTCTAGCTCCTGTTTATCACCATCGGGAGGGAGTGGCGGGAGAAGCGAAATTGATCTGTGTCGCTGATGTGACTAGCCCGCCACTCATGACTCTTGTTTTGGTTCCGTCTGGCGCCCCCGCAGTGTCCCATGTGTAGCGGCGACGGGTTCGAACGCCGTACATCGTATTAGCACGCGTCGGACCAAATAGGGTTTTGGAACGTATGGCTGTGGACGGTCAAACGCCCGACGCATCTCAAATCGCTTTGGGGACGCGATTGAAGATACTCTAAGCACCTTGCATCGCGGTAAGTTCTTAGGCTAACGCTCAGTTCCTAGTTTGTACGTGCTTGCTGATTTGTGCTGCACTTCACTAATTTTATAATTTGTTGTGAAAGAGACCAGGAAAGCAGGTGTAACAAAATACTTGGCTACATGGAAAATTTGGTAAAATCAGGTGTGACATATAGGATTAGCATAATGCTTATTGTCGCCAGTAGCACGCACGTGGCATATATGCGAGGTTGAGGTCTTGAGGAAGTAATGGCAGCGAGGCAAAGACGGGGCCGCGGACGAAGGAGGAAGAGGTTCGTGTGCCGGAGAAGTACTGTCAAGGATCAAACCTAGTCGATATGCTTCGTGGAAATAGCGGAACGTGTCTTAACGCATGCAAACGGACCCAGCAGGCCAACTGCTGACCGTTAGTCCGTCACGACGCACGAACTCCGGCGCGCCCGTGGCGTGTCCGAGGATACCCGGTCCTCGCGGCGCAGCGCAACTCCCGGAGCTCACCACCGCCGCGCGCGGCAGCCGCCGGACGTCCTCCGTCCGCATCTCTCCACGACACCCCGACAGCGGGAGCGCACGCGAGGCTGCCGGGGTCGGCGGGCGGGCGGATGGAGCTGTTCGAGCGCGCCAAGACGGTGCGGCTGCGTGGCCACCACGACAAGTACGTGTACGCCGACGACGACGAGTCCCACGTCCAGCAGGACCGCAACGCCGCCTCCCCCAACGCGCGCTGGACCGTCGAGCCCGTCCCGCACGCCCCCGGCGTCATCCGCCTCCGCAGCCGCTACGGCCGCTACCTCACCGCCTCCAACGAGCCCTTCCTCCTTGGCCTCACCGGCCGCAAGGTGCTCCAGACGCTGCCGCACCGCCTCGACTCCTCCGTCGAGTGGGTCCCCGTCCGCGACGGCAAGCACGCCCGCCTCCAGACGCGCTACGGCAACTACCTCCGAGCCAACGGCGGCCTCCCGCCGCTGCGCAACTCCATCACGCACGACGTCACCCACCACCGCCATACCGGGTGGATCCTCTGGTGCGTCGAGATCGTCCAGGTCCTCCCGTACCCCCACCCGGTTGAATCCTCCGACTCCAGCAGCTCCGCGCCCTCCTCTCCCCCGCATTACAAGCCGCCTTCTCGCTCGCCATCGCCCTCGCCTTCTCCCTTGCCCACGGCGGCGCTCCGACCGCACCTACCGCCGCACCACCGTACGGCGACCCCGTTCGTAGCGCAACCTCCGCCGCCGCCCCCGGGCTCCCTGGTGCCACCCACCGGCCTCTTCAGGCTAGAGGTCCGTACGCCACACCACGATTCCAACGACCCCAAATGGCCGATCACTAACTAATTGTTTCTTGCTTGCCATTGTTGGCTCCATCGCGCATGCATGTTTGCCGATGCAGTCGACGGACTCTTTCTCGGTGCCGGTGACGATGCACAAGGTGGAGGGCCGCCTCATCCACTACCACATTGGGGATGGCAATGGCGACGTGGACGATGACGACGAGGGCCACTCCTTCACGTTCAACGGGACCAGCCTCCAGGAGCTGCTGGAGAGGCTGCAGGACGAGACGGGGCTCAACGACGTGATCATCTGCTCGCGCAGCCCCATCAACAGGAAGCTCATGCCGCTCCGCCTGCAGCTCCCACCCAACAACAACGCCATGCATATCGTGCTCGTGCAGGAGTCCTCCAAAGGTAACTACTAGCATCTGTTAAACATCATTCGTATTAAGTAAAATGAATGCATTTCTATCGAGCGATATGCTTGATGAGCAATCCAAACCAACAAAAAAAAAATGAATGCATTTCTAGTGCAAAACTTGAATGCATTATCAATTCTTGCTTGTTCCTGTTGTTTGTGATGTTGCATTGACGGGCTTCTTCTGATATCTACACACACAGCATATGGCTTACTTTCACTACTAGAAGACCGACAGGAGATCAGCTTCGTATTAAGTAAAATGAATGCATTACTAGTGCAAAACTTGAATGCTTTATCCACCGTAACAAAAGCTAAAGACATTAACTGAATGAAATGGGGTGATTCTTGGGTATAACTGTATAAGAATGATGGCAAATGACACAAAAATATAAAAACAACACTAAGAGGGCCCAACCGGGTTCGAACCGGTGACCTATTGATCTGCAGTCAATTGCTCTACCACTGAGCTATGGACCCTGTTGTGTTAACTGGACGTTACGTAATTATTTATTAATTCCAGTACAGTCAGGAGTTTTGTTTTGCACAGAGCCTCCTAGGACGAAAATTTTAGTTTTTTTTCCTTATTATACATATGCCATCCTCATGCTTGAAATAAATCTGATGAATCTCTTTACACGAACAAGCATGGATGCTAGCATAATGCGATCTTTTGAAACTAATCTCTTCTGCATAAAGGATAGAAAAGTTGATCCTCACACTTGTATTTGATCTTTTCTTTCTTTGTAGTCACAATCTGACATGCCATGACCTTATTATCTTTGATATTGTACACTTTCTGATCTTTACTTCAAAACACTTGGAGGAAATGGAACATAAACTCTATTCGTTTTATGGAAATATATCATCCTTCTCGTTATTGATTACACTATGATCTTTATCTCGACTGACAGTCTCTAATACAATTTTCTTTCCATTCTGAATTTGTTTCAGTGGCAAAATCTTTTCCATGACCTTTACGGTCTATAAAATTTGGAGATGGTGCGCCAGTTGGAGTAAAGTGCAGGATTGTGCATCCGTTGTGTGTAGTGTGTAGCTTTGTTTGTTTCTGCTAGCTAACATATAATTCACTGTTATTTTTCACATCCAGATTGCTAAGTACTGTAAAGTATTTGCTTTGTTTGTGAATGTTGACCATTTTGCTCTCACGGTCCAGATAGATCTACCCGGTTGAATCCTCCGCAAAAACAAAACAAAAAATCCACGCAGTTGAAAAACCGTTAGCCCCATGCATATCATATATTTTGTTTTCGCACCTGGTTGGCAGAAGTATAAGACAAGGAAATCTTTCAGATAAACATTTGCAGTTCGCGTGTTATAGGGTATGTAAATCCATGAAACTTTAAATTCGAATGCTTATATTAGTAAAGTGGAGTTGTAGGTGTAAAACGTATCTAAAGTGGTCCTACTCCCGTCGCAGGTGAGCCGCGCGCGTTTACTTATATGAATGTGCTATACCGCTATACGGAACATTGGCATGTGCACATGGATTACAATCCTAAATTTCACATCACGTTTGGTTACAACATCGTAGCCTCACGTAATTATTTTTAACATCATCTCATAAATCACAATGCGGTCAGGTTGAGATTACGCGAATTCTTCAAATGGTCAGACTGGAAAAGTTTGGGTGCGGCCATTATCCACCTAACCGAGAAAGAATGAAGGAGAACCATATTCTTGTTTGCAATTTCTCTTATAGAGTGAAATTCAATTTCTATGTACTTGGTTCTAGCATCGAAGACGAAGTTAGCTGATAAATAATTTGCACCCAAATTATCACACATAGACATGGTGGTCGATGTGATTTGATCCTATTCTCTGCAAGCCATGATTCAACGGAAATAAATTTCAACCATAACATTTCCAATAGACTTCTATCATGTGTTAGTACTTTATCTAGAAATCGTGGTATGTTTTCTCGAACAACATGGAGATTGGGTCTAAATAACAATGTGAATGCACCGATAGATCTTCTATCATCTTGACGCCAACACAACCATTATCTAAAAAGGCACTGGCCAGCATCGAACTTGAGCACTGAAAGGCTAGTCCAACAAGTACAGTAATTCTAATATATCTCAAGATCCTTTTGGAAAGTGTCAAATGATGAGACTTGGGTGTTAAAAAGGCATTTTCCTCCCTAACTAGTTTTGGGTGTTCAAATGGCAAAATAATCATGTTATCACTGTGCGCTGAAAGTTTTAGGTACATTCAATGAATTGTATAAGACGGTCGTCGACCCCTCAAAAGCGAAAAGAGAGAAGACGGTCTCCAAATTTTTTTATTTACTTGAGTCGTAGGAAATTTGTACTGTCAAAGGGGTTGCACATTGGAAGGTGGGTGAAATCAATCGCGTACACAAATCAACATATGCACCCACTTAACCTTCCTACCATGATTGAGAGAGAACCCTCCAATTTTTGTTGTTGAGTAGAAATTTCAGGGTGTAAGATTCGTTTCGTAAATAACAGAAGTTTCGATATGCAAAAGCAGAAATTTCCGGTGTGAACCATAGACTTTCAATGGGCAGAAGTCTGGCCAACTTCCGGTCTGAAAGTTTCATAAAAATGTTTTGCGTTTCTCTATATGGCTCAAATCTTTGTAACGGTTTGAAAGTTTGTCTAGAAATTGGACTCAAAGTTCCCTCGAAGTTCCGGTCTCCGGTCACTTAACTAGTCCGAACTTTTGGTCCCTGGAAGATGCCCAACGGCTAGAAATGGGTGCGAGGGTGTATTAAAGACCACCTTCTTCTCCAAGTTGACGATGCCTCTTCTCCCTCTCTCCTCCCATTAAGTCTTATCTCAAAGGTTAGCTTGCCGCTTTGAAGGCCGCCACTGATACATATAAAATGTACGCATGAATTTTGGTGATATTTATATGATATTCTATGATATGTGTGGTTTCGTAGTTGTTTTACTTGATTTATGGAGATTTGCGACAAAGTCTCTTTTGTTGTTTTTAATGTTGCGGGACAAGAAACTATTTTGCTTGTTTTTGGGTTGCATGTGGACCTTACGAACACCAAATAGACCCCAACTTTTTGTGACGTCAACTTTTTGGGAAATACAAGAATATGATTGAAGGAGCTAGAGTCGGAGCTGCCTAGTCAAAGAGATAAGGCCCATGGCGTGCCCTACCCATTGGCCACGCCATGGAGTCCACCAGGCCTTGTGCCTCCTTAAATTTGCCTTTGTTTCAACATCATCCGATGATTTTTCCCCTAAAACATCCTATATAAGGTCATGATATCGCAAAGTCACAAAGAAGCGGCCATCAACAGAGAAATACACAAAACAGAGAAGGCCCAACAAAGATGGGCAGGGGAAACATTGTTGGAGTCACCCTTACTTGCTCCTCCGCCTCAATCAACACCACCACCACCACCACAATTATGAAGAGGGAGTAGTCCATCCCTAGACAATGGGTCTGTGGAAGTAGCATGTATCAGTATCTCCCTATGTACTTCACTAATGAGAACCACATGGCTCGCCTACATTATTGAGATCATATGTGTAATGTTTTGATGATGGATCTTTTGTTATGAGATGAGTAATGAGATGCACTTGGCATTTTGTTCTTGATATATTGATACATCCATATGTTATCCTGTTCATGTATGCTTTATTTTTATCGAACTTGTATGCAAGAACTTGTGAGGGGGATGTGTGTGTGCTAGGCCAATGTACAATGCAAGATGCTTAGAGGAGTGCTTATGAAAATAAACCAAACTTTTCCTTAAGCACTAGTGGATATTTGTATAAAAGAGGTTCTTAGTTAGTCATCTCTCTAGTGTGTAAGCATTGATGCTTAAATAAAACTGGGTTATTTTTCTAAGCTCTTTCCCTAAGCACCTCCCATTGTACATGCCCTTATGTGGAGTGACTTGGTGATATGCATGTGGAAGTGATGTCTATGCACACTCCTTTTCCTGTAGACAGTGTTGGGCCTCCAAGAGCAGAGGTTTGTAGAACAGCAGCAAGTTTCCCCTTAAGTGGATCACCCAAGGTTTATCGAACTCAGGGAGGAAGAGGTCAAAGATATCCCTCTCAAGCAACCCTGCAATCACAATACAAGAAGTCTCTTGTGTCCCCAACACACCTAATACACTTGTCAGATGTATAGGTGCACTAGTTCGGCGAAGAGATAGTGAGATGCAAGTAGTATGAATGAATATGAGCAGTAGTAACGGCGCCAGAAAATAGCTTTCTGGCGTGCAGTTGATGGTAGTAATATTGCAGGAAGTAAAGATGCAGTAAAAACAAGTAAATAAGCGATGATTGCGTATTTGGAAACAAGGCCTAGGGATCATACTTTCACTAGTGGACACTCTCAACATTGATCACATAATAAAACCACTCTACACTCTCTTGTTGGATGATGAACACCACTAATTGTGTAGGGCTACAAGAGCACCTCAATGCCGGAGTTAACAAGCTCCACAACATTCGATGTTCATATTTAAATAACCTTAGAGTGCATGATAGACCAACGCAATTATACCGAGTACTAACATAGCATGCACACTCGTCACCATCAAGCTATGAAAGGAGGAATAGATCACATCAATACTATCATAGTAATAGTTAACTTCATAATCTACAAGAGATCACAATCATAAACTACGCCAAGTACTACATGATGCACACACTGTCACCATTACATCATGGAGGAGGAATAGACTACTTTAATAACATCACTAGAGTAACACATAGATTAATAGTGATATAAAGCACATTGCAAGCATAAAGGAATATAAATAAGCACTTCACTATGCTATTCTGAATTACTCTCTGGCAAGATAACGAACACTAATTCATCATGTAGGAAAACCTTAAAGATGTATTCCCAAGTACTAATAAACACCCCACGCTCGTCACTCGTGAGCATTCATAGGAGGTACTAACACACCACAATTTCATAAAGATATCCAACTCAAATCATAACTCGGTGAATAAGTATTCCGTGAAATATAGCCTAAGAGACCCACACGGTGCACACACTCGTCACCTTTACACACGTGGGACAAGGAGTCTCCGGAGATCACATAAGTAAAATCCACTTGAATAGCATAACGACATCTAGATTACAAGCTTATCATATGGATCTCAATCATGTAAAGCAGCTCATGAGATCATTGTATTGAAGTACATGGAGAGAGAGATTAACCACATAGCTACCGGTACAGCCCTTAGCCTCGATGGAGAACTACTCCCTCCTCATGGGAGACATCAGTGTTGATGAAGATGGCGGTGGTGTCGATGGAGATGCCTTCTGGGGGCACTTCCCCGTCCCGGCGGCGTGCCGGAACAGAGACTTCTGTCCCCCAGATCTTGGCTTCGCGATGGCGGCGGCTCTGGAAGGTTTCTCGTACCGTGGCTTTTTCGTATCGAGGTTTTAGGTCAGGGAGGCTTAAATAGGCGAAGAGGCGGAGTCGGAAGGGCCACGGGGGACCCACACAGTAGGGGGGCGCGCCCCCCCTCTGGCCGCGCCGCCACCTTGTGTGGTGGGCCTGTGGCTCTCCTCTGGTACTTCTTCGATGTTCTGGAAGCTTCGTGGAATTATAAGATGTTGGGCGTTGATTTCGTCCAATTCCGAGAATATTTCCTTACTACGATTTCTGAAACCAAAAATAGCAGAAAACAGGAACTGGCACTTCGGCATCCCGTCAATAGGTTAGTTCCGGAAAACGCATAAAATCATCATAAAGTGTGAACAAAACATGTAGGTATTGTTATAAAACAAGCATGAAACATAAGAAATTATAGATACGTTTGAGACGTATCAGGAAGTTAAACAGATTCATGTGGTAATATGGGGTTTTACCTTTCCAAAGTTTCCTCACTAGGGATGAATGGTTACTTATGCTATTGTTCATCTAGTAACATTCTAGGTGGCCTTGTTTGCTCAAGACAGTATTATTGGTAATCAACTTTATGTCAAAGTTCCGGCAATACTCTGTTTATGCTTAATCGTTGTTCGAGAAGTTTTGCCTACCAAGAGAGTACTAATGAGATGTTGATACATGTACAATGTATCCATAAACTTTGGTATATTTCTTAAGTTATTATATGTTCTATGTGTTAGGGGATGTATTCCGTGGTCTATAGACTCAAAACTTTAAATCCTAGTGAACTTCCATTTTAAGCATGTCTATTTGGTGATTGGTTTCATGTCCTCTAGTTCAATTTGGATAGTGACAATAAGCATTTATATGCTTGTTCTGTTTATCTCAATATCCAGAATTATTCCTGGTATTTATGATTTATGATTGATCCATTTAAGTTGTAGTAGCAATAAATTAATTGCGTCAGTTCAATTGGATTTATTTTAAGAAATTATTAAGTTATTATTTCTCTTGCCTTTTATATGGATCCAAATACTAGCGGGGTGCTAGTGTTGGGGTTCTTTGGGTTAGTAATTGATTAACTTGTTCTTTGGAAATTTTCTAGTGGATTTCTGGAATGATTGGTTTTAGGGTTTTATTGTTTCTATTACTAGTCGTGCCTGTTCTTTTCCATGGTTGATTTTCCTATTAGTGGATATTGCCACTAGTTATTGCTATTAGTTGTTTGCCTCAACCATTGTCACCTAAGGTTTCCACTGTGTCACTTTCCTGACATTGGTGTGCTGCTACGGGTTCATGACTTTACATTCTATTACTTTGGTTTCTATGTTTGATTTGACTTGCCTAAAACTCTCACTAATGTTCCAGGAATTGTTTCCTCAAACATTCTCTTGTATCCTATATAAAAAGATTCACCTTAGGGTGAAATTGTCATTTTAACCATGAAAAATACGTGTATGTGTGTTTGTGGTTTGCAGTGACTAAGAGAGCATGATGTTGATGATGGCCAAGTGGAGAAGATGGTGCTGGTGGTGACCAAGTGGTAGTTGACTCGGTTTAGGTTTCGGTTTTTGTGTATGGTTTTCCTAGTTTTTGCAATAGGGTTTTTCCTCTATAATTTATTTGGATCAAATATTGTATAAGTGACTTGTATTTATTTTGTAACAAAAGAGAATAAAATTATATTCCTTATCAAGTTTATTTTTCATATTTGTGTGAATTTTATCCAGTTAGTTATGATTAGTTGAAACTGAATTAAAGTTTGAGTTATTCAAATCTCAATTTTGAAACAATTATTTCTTGTCACATCATTTGTGTTTAATGTGTTGATTTTCATTAGTGACTTAGCCCCGTTTTGAAATACGAAGGTCATATGCAAATTATGAATCCAATTCCTAGGGTTGACTTAGTCAAATCCAACTATAGAATTCATATTTGAATCACCTTGCACCTCAATTTTAAAGTTTGAAATTTCCCCACCATTTTGGATGCATGAGATGCAATGCACAATTCACACGTCTACCCTCCCTATGACATATTCCTGGGGTGTTACACCACCTTTGATCAACACATGTTCGAGGGTACACATACATCTTATTCATCAATAGAAGCAACATTTGATTCCCTCAATTCTCGATGCAATACCAGAATAACTGTTGTTCTTTTGGAAAAAGTCCAAAGCTAGCCTCGAACTTATAAGCAAAAGCTAAATCAAACCCCCGACTCCTAATCCTAGAATTCAACACTCTAAACTAGTCAAATCCCGGTCTATTTAAAACCGTCAACCTGTTTGGCGCATCAGGAAAGTTACGTTCCGGGATTATAGTCTACTCTCACTAACAAGTGGACCCTACTTGTAAGAACCTTCTTCCCCTTTCTCGACTCTCATATGCCCATAGTCCCATACCCACCACCGCATAGGGCAAGTAGGGCATCCACTTCCTTCATCTACACCGTGGCTCAAGATGGAGAGGCAACAACTGCATGAGGAGGTAGGAGTAGTGTGTCGGCGTGGGCGGCCTTTATATCTTTATCTATGATGCTTGTATTCACCTGACCTGACCCACACTGCCGCCTACTCGCCATGGGCATGCTCCTCCTAGGCCTCGGCCGTTATGCCCTCGCCATTGACTGCTTCCACGCGTGGGGCATGTCAAGCTGCAACATGTAGGGCGTATGCTTGCCCTCTAGCTACTGTGGGTCAGCCGTTGATGTACGCTCACTGCCACCGCTTTCTAGCATGTTGTTGTGTGCTGCTATCGGTGCTTGCCTGTTGTTGTTTACTCGCTACCGCCACATACTTGCGAGCTTGTTTGCCGCTAATGTTCGCTAGTTGTCACCGCTGATAAGCGCGTCCGTGGCCATGGACACCATGGCTGACAGTCGAGCTATCTTCCGCCACCTTGCACTGACCATTGGTAACCCGATATTAGCCATGCCCACACCACTCTTGTTTTGATTGATTTTGTAGGAGACTAGTTAGCCACGAATGCTGGCAGTTACACACCCGACACCGATGCAAGCATGAGAGAAAGATTAGCGCCAATAGAGTACAAAATGGAGGAGATTTGTTCAGGAGTGATTGGGAAGAAGATAGACATCGACGTGCGGTGGTTAAGTCGATAAGAGCATCTCTAGCAGAGCCCGTAAAAACGCGAACTGAAAACCCTGAGTTCAGTTCACCGAACTCGTGTTTACAGATCGTAAAATGGCTGGCGCAGAACAGAGCCCGTAAACCAAAACTGAAAAACAGAATATTCTGTTTTACAGTTTTGGTTTACTGGCTCTGTTCTGCGCCAGCGGCTTCCGAACCCATAAAGACAGGGTATTGCATAGAATTCATAGAATTCATATGCAACACATACAACAATCGATCATAATTAATCAAATAATCATCCAAATTATTATAACACATAAACAATAGTCTTAACCAAATTATTATAAAAGTTTTGAGAAAATTGAATAAATGAAAAATGTCTCAACCAAATTACAACAATTCTCGGAAAATTGGATAAATGTCTCAACAATGATACATGTGACAAACAAATGAATGGAATGGTAGGATCAAAGGCGACGGCCATGTCGGTGCCAGTGGTGCAATTTCAGATCATAAACGAGATGGGCATGGGTACTGACATTCTCAATCTGCCGATGAGTTTTAAGGAAAGCTTCAATGCGATCCGGATTGCGTTGGGTTCCACTCGGGTGCCAACATTATCATAGAAGCAGGGCAAGCTCAACTCTCTTTCATTCTCGATGATCATGTTGTGAAGAATCACACAACATGTCATGATGTTGACAAGGGTTTTTTTGTCCCAAAATCAGACCCGCGCCTCCGATTCAGCAGCTCCGCACGGTCCTCCAGCTCCTTGACGGAGATGAGGAGCATGGTGGACTCCATCTCGTCGTCCTGGAGCAGCTCGTCGAGGTCGGAATCGTCCGAGCTCAACGAATCCGACAGATCGACATCGACGAGCTCGTCGCCCGAGCTCATCCTTGATTCGGCCGGAGCGGCGGTAGTGGCGGGGGCGACACCCGGAGTTGTGCGAGGAACAGTGGGCGGGGCGCGGGGCGAATCGGGCGGTGCGGCGGCGACAGAGTGTGGTGGCGGCGCAGGGAGGGAGGGAGCGAGCGAGCAGTTGCGTCAGCTGAAATTTCAGCGCGCCCTAGATATAGATCGAGCGTTCGGTTCGCTTGAGCGACCCCTGCAAATACATGCCGATTTGGATTTTCGGTCTCGGTCCGAAAAAAGTTTTTCTGTTTTAGCTTTTACGGTAACTGATCGACGTCATTTTTCAGCCTGAACCCTTAAATTGACGGTTATTTTTCGATTTTGGCCCGTTTACGAACTCTGCTAGAGATGCTCTAAGGAGATCTGAGGTGGAAGATGAATATGACACGACGACCAACTTTATTAGTGAGATCAACAAATTATTTAGTTTTTTTTTGTTATTTCTTACAAGTAAAATAGGCTCAGGGTTAAAGTGCCGATT
>NC_061514.1:204865455-204901775 GCF_022539505.1 Lolium rigidum
GCGCCTCCTCCGCCTGGAGTCTGTGCGATCTAATCCTAGTGCAATGATAAATAATGGGGCACGCTGAGCGTCCCCCGGGTGGACAGCCGTTGGATTAGCTCAATTGGACCGTCCAGATCATGACACGTGTTACAGTATACCTCAGTCCCACTTTTGCTACCATAATGTACCAAAGTAGCAGAAAACGGTTCGTTTGTAGCAAAATCAACACAATTGTAGCAAAACACGGTTCTTCCAAAATACACACAGATCTCGTCGGAGACTCGCCGGAGACCTCGCCGGAGACGATGTAGCGAAAATGTTGTACTATTGTAGCAAACAAATTCTGGTATTGTAGCAACACCGACCTCATCGGAGAGCTTGCAAAAAAAAAACTCGCCGGAGATGTCACCCGGGAACTCGCCGGAGGCGTCGCCGGAAACCTCACCGGAGACATGGTAGCAAAAAGAATATGCTAAAGTAGCAAAAAAACACAAAAAATGTAGCAGCTTTTTTTTGCTATTGTAGCAAAACCGATCTCGTCAAGACTACCTCGCCGGAGGACTCGTAGCACAGCCGCCGTGCCATGGTAGCAGAGCAGGCCGCCGCATGGAGCACCACCGCCATGCCATGTTAGCAGAGCCGTCGGCCGGTCATAGCAGAAGCCAAAAGCCGACGGTAGCAGCGGCCACCGCCGGTTGCAGCAGGGGCCACCGCCGGTAGCAGCGACAGACCGGTAGCGAGGGCGGCGGAGGAGCAGCAGATGGCCATGGTCCGCGACCCCTGCTGCTACTCCCCGCCGGTAGCCGGAGCTTGGCCTATGGTGGCGCGGCGGATCTGCGGGTCCAAGAGGCCGGCGAAGCTTGATGGGGGGGGCGACGCAGAGTAGAAAACACGAGGGAGGGGCGGAGCAGGCCCAAGAGGCCGGCGGCGGTGCTCTCGACGGGGGCCGGCGGCGGTGCTCTCGACAGGGGCCGGCGGCGGTGCTCTCGACGGGGGCCGGCGGCGGTGCTCTCGACGGGTCCGGCGGGAATCTAGGAGGCGCGGCCGGGATGGAGCGGCAGGGCCGGTTCCTATGGGTGGCGCGCCGCGACGGCTTCCTGCAGCGGGGACGCCGGAAGGGATAACGTGGGGAGGAGGAAGGGATAACGTGGGTGGGACCGAAGCGGAGGATCAGAACGCTGTTCCCCCGGGGGAACGTCAGCGTTTTCCATAAATAATTCAACGCTTCCTTGGCTTGCCTCGTCCGTGGTCTTGCATCCACATCAGAACTCATTCTGGCCGTTTTCACCACTACAGTTCACTTTACAGTTCCTATCAAATTATAACGCAAGCAGACAACGCAACATCTCATAGAATTTGAAGTACAAGGTATAAGAACTTTAGAACACTTCCAGAATTATTCATGAATCAAAGTTACAATATTTTGTATAGTAACAAAATGAAGTTGCGTGTCTAATTTTGTACATAGAAAAACTCTACATTTTAGCCAAACTTAAATACAACTCAGTCCGCTGGTATCAAACTAAACCGTGGCCAAGAGTAAATTGAGGTCCCAACAGGGGTAAACAACACCACACGTAGGGCCCGTACACCTTGTTAGCATAAACTTCTCTGTGGCTATATTGAATTCAACATCTGTCACCTATACAAAAGAGACACAAAGGAAACCTAGGGCCACGATGACTGATGACTGATTTTGATAGCAAAATCTACAAAAAAAAAAGTGCACGAACTCTATGCCCAAGAGCAGGTTTGTAAACCTGACTTATAAACCTAACATAAACAACACAAGTCGGTATCAATAATTTACCATCAAGGTGTGGACTAAAATTGCTTTTGGAAATTCTGCAACTTGTCTTCATATTTATAGGTATGTATACAAACATAATAAGTTACTAACTGAAGAAACTGATATAAATAAAAATAAGAGCTTGACAATGGCCATCTAGGTAATAACAATGGAAGCCCTCCAAAGAAAAATAAGCCAAACGAACCTGACATTTGTTATGGTAATATCACAGAAGTGCTTAGACTAAGATCCTGAAAACTGACTTAGTCATCACAATAATGGATACATCACTGAGAATAGTTTAACATTATAACTACTTCCTCCGTCTCGGTTTAACAGGTGCGCACATTGTTAAAAAAAATAGTTTGACCATTATTTTGGTCAATTAAATATGAAATATATGTTAAAAAGATATATTATTCGAAACCTTTTTTGAATACGAATCAAATGGTATAGATTTTGCAGACATATAATTTATATTTTGTTGACCAAATTAATGGTCAAACTTTATCTTAAACTACGTACGCGCGTGTTCAACCAAGAAGAAGGGAGTACAACATTTGAGAAACACACAAACCAATGCACAGATCCAGTACTTTAAATAGCAATTAACAAGTTCACTAAATAAAAAATAACTATTCACCTAATAACAATGGAAGATAAAATTTCCAAAGAGGTTACCTTGATAGCAAATGTTGGATATCTGCTGCTTGCTTAGAAAACATGCCCTTGTTGCCTCCCTTTTTAGTAGTGATACTGAATCCGACATAGCCGGAGAGATGGTATTCTCTTGATTCAGAGGAAAGATCATTGGTCAACCAGTAGAAAGCCCTAGCAAATACGCTTCTTTTGTTGCAACTGGATGCAAAGTAGGTAATGGGAGACAGTCCACCTAACACATTCTGAGAACAATGCGACAATTCCAGGTGAGCACAGACAATTGTTCTTCGCACTACCTCCAGAATTACTAATAAAAATTTATCAGCACAAGACATGAGGAACCTTGATAGTTTATTTATATTTGTATTTAAAAATGAAGCAACCCCTAATGTACATCATCAGGACATATCAGTCATATTGAGCAAAATATATCAGCAGAACACATTTTCTGAGCCATGGTTCAATCAGACTTTTTTGCGGACCTGCAACATACCATCAAGTTTTAGGATTTAAGCAAGGTATCTAATCAGATATATTTTTCTTTCACGTTTAGAAACATCAAGTACTAATTTGTGATACTCCCAACATGATATATTTAGTCATAGGTTGAAGGAAAATTTAATCTCTGGAACAGATGTAGCAGGGAAAACGCGAGCATCATGAACAAGAAAGCACCAAGAAATCTATGATGGCCTGGACCATGTATTTTACGGTAAGTGGTAACAACCCAGGCATGTGCTGTCCTGTTGTCAGTATTTGACGTGAAACCACAACACAATACTCACTGACAGGAAGGAAGCAGCAGCAATAGGCACAAATGACAGCAGCTAAGGCTACAATCAAAGACCAGAAAGTGCAAACTGGACACGGCTGAGGCTGCAGTCAACCAACAGAGAATGCGAATGAAGGAAAATAGTACTCAAATAAGAATAGAAAAAGAAAACAGCATACCAATTATACAGATTGTTACTACATGACCAAAAATACAGGACAAACAAACTAAGAATTGGGCAGAACTATTATGTTGTGCAAGTAGCATTGTAACAGAAACTCTAGATATAAAATGAAAAAAGACTAATGATGTTTTGGCTTCATTTCTGCTATTTTCGATCTCTAGCAACAAACCCCAGACATATACGTGGAAACGATTCGACATAGCAAAATGAATGATAAGCATCTGTAATTAGCAAGCGACCATGTCAAACCTATTTTCAAAGGGTAAGCGATCGATTTATTAAAAAATAGCACTTACAAGATATACATCAGGAAGCCAGCAAAAGGAGCAACCTCACATTCCAGCACCAATAAAAGGCAAAAATTTCATGCAGAAATGGATAAAACCTAACCAAACGCGCACAAGCACAATTGCACATGAAATCAAATCCTAGGGTGAACCATACAACAGGTGTGAAATAAGCAACCTCTAAAACTTGTTCAGAGATTATGTAACAACACAATATGCACATTACAGCAGTGTGCATTCATTACTTATAACAGCGGTTCATGACTTTCCAACAAAATATACCATAGTGTTAACCAAAAGCCTATGGTAGCAAAATTTCTATAGCAAAATTGGAAATTTCTAAAGCAAATCAGCAACAAGGTCAGCATGTGCTCCACATTAGCTTGCAAGAACAACATACAGTCTATTTATGATGCATACTGCTATAGTCAACCACATTCTACTGTATGATGCAGAACTGAAGACACTTCAGAAACCCTAAAATAAAACAAGGCAAAATCATAAGATATTTGATAGAAAATTAAATTTACGGTCATGCTACACATTCTACGATATGTGCCAAAATTCTATAAACACATGTTTATGTAATTTGCTCGATAGCTTGCTGCTAGTGACGTGCCGCCATGACGTTGGCTTAAAAATTTAAAGATAAAGCTATGATGATTTCATGGAACATGAATAATGCATGCTGATACCATATCTCATGTCTGAGCATCTAGACATATTTGGTTCTTGAAGAGTGCCACTTCCATACAGTAATACATGGTCGATTCATACATCACTATTTAAGTACACATCTAAATCCATTAAAAACAAAAAGCTCCATTTGTTTCGCTAATCTTTTAGGTAGACCAACAGAAAGGCTATTCTTTTTTAACCCCTAAATCATCTACTAAATCTGGTAGAGAAAAATAATCGTGAATTGCAAGAGCGAGATGTGACCATACCGAGCTTGTGCACGCTCTCCACCCTCCTGATGATGGAGGCAAACCTGTCAAAATCTTTCGTTGTCAAGTCATCCTTTTCATCTGCGTCATGCACATAAACGCAAAATAAATCTAAACCATACGCATCCAGCCCTGAAACGGAACAATCCCAAAAGACACCAACAGACAGGCATACCACTAATGAAGCTTTCCATGATGAGGTACCCTGAACGGAGCACCGCCCGCTTTGCCAAACCCAGCAGCCGCTCATCGCTGGTGGCCTTACCGAGCCTTTGCACCACATTCGTGTATGAGCCAATGTAAAAGCAGAAACAAAATACCAATTGTCCTAAAGCGATATGTGCATCCAGAAGCAAGCACATCCACCATTCGATATCTGATCTACAAAGAATTACACATGAAAAACATAATTATAAGTACGCAAAAAAGTGCCAAGTTCAGAATCCCACCCTTTGATCTAAAAGAAAACTACTTACTTGATTCTTAAAGGAAATCGGTTAGCATGAGGGGTGTCGCTCAGTTCAGGCCAGCCAACACGCAGATCAGCCAAAAGATGATTTCGGTTGGGGCGCCCCATGGGGTGCCTCCTAGCCGGTTAGTGGCGGCCCAATCAGAACCCCATGATGGTCAGCTAACTCACAAACTATGTAGTAGTAGATAGTACAATATTGATCACTTAGATGGACGAAACAATAAGGACAAATAAAGATAAGACAACCTATATTGCATTTTCATTATGTCGAGTCCAGGATTACATCACAGTACGATACATGCACCTTGCATTCTTGTAAGAAGGTATAACTTCATAAATACAGTTGATGGTAATATGGTATATACTCCCAGGGCACAGTTTCCACAAGGAGGTGGTGAGCTAGTCACCGGCCCAGAGGCAGGGAGGGACTTGGCAGAGAAGAGCACATGTTAAGTTCTGTGCAGCATCCATATGTTTTCAGCCATTGCTTGCATAACTGGGAGCTCACGAAAATCTCTATGGTATCAAGAGAGTCAAACTTCTTATAGTGTTTCTCCGAAAATTTCAGGACTGCGGTGAAGCTATAATAGTTTTTCAGCTAATCATAATAGTAACTTTTTGAGTTATCTGACCTGCAGAAATTTTCCTAATATAAGATAGTAAGCAAGAAAACTGAATTTCTATGTGTGCAGTTAGTGTAAATAGACCTTTGGATTGGATACAGAAGTACAGAAAGCAAACGAAAAGCAGGTTCAAAGAAAGAAATCTGAAGAAACCACCTCAATACTTGCACGGGGGCCGCGCTGGAACTCTGCCTGCTCCGACCTCCTCCCGCTCTCGCACCAGGGCCGCCCCTCCGTACTCCAACGTTCTTTCCTAATTTTCTGCCTCCGCCGACGAAGAAAGATGAGCAAGAACGCGGGAGAGGGGGGATGGTGATGAGGGCGGTTGGAGAAAGAACAGGGGGATGCGATTGCGATGAGCCGCTGCGGTCAATCCCCCGCACGGCCGCCTCCTGCGCTAGGGTTTTCCCTCGCCGCGGCAGTGGTAATCCCCTCTCCATTGCCCGGAGGCCTCTGGCCCGTCGGAGACGCCACCGGGAGATCCAGCGGCAATGATCTCGACCTCTCGCCGTCTTTCCCGTCACCCTAGTTGGATGGGGGCGGAGAAGCTCTCGTGAGGATGGATAGAGGTTCCGGGAGGAGATACAAAGAGAGGCACTGAGGAGAGACGACGAAGTGGCCGCTACGCCGGGAGGCGGTCAATGGAGTGGCGGCGGTGTGCCATCTGGAGGGGAAGAAAACAGTGGCGTGGGGGAAGTGAGAGGTCGCGTGAGAGAGGTGCTAACCTAGGGGAGGTGTTAACTGGAGCAGCCTCCATCTACCTGTGTACAGTGTACTGATGTTCAGAAAAGAAGCAACCCAGCGCCACCCCTGCCCGCGATGTGTCTATCGGGGATGGCTGTGGGATAGGGCAAGTGCACACGCACTTGCTTGTTCTTAATTGGGATGAGATAGACTCCGAAGAAGGAAACTCTCTTCCAAAGAACTACTGGGGAAAAATGAAATGAGTTGTAAGGGGACTAACCATCTTCTTTGGGTAAAGGCCCACACATTTTGCATAATATTGGGATGAGATAAAAAGGACTCCGAAGAAGGAAACTTTTCCAAAGAACTACTGGGGAAGAATGAAATGAGTTGTAAGAGGACCAACCATCTTCTTTGGGTAAAGATCCACACATTTTGCTTAATATTGGGATGAGATAAAAAGAACTCCGAAGAAGGAAACTCTCTTCCAAAGAACTATTGGGGAAGAATGAACTGAGTTGTAAGGGAACCAACCATCTTCTTTGGGTAAAGGCCCACACATTTTGCTTAATATTGGGATGAGATAAAAAGGACTCTGAAGAAAAAAACTCTCTTCCAAAGAACTACTAGGGAAGAATGAAATGAGTTGTAAGGGGACCAACCATCTTCTTGGGTAAAGGCCCACACATTTTGCTTAATATTGGGATGAGATAAGAAGGATTTCGAAGAAGGAAACTCTCTTCCAAAGAACTACCGGGGAAGAATGAAATGAGTTGTAAGGGGACCAACCATCTTCTTTGGGTAAAGGCTCACACATTTTGCTTAATATTGCGATGAGATAAAAAGGACTCGGAGAAGGAAACTCTCTTCCAAAGAACTACAGGGGAAGAATGAAATGAGTTGTAAGGGGACCAACCATCTTCTTTGGGTAAAGGCCCACACATTTTGCATAACATTGCGATGAGATAAAAAGGACTCCGAAGAAGGAAACTCTCTTCCATCGTATGTATACATTACGCGGAGGCGATTAATTTATTGTCAGACGGGGCCGCGATAGAGAGGGTTAGCTCCACGTGATGTACTAGTAGATCAAGTAAAACAGCCTTTGATATAGTTGTACTTCAAAAGGTGGAAGTTAAATGCGACTTGCATATATGCTTTTTCTAAAATGGAGGCAAAAGTTTTGCCTCGTCTATTAATTAAGATGAGTGTGCTCAATTTTTAGGAGAAAATCGAGCGAAAACCTACGGCAACAGGGCCAAGCCCACACAAACAACATACCCACACACCCACAACCAAGACACTTCAACATCACGACACTTAACAAACACTCAAACACGACACTCCAACATCGAGCCGTAAAGGACAAGTTACGACATAGGGGGCACCCATCAGCCAACTGCAGGTCCAGGGTAGGCAATAGCCAAGGTAGCTAGAAAATCGTAAACTTCTCTAGCGACGACAAGGGGCAACAAGAGTCGATGGAAGCAAACCTGGAAAGAGATCATCGGCCTCACGTTAAGACGTATCATTCCGACGGTGGAGTAGCATCAGAAAAGTTGCAGGACATTTCCACGCCGGCACAACTGCCACCAGAACATCGTTTAGTTTCCCCTTTATTTCGAGAACCCTCTCCCCGTAGATATATACTCCGTACTCAGATAGATGCAGACCGCGGCTCGTGAAAGGGTTGTGCGCAAAACAAGATTGTGGAAGCCTACACCATGACCAGATCTATCTAACCCAGGTTCCCAATCAGAACGGACCGTTGGCCGCCAGTGTCACCCATGACGTACTCAACGACTGCCAGCATTACCTATTTCCGGCATCACCTACATCTTGACTTCGAGATCCCTCTCTCTAACGTGCTGCTGCAGCGCAGCCGCAGGTTTTGGCCGCACATTGCTGCACATGGACATGGATGGGGCACGCCACACGTGTTGGCTGGACTGGTCAAGTTCCTATCGGACTGACACTGACTCACTCATAGACCAAAAGTGTTTGTGTTCTTTGTTCTAAATAATATTTTTTTTTCTCAAAATTTAGACCACTTTTAGCACCTTTTAAAACTTTAAAACTTCTAGGCTCTCTATAGTCACACCATGACGCCATGTTAGATGACTTAACTGAAACATAGGGGTCAACATTTTGGTTGGCAAGCTTCTTCAAAATCTATGCTGAAAAAGACTAAGTAATTTAAATCTATCAATAACAATGTGACCTACCTGTTTTCTTACCTAGAGGATCCAAAAACATTTTTAGAGGGCCTATGAAACTAGCCAACCTAAATGGCGCGGCCTACTTGTTTAGGGACCGAAAACTGCTAACTTATTTCAGTTTAGCCAATCTTTTTTTTGACCCTGAGTTTAGCCAATCTAACTGACCGTGTCATCTAATTTAGCTAAGTCATATAGCATAACGTGGCTAAAAATAATTATATATTTTAAAAATAATTCAAAAAATAGAAGCAGTTTAAAGTTTGGCAAGGAGCCATCTAAGCCAGAGAACTCAAGATGTTCACGGCAGGGCGACCCATCCCGCGCACGCACGTCCGGATGAGTCTAATCGGACAAATCTGCGGCCCAACACGGCGACGCACCGCAAATGCGGATGGCCGCGGCGTCCGAAACGACGCAAACCCGGCCCAAATCCGGGCTAGGTTTGCGTGGCCGCGGATGGCACGCGCCGTCCGGTCGCGTCCGGATGCTCGTCTCCCTTGGGCCCATCTGTCGGTGACCGCGCCCGTCATATTAAATATGGACTGGAGGGATCTGTCCCTGTCCAGTCCACTTCCCACTCCAGTCTCCACTCGACGGTTCCGTACGCACGCGCAACCGCCGCCATGGCCCCGAAGAGACGGTTCGCTCCCAGCGCCAACGACGGCGAGGCGAGCAGCAGTCGCCGTCCTCCGCTGGCGCTGCGGTCCGGACGAAACCGCGGCGGTCTCCACATCGGAGAGGCCACCCGCGGCGGCGCGGTATTGGCGCAACCCGCGCCGCTGCTGCTGCTGCCGAAGCCGGAGTCCCCAGAAGAAGACCTCGACCTGCGGGCCGCTCTGGCGCTGTCGGCGGCGGAGGAGGAGGCGAAGTGGCCGCATCTCCAAGAGGACATTGCACCTCCGCGATGGAGGAGGAGGCCCGGCAGCAGGTCGAGGACGCCGAGGCCTGGGCCTTCTTCAACCAGGTCCGCGTGGAGGAGGCAGCGGCGCGGAGGGAGGAGGCCAGGCTCCACCGCGAGGAGCAGATGCGGCAGGAGGCCAGGCGCCGCGCGAAGGAGGAGAGGATTATTGTCGTCGTGGTGAACAGACAGATGCCATGGGATGGCTTAAGTTGGGGCCGAATGTGCGCTAGAGGATTCGGGTGAGGGTTTTGGTAAGGTTGGGATGGATTCCGGATGGATCTCCTAAGAACTTGGCCTTGGCCAGAGGTAGAAGAAGAAGAACACAAGAACTCTTTCCTCTTCAGATCTCTCTATTTCTTGATCATAAGAGGTTACAGGTTTCTGCTCTTACCTAACACATCGTGCCCGCGTTAGGGCGTACCCCCTCTCCTTATATAGGGGAGAGGGTGGCTTACAGGGGAAGAAACCCTAGGAAACCCTAATGGCATCTTTGACTAGACAAACTACTTTACAAAGCTTCTTTAGCTTCCGGTGACGCCGGTATCTCTTTAATCAGTGAGGCTGACGTCCTCCGGTGCCTTTTACGTCATCATCTGCTTTAGCTCCAGAGCTTCGATTAAAGCTGAAGTGCTTCGCTCATCTTTGTCCTCTAGCTCCTTAGAGAATCTTTGACCAGTCTTACCGACGTGCTACAGTGTCGCCTGTACCGGTAGTCCGGTACCTTCTTAGCTCATTCCGGTATACCCCTCCTGGGATACCGGTATAGATTTACTTAGCCAAAAGCCTAGTTTCTCATTCGGAATAACCTTTAAACCGGTATCTTGATGGCTCAAACCATCCGGTTTGGCATGCCTTTGGCATACCGGGGGTCATCCCCCCAACATTAGTCCCCGAAGCTGGTATAGTCCGGTGGATCCTATCCAATGGACCATGCCAGGTTCCCATTACTCAAGGTACCGGTTTAACCCTTCCGGTAACCAGTTCAATCTTTCCGGCATTTTTGCCGAACTTATGTCTTTTCTTACCGAGCCTTTCCGGTATCTTTGTCATTAAACTCTCCTCGGCGAAGTCGAGAATTTCTCGGGTACAGTGCCTGTCAGTGACATGCGCACTATGCCTGACGCTGCAGTGTGAGGGGTCACTTCCCTTCGGCTTCTGCGCTAGCATTTATGGCGCCACACCGGATCCTCGCTGACGTTCCGGATCAGTGTGGCCTCCCCGTGGCATTCATTTTTCCGCGCGTGTATCATCGCGCCACGTGGCGGCCCACGAACCGAACCGCCGCGGCCCAGCGGTTGCCGGCCCACGACCCCTTCTCCCTATTTAAGGGGGGAGCGGTTCCTTCTCCTCTTCTTCTCCGCACTCACCACTTCTCACGCGCCCAGAGCTCTTGCCCGTTGCGCTCTCGCTGCCGCCGTTCGCCGCCAGCGCGTCTCGCACCGACGAACTCCCTCAGCCATTCCGCCAAGCTTCGCTCCGCAGAGAACCTCTGCAGCGCTTCCGCTGTTGCTGCATCGGGCGCCCCTTGGCAACCTCTGCTCTTCTTCCTCGCCAGTCCTCGTCGGCGACTGCGAGTTCGCCGCATCTCCGGCGACCGTCGTCCTCAACGTCTTCCACCGCCTCAGGTTAGCCTCAATGCCTCTTTGCTCTCTCCTTTTTGCCTTCTTGTTCTTCGGCCGGTTGGGGATTTACCTTCCCTTTTTCTCTTGGTTTTTCTCTTACTCGTAGATCTTCACGCGAGGCTAGATCTGGGGAAACCTGTTTTTAGGTAGATTTGGGTATCTTTAGACTTGCATGTCTAGTGAAGAATATCTTTCCGAACCAGCCGCCAGCAGCCATCATAGTGAGGCCTCTGACGGGCTCGAAGCAGAACTTGCCCGGATGGAAGCTTCGTCCTCCGCTCCGGTGGCTGGTACCGGAAGAGGTCAGGAGGCCAGCAGCTCCGGCCAAGGTTCCGGAGTGGACTTGGCTAACATCACCCGCGGAGCCTCGAAGGGCTCGGACGTGACGCAGCCGAATATCGATTGGCTGTACCGCTCCCGGAGGATACCGGCACAGGTGTCCTGCCGGATTCCACGTGACGAGGTGGAACCCGCGCCCGAACCCGGAGAATTCGTTGTTTTCCTCGCTCACTTCGAGCGCGGCTTCGGCCTTCCGGCCTCCGATTTCTTCCGTGATTTCCTTGATTTTTACAAACTCCAACCCCATCATCTTCCTGGCAATGCCATTTTCTATCTTTCTTGTTTTGTTTCTTTCATGGAGGCCTATATCGGTCTTCTCCCTACTCGCGAAGCTTTTGCTCGCTTTTTCTGCCTTCGGATCAACTCGGTCCAAGGCAAAGACATCCCCAAGCCCAAGCCTCCGGTGCGATGCGGATCCTGCATCGTGGGTTCCCGCCAGGGGAGCCCTTTCTTCAAATTCTCCGGTCTGGAGTCATGCCAGTGTTGCGGTCAGAAACCCACCGGCGGGCAGCGACGGGCAACACCGTAGAGCCGGGAACAACTCAGGGCTGCGGCTGGCCCTGGTCCCTCAGAGCGACGGCCCGCAAAGCCTTCCGGTCACACGTCCGATGTTGTCGCAAGGGCGTGCCACCCGACCTATACCGGTCGGGAAGGTGTTGGATGATGCCTCGCTTAGTTTCCTGCATGGCATACACGTAAACATTAAATACGAGCCTCGATCGGCTCTCGGGTTATCCCTGTGAATCGGCTCAAAGAGCCGATCCACCCATGATTCGTACGAGGTGTACGAATATATGGTGGTCCCGCTTGATCAAGATAAAGCTAAAGCGATCTACGACGATTTAGGGTTTTCACCGCATAATCGCATCATCCTACTCACGATTGGGCCTCGCGCTCGCGTACGGTGATCGTAAGCCGATCCTAGACAGGGCCTAAAAACCAACACGAGGTTGATCCCCGGAACATCCTGTCTAGGGCTAGCAAACTACACCCTACACGCCGTTGGATCCTCCAACCCTTTGTAAGGCCTAACTATTGCGGATATTAAACTAATCCTTGAAAAACAAGGAGCAACCGTAACGGATCGGATCTACTAAACAATGATCAAGCGGGGTGCCGCCCCTACACCTAAGATAGGTGTAAGGGCGGCTAGATGTATAAGGGTTGCACTACGACAGCATATGATACGAAGAACAATGCTAACCCTAACACATCTAAGATAACTACGTTGCTCGCCATCAAAAAGGCTTCGAAGCACGAGCAACGCATGAACAACGTAATAAGCTTGTGTCTGCCTAGATCGCAAGATGCGATCTAGGCAGCATGGTGCTTACCAGGGAGAAACCCTCGAGACGAAGGAGTTGGCGATGCGCCGAGATTGATTTGTGGTGAACGTTGGTTGTTGTTTATTCCATAAACCCTAGATACATATTTATAGTCCGTAGACTTTCTAACGTGGGAATAATCCCAACCGTGCACGAGGCAAACTCTAACTAACCGACACGTAATCTACTATGTTACAGATACAAGGGCAAACTAGCCCAAACTTTGCATATAAGGCCGATTCACGTATTTCTTCCGTATATAATCTTCAAGCCCATCTTGATCTCGGCCCACCTCTGACTCGGTCAAATTCTGGTGATAACACATGCCCCCTGGTTTTGGAAATGACATTTCCAAAATCACTCTGCTTTTTTTTCGTCGGGTCATGTCGTGGCAGAGCAGAACCGTTGTAGTATCCTTCATCATGACACCTTGTCTTCTCAACTTTTCTGCAAAATTTGATAGTTTTAGTATCACTTCCTCGGAAACTGCAATGGCATTAAATCTCCACTAAGCTCCTCATTATTTAACCGTGCCGATTGATCAGTCCTCTTCATCCCCTTCCTCTGTTCTAGCTGTCGGCACCAAAAAACCCTCTCCTTCCATAGCCATGTCGTCCTCTTCCTCCCATTCCGTTTCTCCCCAATCCTCTTCCTCAAGCGAGTCGATTCCAGGGCAGAACCAGATGGAGGCATACAACCGGCGCGCTCCCAAGCATTGGGACGAGCGGGAGCGGGACTTCGATTTCGTGCCAGAGGGTGAGGACCTCGTCTGGTCAGATGGGGCCATGCCCCTAACTGACGGGGAGGATGACCTCCGATTCCTGATTGACGGAGCACTGGAGGCGGAGAGCGACGACGACGACCCTTCCTTCCGGGGTAAATTCACCTCCATCACCAAAGAAGAAGAAGAGGATGACGAAGACGAAGACATCTCCTCCGACACGAAGAAGAAACAAGAGGACGACACCTCCTCCGACGAACCGCCGCCAAAGCGCATCCGTGGCTGGGCTTGGTCAGATGAGGACGACGACGATGACGAGGAAGAAGCCTCCGCTGAAGGTTACGATGAGCGCAACGAGGAACTCGTCGACGGCGAAGCAATGACGGTAGCTACCCCAGCGATGGCGAAGACAGCAACAGCCCTTAGAGTAGGGACCTACTAGCATAGGATTAGCAGTAGTAATCTGTTCCTCTTTGTTGAACAATCGGCTTCTCTTTGTAAGAAATCTTATTATCAATGAAAAACTTCCTTTGATTTTGCCGATGTCCTCTATGCTGATTTAGCTGATTTTTCCTCATCTGACTCTGTCGACTGTTAGCCTAATCAATGCTTAATGACTGATGGCAACGCATCGGTCTCTCACGATAATCTGCGAGACAGGCCAATTCAGTCATCCCTCTAAGTTAGCCAGCTCTGCCGATGATGATAGCACAGCCGATCGCAGTAGGCCGGCGATTTGGTCTTGAGCAGGCGTCTTTAAGAGAACCCTGGAACTGTCGCTGAATCATCTCGGATGCTAAAACTGATAACCCTGTAATAAAAGCACCACTCTTCAGAACAGTTGCGATGTAGAGCCAGCCGATTCCAACCAAGTCGACTCTCCAGAGCAAAGATTTTTTAGGGCGAGCTGCCCCCCGAGCCTTAATCAAGGCGAGAATACCGGCGAGGATGCACAGGTCGAACAAAAAGGCTCTGACCTCAGGCAATCTGGTAATCCGAGATAGCCACCAAGAAGAGTCAGCCAAACTTGCCCACCAGCTTAATGAGAAAGAGGCTGCCTTGCATGCCAAACTGATGTTACTGCTGAACTTGGCGCAAAGGGTTGTCGGCTCATTGCTGCCGAGGCTGCTCTCATTATACATTCCCTTCAAGGAAACAAAAACTCTTGAAGCCGAACTGAACACCATCTTGGTGAAAATCTGGGCCTTGAGCACATAGCCGGTAGGTCTTGTGTAACTGCACTAGAGTCGATGGCTGCGCATCGGCTTCGTTTCTTAGTTCTAAAGTCGATGTCCTTGCATCGGCTGTATATCATGAATTTTTTTTTTACTGGCCGATTTTTTCCTATCGGCCCCTAACATTTCACTGCACACATGTGCATCTGCCCATGTTCATCTGATTATATGCCCCCCGAGCCGATTCTGCCAGGTAACTGCTGAAATCGGCTCTGTGATTAGCCAAGGCACTCTATGCGAATGTTGGCTTGATTAGGACCAGTGTGGACTTCTTCCAGCTCATTAATTAGCCGACGTAACCCCATTTCCTATTAGATTGGCGTTGAACCCAGGCAGAATGGATGGTGAGGATAATTTTGGCCGATTGCTGGAATCGGCCTCCATGTTGTTTGCTCGATGAAGGTTTTGTAACGTTCCTCCATAAATCCTTGGGGCCGATCACTTGGATCGGCATCGCCACATTTGTCCATCGATGTTGCTCTTGTTACACGGTCGGGCCGGTGGATAAAACCAGCCTAACCCCGTTCTTTGTCACGTCGATGCGCTCGCGATCATCCAAATTGATGCTCGAGAGTGGCTCTTGGCCTGATGTCTCCCAAACGTTCATGCCGGCCGTTGAAATATCGGTTGAATCATCCGCGTGGACGACTTCTACTTCATCTCCGTCCCATTCGTATTAGGCATTGGTGCATCGTGGATGGAATGCAACGGTTGGCGTGGATCCAATCTCTCCCTAGTAGGACATCATAGGAGCTCTTCTTGTCGACAATAAAGAACGTCGCGGGGACAGTTTTCCTTCCTACGGTCGGATCCACATTCGGAACACCTTGTGCGTCAGATGCTTGGCCGTTGAAATCGCTCAGTGTTACATTGGTCTTGATCAGATCCGAGCTGGAGCGTCCCAACCGACGTAGCATGGAGTATGGCATAATGTTAACTGCCGCTCCGGTGTCCACCCACATCTTGTTGACAGGCTGCCCATTGATGTAACCTCGCAAGTACAGGGCCTTCAGATGCCTGTAGCTTCTCTCTCGTGGCTTCTCAAAGATGATCGGCCGTGGGCCGCAGTCCAGTTGTGCCACAGGTGCTTCGTCTAATCCTGGAGCGCAAAACTCCGTTGGAAGGATGAAGACCATGTTTGTGCCAGCCGATGTCTCATCATCGGCTTTCTTTTGTCTGGGGCGCCACTCTTTCCTTTGTGGCCGACCTTCTTCGTCCAGGGTTCGCTGAATTTTGGCGGCCAGATCGGGCCGCGCCTTCCTCAACGTGTGCAGGTATAACCTTTCAGCTTCCTCCAACCCACGTAGACGCTGAACCCTTCTCTTTTGGGAACGGCTGAGCCCATCAGGGCACCATCTTGGCCGATGATACTTGTCTTCTTCTTCATCATCGTCCTCTAGTTCCTCGAGATCTTCCACCCGAGCAGACTCAGCATGCTTGTTCCGAGGCGGGAGAGGCCCTAGACGCTTGAACACGGACACGTTAGCTGCATCCTTCTTCTTTTGTTTACATTACGGGCAATTGCCGATTGTAGGCAATCGGCTCATTCCTGAATCCCGGCAGTGTACGAAGAAGGGGCAGTCCCAGTGCCTATCCACGTCGTCTTGCTCTCTCGACTTTTCCTTGGCGTGGCGCTCATATCGCTCCTCGTCGCGATCATGCCGACGACGTCTCCTGTCGTCCCTAGCCAGGCGATCCTTTTCATCATCGTCGTTGTATCGTCGGCGTTGGTCATACTGACTCAGATACTTGTTGAGGAGGTGATCAGAGAGAGGTCGCTGATATCTTATGTTCTTCACTTCTCCCTCTGTGACGTAGCGCTTGCCGTCGTGGCGGAGCCGATCGCGTGGAGCGGCTTCCTCTGTGTCCTTGCTATGAGAGCAGCTGCCCTCATCCCCGTCCTTACCGCAGTGGTGCCCGGGTCCCACCATGTTGATATTGCACGAGAAATCTGGCTGGCACCCTCCATGGTAAGTATACTCCACCATATTAACGGCGGGGAAGGGGTGTGTGTCGACCTTCATGGCGTGCGGTTGGAAATTAGCCGCCCTTTTTCTATCGCCATTTGGATCTCGCCGACGCCACACCCTGCGGTCGTTGGTGGCGTGGGTGAACGTGTTATGCCACTTGCGGTATGGCTTTCCGTTCAGCTCTTGCACCGTGGGGATCTTGTGGCCTTCGGGTACCTTTAGTCGCTTCTCCGTGAGTAAGAGGTCGAAAATCTGCTCAACTTTGGTCACGTCGAAGTCGAACCCTTTTGGAGGACCTTGTGGCTTAACCCACTTACAGGACACGGGGCTTGCCGCCCGAGCCCATTTAGCCACTGCTACCTCTTGATCTCCCGCAGCACCTTCATCCTCGTACGCCTCAACCGGGACCACCGCTCGCTTGAATTTGTCCTGGTAAACATACGGGTGGCGCTGTTCATATGTCGACAACTTCGCACCATGTGCGCCAATGAAGGGTAGTACCGCTTGGGAGGCCACGTCCTTGATCGATGATGAGAGACCCACCACCGCCAACTCGGTCGCTTCTTTTTCACTTACGTGAACCGAATAGCATCGGTTCCTCACGATCTGAAGCGGCTGGATGTATTCGACACTCGTTTCCCCGCGCTTCGTCGTAATTGTGCTAGATCGGCAATGCCAGCCTCGGAAGCCTCCGAGTGATACTGCTCATGGAGCTGCTCTTCCAAGCTGCTTCCAAGTCCGGATTGAGTTCGGTGGCAGCGATGTGTACCACCCGAAAGCCGATCCTGTGAGGGACTGTGCGAAGAACCTCACACGCAGCTCGTCTGATGCTGAGATGCTCGATGGAGCTGGAACCATCTGATCCGCTGAACTTTGTGAAATCAGGGAGCCGATATTTGGGTGGTAGTGGGATCAATTCGTACTCATTAGGGTACGGCTTGGAATAGCCGATTGTCCTTCTTTTCGGCATCATGCCGAATTGGTCTTTCAGAATTGTACAAATCTGATCCGCGGTGATGGCTGAAGGTGTCGAACCCTGAAGATTCGCCGGGGTGGCATACTTAGCCAGCCATGCTTGCTTTTCCAGTTCTGAGCCAAGCTGCGGGAGCTGAGCTGCGGAGGTTTGTCGGAGTGGCGTACTTAGCTAGCCACGTACGCTTATCAAGATGCGTTGCCGACGTTCCTCCTGCTGTTTCAGAAGTCCCTGCCGTCGTAGCCTGGTTCGAGAGTGCCCAGTTGCTGCAGTCTGGCACGTATGCGCACGTGTATCCGTGCGGGATCTCCTTGGGCGCCTCATGTAGGAATTGGTAGTCACTAGGATCGCCACCAATCTTGTAGACGACGTATGCCGATGAGTTCGGCACTTATGGTGCTGCCAACACGAACGGCAGCGGTGGACGGGACTGGAGTGGCATCTCTCCTTGGTAAGTCCCCGAGCTGGTCCCGACGGAGAGTCGCGGTGGCTCATGATTTCTGGATCACGCGCGAGCGACACGCTCCAAAGTGTTCACCGAGGCTCTCGAGTGGCGGTGCAGCGAATGAGCCACCATGAAGTTGATCTCCGACGCGGCGACACTGGTGCGTTCTTCGACGGGGAGGACAGGTCCACTCCATCGAGCGCGCCTCAGGTGAGAACCCCTTCCACCTGATGCCATGGGAGCGGGTTCTGTGGAAAGAGCCGATGAGGTCGGCTTCGAGGACTGCCTTGATCTCGTCATGCTTCTTCTTGAGCTCATCAGTCAGATCCTCGTACTTGACCGGAGTGCCTTCCGCCATCTCGGATGTAGATGGCGATGCGGTGGATGTCGAAGATCGTCCCACCGGGCGTGCCAGAATGTGTTGCGGTCAGAAACCCACCGGCGGGCAGCGACTGGCAACACCGTAGAGCCGGGAACAACTCAGGGCTGCGGCTGGCCCCAGTCCCTCAGAGCGACGGCCCGCAAAGCCTTCTGGTCACACGTCCGATGTTGTCGCAAGGGCGTGCCACCTGACCTATACCTGGTCGGGAAGGTGTTGGATGATGCCTCGCTTAGTTTCTGCATGGCATACACGTAAACATTAAATACGAGCCTCGATCGGCTCTCAGGTTATCCTGTGAATCGGCTCAAAGAGCCGATCCACCCATGATTCGTACGAGGTGTACGAATATATGGTGGTCCTGCTTGATCAAGATAAAGCTAAAGCGATCTACGACGATTTAGGGTTTTCACCGCATAATCGGATCATCCTACTCACGATTGGGCCTCGCGCTCGCGTACGGTGATCGTAAGCCGATCCTAGACAGGGCCTAAAAACCAACACGAGGTTGATCCCCGGAACATCCTGTCTAGGGCTAGCAAACTACACCATACACGCCGCTGGATCCTCCAACCCTTTGTAAGGCCTAACTATTGCGGATATTAAACTAATCCTTGAAAAACAAGGAGCAACCGTAACGGATCGGATCTACTAAACAATGATCAAGCGGGGTGCCGCCCTACACCTAAGATAGGTGTAAGGGCGGCTAGATGTATAAGGGTTGCACTACGACGACGCATATGATACGAAGAACAATGCTAACCCTAACACATCTAAGATAACTACGTTGCTCGCCATCAAAAAGGCTTCGGCACGAGCAACGCATGAACAACGTAATAAGCTTGTGCTTGCCTAGATCGCAAGATGCGATCTAGGCAGCATGGTGCTTACCAGGAGAAACCCTCGAGACGAAGGAGTTGGCGATGCGCCGAGATTGATTTGTGGTGAACGTTGGTTGTTGTTTATTCCATAAACCCTAGATACATATTTATAGTCCGTAGACTTTCTAACGTGGGAATAATCCCAACCGTGCACGAGGCAAACTCTAACTAACCGACACGTAATCTACTATGTTACAGATACAAGGGCAAACTAGCCCAAACTTTGCATATAAGGCCGATTCACGTATTTCTTCCGTATATAATCTTCAAGCCCATCTTGATCTCGGCCCACCTCTGACTCGGTCAAATTCTGGTGATAACAGCCAGGCATGGCAAGAGACCTTTTTCTACGTGAGGAACAAAGGCGCCGCATATTTTATCAATCTACCGGCCTATAATCCGGAGACGCCAACGAAGGCCAACTGGGGCTACAATCCGGGAACTAACCATATCGAAACCAACCGGATTGTTCGGTTCCTGGAGAAGCTCAAGAAGGAGACGCGCATATGCTCCGACGATATCATCCGCGCGTTCATCTCACGCCGTGTGCTTCCCCTCCAGCGTCGGGCTCACAAGATGAGCCAGATGTGCGGCCCCCGCGACCCCACTAAAATCACCGGCTTGCCACTAAGCAAAGAGGACATAGTCCTCAAGGCTAGGCAAATTTGCCAAACTGACATGCCGATGGATTGGGAATGGGGCCATCTTCCCCTCTGCTCCATGAATCCCCCAACTGCCGAAGTAAGAACTTAAGCAATCCGGATTGCTCTTCCGGTATTCTTTTGATGTGTAGCTAACTATCTTCTTTCTCTTTTTCAGGCCTGCGAGCGCTTTCCTTGCATTGCCACGGAGGCTCGAGGTCCTTGCCGCAAGCGCGACTTAGACGAGGTGGACCCGGATCCTTACGTGGTCTGGACCAAGAACAAGATGGGCTGCACCCACACTTCGCGCCCCGGTAACTTTTCAACCAACGACTCCGGTTCTGACGACGAGGTCACTGTTCTTGAGGTATTTTGTTCTTTCGCTTCCTCATGTATTGTCTTTTTGTAGTGCTCCCTCAGCCAGCGTCAACCCACAGGTCGTGGAGCGCGCTGTTCCGCTACAGGCCGAGGTTGGCCAGGAGTTCTTGGAGAAGCTTGCCTCTCGGGGCCAAAAGAACAAGGCGCCGGCGCCCGAGGCCGGTTCGAGCGATGCTCCTCCTGCCAAGCGCTCCCGGAAGGAAGTTGTTGGCGGGAAGAAGGTCACCGCGAAGCACTACCGGTCACGAGAGATGCCGGTTGCTTCCGGGTAAGCTTTTGTTTCCTCTTTCCTTTTTGTCTCGTGAGTCTCTTTTTCCGGTAGTTTTTTTCTGAACTTTTCTTTTCTCTATCTTTTTCAGTCCTGCGCTCAAGATCTCCAAGAGCGCCACCGGCATGAGGCCGGAAGGTTCTGAGGAAGCCGCCAGGGCCTCAGCTCCTCCTCAACCAAGCCCGGTACCATCTGGTGCCGGCAAATCTCCTCCTCCTCTCGGGGAGGCAATACAAGTGCGGGGCGCACGGCCCCTGAACCTGCAGATCTCCGCGCGGAGGAGGACCTTGTCTCCCCTCCAGAAACCCAAGATACCGGCACCAGCAACATCGGCGCCGGCACTGAAGATGCCGGGAGGGCGGAACCTCAGGTTCCTCCCGTCCCGAAGAAGAAGAAGAAGAAGAAGAAGAAGAAGAAGAAGACTGCTGCTTCCTCCCCCTCCAAGTCCTTGCCAGATTATTCCGCGCCGGCAAGCTCTTCTCCGGCGCAGGATGCACCGGATGCTTCCGCGCCGACCAAGGCAACACCAACAGCTCCACCGGCTGCCTCTACCGGCGAGCCAGCCGCCGCCAAGCCAACACCGCCAGAAGGCACCAAACCGTCCGCGCAAGAACTCGCGGCGGTGGCCACCGCTGCCAGCTCTCCCTCCTCCGGCACGCGGTCCCTCGTACTGCACGCCGGCCGCGCCGCCATTGTGGCCGGAGAGACGGCCTCAGCTCAGCTGGGCAGGATCACCGAGCTCACCGCGGAGGAGCCGACCTGGGCCATCTCCTTGATTATGCTGAAAAGTGGAATCAAGCGGATCTATCCCCAGCGACGCGCGGCCTGGGGAAGGACAAGCTGCCGGTAATTGATCCTTCCGGCCCCCGGAGCACTGGGCAGCACTTTGGCCGGCTGCGGCGCGCGGTAAAAGAATTTGACACCGCGTGGCACGACGCCAACAACAAAGTGGTGGTAAGTTGCACAAACTTCATAGCTTTTTAGATCTATGCCGGTTCTTACTCTTTCAAGATTATGTATATCTTCCCAGTCCCCGAGTTTCGGGTTGAGAGCGCAGCTCTTAGCACGAAACTTTGTTAAAAACACGAAAAACCGGCATAGCTGATGACCCACAAGTATAGGGGGTGTATCGTAGTACTTTCGATAAATAAAAGTGTCGAACCCAACGAGGAGCAGAAGGTGTTGACAAGCAGTTTCGATGAAGGATTCACTGTAAATGCTCACAGACAAGTGTTCAGGGGGTTTTGATATAGCGGATAAATAAAGTACAAGTAAGTAAAATGCGAGAGTAACAATTGCAGCGAGTGGCCCAATCCTTTTTAGCACAAAGGACAAGCCGATTTGTTTACTTATGATGACCAAACGTTCTTCAGGACACACGGGAATTTAGTCTAGTGCTTTCGCTTCATATAGTTGATTAATCTTCATTGTTTTGATAAGTGTTGTGTGGGTGAACCTATGCTAATGCACCGCCCTTCCTAGGACTAATACATACTTGTGATTAAACCCCTTGCAAGCATCCGCAAATACAAGAAAGTAATTAAGATAAATCTAACCACAGCCTTAAACTGCGAGATCCTTCTATCCCTCCGCATCGATATACCAACGGGGGTTCGGAGTTCTTGTCACTCCGGCAACCCCACAATTGGCAAACGAATACAAGATGCATTCCCCTAGGCCCATAAAGGCGAAGTATCATGTAGTCGATGTTCACATGACACCACTAGAAGAATAACACCACAACTTAAATATCAAACCATTAAATATTACTCAACATAGTTCACTACTAACATTTAGACTTCACCCATGTCCTCAAGAACTAAACGAACTACTCACAAGACATCATATGGAACATGATCAGAGGTGATATGATGATGAATAACAATCTGAACATAAACCATGGTTCAATGGTTTCACTCAATAGCATCAATAATAAGGAGTAATCAATACCGGGAGAGTTTCCCCTATGAAATAATCAAGATTCAACCCTAGATGTTACAGCGGAGACGAGGTGCAGCGGTGGAGATGACGGTGTCGGTGGTGGAGATGATGATGATGATGATCCCAATGAAGTCCAGCTTGATGGCGGTGACGATGGCGACGATTTTCCCCTCCGGGAGGGAATTTCCCCGGCGGATTTCAGCCTGCCGGAGAGCTCTTTTCTCACTGGTGTTTTCCGCCCCGCAGAGGCGGCTGTGTCTATTCTCGATGTCCCCCCACGCCTTAGGGTTTTCGGGAGATGAAGTACGCGAAGGAGAGATGGCCGAGGGGGGTCGTGGGCCCCCTCCCCACATGGCGGCGCGGCCAGGGTGGAGCCCGCGCCGGGGGGGCCATGGCGGCCCTCCTCATCTTTTCTCTCTTTTCTTGCAGGGCTCTTTCCGGATTCCCAGGCGCATGCTCATAATAAGGTAGCCGAACGCAGGGCGGAGCAAGCCATGAGGAACCCGGATTTACCCTGGGATGCTTATGACCACTTGGTCGCGCTTTCCGCCCGGATCCAGCACATGCGCGCCGTGGACCGGCACCTGGTCGATCTTCCGGATCGTGCCATGGAGATCTTCAAAGAGCTGTGGCCTGAGGAAGCGGTGTCGGTCAACGTGACGCTTATCTCCGACCGCCTCAAGGACGCATGCCGGAGGATCCGCGAATGGAAGTGCTCCGCGGCCCGTGCCGGAGCAGATGCAGTGCTACGCGTTGCCTGCTCTTGGTATGAAGATCTGGATCTGGACGTCTTCCACAGCCTCCGCGGCGATGCGCCCACGGACAAGGATCCGGTCTTAACCGCCAAGCGGCAGGATCGCGCCTACCGGATCGCAGAATGTGCCCACACCCGCACTTTCATCCCTCCTCCTCCCGACGTCAAGGATGCACTCTCTGACGACGAGGAAGAAGTTGAGGACGAGGAGGATGAAGAAGCCGGAGAAGGCGATGCTCTTCCGGAAGAAGGCGATGTCCCCCCGGAAGCTCCTGAAGCCGGCGCGCAGCCCCCCCCTGTCTGAATATTTCTCAGTTTGTATGTGTCACACCTGGTTATCTCAAAAATAATGCTCGTTAAATTCTACCCCGGTATGCCGGGGTTTATGATGTAAGATAATACTCTGCCATTTTTTTGGCTGTGCTACAATATTTCCTGCCGGTATGTTATACCGGTAACCTATCAAGTTAAGTTTGTATGCTATCTTAGCATTTTGCTTATTGTTTGATTTTATCTTGCACTGTGAAGATTCCGAAATTGTCTCCGCATCCAATCTGATGCACACTTGGTTCTTTTGCTTTGGCTCTGCCTACCTCTTTTGGGTGTTTTGGCGTATGAGTCACAAAGTTCTTTTGCCAAACAAGCACTTTCTTGAACTTAGAAATAACTCGAATTTTTTCACAAAAAACCGGTATAGCCGGGGTTAGTTAAATTTTCCGGATTGTTCGTTCCCACTCCCCCTTTTCGTGGTTCACGTGCTTAATTCCTACCGGTTTATCTTGCTTGCCATGAAGCCGGGTTGCGGACAGCAGCAGAGTCGAAGACTCCGGTAGGTTTAGCACGTTACTAAACCGGAAAGAAAAAATGTTCAACAAGCAACCGGTAAACTGAAAAAATAAACACATTGCATGCAATTTCAGTAGAGGCAGTCCCCGAGATTCATTCGAGGTGCCAGCATCTTTTATTCATAGCATATAAGGTACAAAAAGGAACTCCTTACAGCACATCTTCAGGAATAGAAAGGACGCAGCAAGGCTATGTTCCATGGACGCTTAGTTTCCTCTTCTGACCTGTCCGCCTTTCCCTTCTTTGATTCCTGTGCATCGATCAAGTAGTAGGCATCATTGTGTAGAGCCTTGCTCACAATGAAAGGCCCTTCCCACGGAGGTGAGAGTTTGTGGTGCCCCTCAGTGCGCTGCACTAGGCGTAGCACCAGGTCTCCTTCCCGGAACACTCTTGGCTTAACCTTCCGGCTATGATAGCGTCTGAGGTTCTGCTGGTATATGGCTGTTCTTGCCAAAGCCAGCTCTCTTGCTTCTTCTAGCAAGTCCACATCATTTTTCTCGGGCCTCCTTTACCTCTTCTTCGGTATAGAGTTGAACCCTTGGTGAATCATGTATGATGTCAGTTGGTATCACGGCTTCCGCCCCATAAACCATGAAGAATGGAGTGTATCCGGTAGACCGGTTCGGAGCCGTTCTTATGCTCCACAGTACCGATGGTAGCTCATCGAGCCAACATCCCGGTGTCTTTTCAAGCGGTTCAATGAGCCTTGGTTTGATACCGGAAAGCACCAATGCATTGGTTCTTTCCACTTGGCCATTGCCTTGCGGGTGTGCGACTGAGCACAAATCCAGCTGGATGTTGTTATCCTCACAAAACCTTTTGAACTCTCCTTGAGCAAAGTTTGTCCCATTGTCAGTGACAATGCTATGCGGGTAGCCATACCGCAAGATAACATCTTTCAAGAATTTCACAGCCGTATTCCCATCACATTTTGCGATAGGTTTCACCTCAAGCCACTTGGTGAACTTATCCACCATCACTAAGACGTGAGTCATGCTGCTCCTTGCAGTCTTGAATGGGCCAACCATGTCAAGGCACCTAACAGCGAACGACCAAGTTAATGGTATAGTTTTTAAACCGGACGCTCGGGTATGGTTTTGCTTGGCGTACCGCTGGCACCCGTTGCATCTTCGCACCAAATCCTCAGCATTTTCCAGTGCCGTGGGCCAGTAGAACCCATGCTGGAACACTTTTGCCACATGCGCCCTTGATGAGGCATGGTGCCCACACTCTCCTTGGTGAATTTCCACCAGCATTTCTTTTCCTTCTTCCGGTTCCACACATCTTTGGAGGACACCGGTAACACTTCTCTTGTACACCTCTCCATTGATGATGGTGTAGGCCTTGGATCTCCTTTGGATTCTTTTTGACTCATTTTCGTCAACCGGCAGGGTGCCGTTGATCAGGAATTCCTTAATAGGTTCAACCCAAGCTGGTGCTTCCCGGACCAGAAAGACCGGTACGTCTATCTCCATATTGTCTACCAGCATAGCCTCTTCCGGCTGAGATCCTGCAGTCCCCGAGTTTACCGGAATAGTCCCCGGGTTTCCTTCGTCGATGTCCATTGGCACAATGTGTGACTCCGGTACAAAAATTTATTCCGATTCCGGACTCGGTTTAATCGATGGCATCCTTAGGTGAGCCAAAGCCACTCCGGGAGGAATTTCCTGCCGGGAGGAGCCTAACTTGGAGAGCGTATCTGCGGCTTCATTTTCCGCCCGCGGCACATGGTGAAACTCACATCCTTCAAAGAAGCCGTCAATCTTTTGCACGTGAAACCGGTATGAGGCCATGTTGGCATCTTTTGCGTCCCAATCTCCGGAACACTGCTGCACCACAAGATCTGAATCACCATATCAAATGATCCGGTGTGCACCGATTTCTTTTGCGACTTTGAGCCCATGGATCAGAGCCTCGTACTCAGCGACATTGTTTGACGCCCTGAAATGCACTTGCAGAACATACCGGAGATGATCTCCCTTTGGTGAAGTAAGAACTACACCGGCACCTAGACCCTCTTTGAGCTTGGATCCATCAAAGTGCATCTTCCAGTATTCTATCTTTTGTTCTGGCGGTTTGTATTGCATTTCCTCCCAATCAACCAAGAAATCAGCTAAAGCTTGCGATTTTATGGCATCTCTTCTTTCGTATACCGGTACGTACGGTGATATCTGAATAGCCCATTTGGCAATCCTGCCGCTAGCATCCTTGTTACACATGATATCCGAAATGGGTGCCTCACTCACCACCTTCATTGGGTGCTCTTCAAAGTAATGCTTGAGCTTCGTGGCGGCCATGAACATGCCATAGGTCATTACTGGAAGTGAGGGTAGTTTTGTTTTGAGAGGGAGAGCACCTCGCTCAGGTAATATACCGGTCTTTGCACGGTTTTTCCTTCCTCTTCTCTTTCCACCACAACTACAACACTCACGACCCGGTTTGTTGCTGCTATGTACAACAGCATGGGCTCCCTTTCTAGAGGCGAAGCCAATACCGGCGCAGTTGCCAGCATCGTTTTTAGCTCTTTGAACGCTGCGTCTACCTGAGGGGTCCAGACGAAGGTATCGGATTTTTTCATCAAAGCATAGAGAGGCAGAGCCTTTTCCCCCAACCTGCTTATGAACCGGCTTAGCGACGCCAAGCTTCCGATGAACTTTTGCACGTCCTTGAGATCGTGCAGTATAGTCATTCTTTCGATGGCCCGGATTTTTACCGGATTAACCTCGATTCCCCGGCTTGATACGAGAAAGCCAAGCAGTTTGCCGGCAGGGACACCGAAGGTACATTTTGCCGGACTGAGTTTCATCCGGAACCTTCTTAGGTTGTCAAATGTTTGCCGCAGATCATCGATCAAGGTTTCTTTTACCTTAGTTTTTATCACGACATCGTCCACATAGACTTGCACATTTTTCCCGATTTGATCAAACAAACACTTTTGCATACAGCGCTGGTACGTTGCACCAGCGTTGCGCAAACCGAAAGGCATAGTGACATAGCAATAAGCCCCGTGCGGGGTAATGAACGCAGTTTTTATTTGATCTTCCTTTTTCAGGGGAATCTGGTGGAAACCGGAATAAGCATCCACAAAAGACAACAGCTCACAGCCAGCAGTAGAATCGATCACTTGATCAATCCGGGGTAAAGGGAAAGGATCTTTTGGGCAAGCCTTGTTCAGGTTGGTGTAGTCGATGCACATGCGCCACACCTTTGGAGCTTTGGGTTCCTCCTCTTTTTTCTTCTCGACCAGCACCGGATTGGCTAGCCACTCAGTATGCAGTACTTCCACGATGAAACCGGCAACCAACAACTTTGTCACTTCTTCTCCAATGATTTTCCTCCTGTCTTCAGCGAACCGCGTAAAGGCTGTCTTACCGGCTTCGCATCCTTCCGGACATTCAAAGAGTGCTCAGCCAACTCCCTCGGAACACCTACCAAGTCATCAGTAGACCAGGCAAAGATATTCCGATTCTCACGGAGGAAGTTGACGAGCGCGCTTTCCTATGCCTCACTCAGGCCAGCACCGATACGAACGGTACGCTCAGGGTAAGCCGGGTCCAGCACAATGTCTTTTGTTTCCTTGGTTGGCTTGAATGCCGGTTGATGTCTACGGGAGCTTCTATTCTTGTAGACAGTGTTGGGCCACCAAGAGCAGAGGTTTGTAGAACAGTGATACGTCTCCGATGTATCGATAATTTCTTATGTTCCATGCCACATTATTGATGATATCTACATGTTTTATGCACACTTTATGTCATATTCGTGCATTTTCTGGAACTAACCTATTAACAAGATGCCGAAGTGCCGATTCTTGTTTTCTGCTTGTTTTTGGTTTCGAAATCCTAGTAACGAAATATTCTCGGAATTGGACGAAATCAACGCCCAGGTTCCTATTTTGCCCGGAAGCATCCAGAACACCCGAGAGTCGCCAGAGGGGGGCCACACAGGCCCCAGATGATAGGGTGGCGCGGCCCACCCCCTGGCCGCGCGGCCCTATGGTGTCGTCGCCCCTTCGACCTTCTAACGCCGCCTCTTCGCCTATATAAAGGTCCTAGACCTAAAACCTCGATACGAAAAAAGCCACGGTAGGAGAAACCTTCCAGAGCCGCCGCCATCGCGAAGCCAAGATCTGGGGGACAGGAGTCTCTGTTCCGGCACGCCGCCGGGACGGGGAAGTGCCCCCGGAAGGCTTCTCCATCGACACCACCGCCATCTTCATCAACGGCTGTCTGTCTCCCATGAGGAGGGAGTAGTTCTCCATCGAGGCTCGGGGCTGTACCGGTAGCTATGTGGTTAATCTCTCTCCTATGTACTTCAATACAATAATCTCATGAGCTGCTTTACATGATTGAGATTCATATGATGATGCTTGTAATCTAGATGTCATTATGCTAGTCAAGTGGGTTTTACTTATGTGATCTCCGGAGACTCCTTGTCCCACGTGTGTAAAGGTGACAGTGTGTGCACCGTGTGGGTCTCTTAGGCTATATTTCACGAGAATACTTATTCAACTGTTATGAATGGCATAGTGAAGTGCTTATTTATATCTCTTTATGATTGCTATGTGTTTTGTATCACAATTTATCTATGTGCTACTCTAGTGATGTTATTAAAGTAGTTTTATTCCTCCTGCACGGTGTAATGGTGACAGGTGTGTGCATCCGTGTTAGTACTTGGCGTAGGCTATGATTATGATCTCTTGTAGATTATGAAGTTAACTATTGCTATGATGGTATTGATGTGATCTATTCCTCCTACATGGTGTGAAGGTGACAGTGTGCATGCTATGTTAGTACTTGGTTTAGTCGTGTTGATCTTTCATGCACTCTAAGGTTATTTAAATATGAACATTGAATTGTGGAGCTTGTTAACTCCGGCATTGAGGGTTCGTGTAATCCTACGCAATGTGTTCATCATCCAACAAGAGAGTGTAGAGTATGCATTTATCTATTCTGTTATGTGATCAATGTTGAGATTGTCCACTAGTGAAAGTGTAATCCCTAGGCCTTGTTCCTAAATACTGCTATCGCTGCTTGTTTACTGTTTTCTTTGCGTTACTACTGCCGCGTTACTACTGCTTATTTAATGTCCTGGGCAAAGCACTTTTCTGGTGTCGTTGCCACTGCTCATATTCATTCATACCACTTGTATTTCACTATCTCTTCGCCGAACTAGTGCACCTATTAGGTGTGTTGGGGACACAAGAGACTTCTTGCTTTGTGGTTGCAGGGTTGCATGAGAGGGATATCTTTGACCTCTTCCTCCCTGAGTTCGATAAACCTTGGGTGATCCACTTAAGGGAAAACTTGTCTGCTGTTCTACAAACCTCTGCTCTTGGAGGCCCAACACCTGTCTACAAGAATAGAATCTCCCGTAGACATCAAGCTATTTTACGGCGCCGTTGCCGGGGAGGAAAGGTAAAAGGTACTCACACTCCGGATCTCGGCTACTAAGCTATTTTCGCCGTTGTAAGTACTCGAAGCTATTTCCTTTAGATCCTGCAATTGCATCTTTTTGTTTCTTGTTTACACTAGTTTGGCATAATGGACGACAATGAGCTTCTTATTCTATTTCCTGATTTAAGACATGGATGGTTTGATGCGAAAATTAAAAAACCCATGGAACATATTAGCATGAACACTTTGAATACCATTGTTGCTAATGATATGGAAAATTCTAAGCTTGGGGAAGCTGGTTTTGATGAGCATGATCTTTTTAGTCCCCCAAGCATTGAGGAGAAAATTTACTTTGATGATACTTTGCCTCCTATTTATGATGATTATAATGATAGTAGTCTTTTGGTGCCGCCTACTATGGAGGATAAATTTGATTATGATTACAATATTCCTCCTATATTTGATGATGAGAATCATAATGATAGTTACTTTGTTGAATTTGCTCCCACTATTACTAATAAAATTGATTATGCCTATGTGGAGAGTAATAATTTTATGCATGAGACTCATGATAAGAATGCTTTATGTGATAGTTATATTGTTGAGTTTGCTCATGTTGCTACTTGAAAGTTATTATGAGAGAGGAAAATATGGTTGTAGAAATTTTCATGTTACTAAAACACCTCTCTATGTGCTGAAATTTTTGAAGCTACACTTGTTTTATCTTTCTATGCTTGTTGCATTATGCTTCATGAACTTGTTTATTTACAAGATTCCTTTTCATAGGAAGCATGTTAGACTTAAATTTGTTTTGAATTTGCCTCTTGATGCTCTCTTTTGCTTCAACTACTATTTCTTGCGAGTGCATCATTAAAGCTGCCGAGCCCATCTTAATGGCTATAAAGAAAGAACTTCTTGGGAGATAACCCATGTGTTTATTTTGCTACAGTACTTTGTTTTATATTTGTGTCTTGGAAGTTGTTTACTACTGTAGCAACCTCTCCTTATCTTAGTTTTGAGTTTTGTTGTGCCAAGTAAAGTCTTTGATAGTAAAGTAAGTACTAGATTTGGATTACTGCGCAGTTTCAGATTTCTTTGCTGTCACGAATTCCGACCTGCCTCTCTGTAGGTAGCTCAGAAAATTAAGCCAATTTACGTGCGTGATCCTCGGATATGTACGCAACTTTCATTCAATTTGGGCATTTTCATTTGAGCAAGTCTGGTGCCTCAATAAAATCCATCTTTATGGACTGTTCTGTTTTGACAGATTCTGCCTTTTATTTCGCATTGCCTCTTTTGCTATGTTGGATGAATTTCTTTGATCCATTAATGTCCAGTAGCTTTATGCAATGTACGAAGTGTTAAGAATGATTGTGTCACCTCTGAACATGTTAATTTTTATTGTCCACTAACCCTCTAATGAGTTGTTTCGAGTTTGGTGTGGAGGAAGTTTTCAAGGGTCAAGAGAGGAGGATGATATACTATGATCAAGAAGAGTGAAAGCTCTAAGCTTGGGGATGCCCGGTGGTTCACCCCTGCATATTTCAAGAAGACTCAAGCATCTAAGCTTGGGGATGCCCAAGGCATCCCCTTCTTCATCGACAACATTATCAGGTTCCTCCCTTGAAACTATATTTTTATTCGGCCACATCTTATGTGCTTTGTTTGGAGCGTCGGTTTGTTTTTGTTTTGTTTGAATAAAATGGATCCTAGCATTCACTTTGTGGGAGAGAGACACGCTCCGCTGTAGCATATTGACAAGTATGTCCTTAGGCTCTACTCATAGTATTCATGGCGAAGTTTCTTCTTCGTTGATTTGTTATATGGTTGGAATTGGAAAATGATACATGTAGTAAAATTGCTAAAATGTCTTGAATAATTTGATACTTGGCAATTGTTGTGCTCATGTTTAAGCTCTTGCATCATATACTTTGTACCCATTAATGAAGAAATACATAGAGCTTGCTAAAATTTGGTTTGCATAATTGGTCTCTCTAAGGTCTAGATAATTTCTAGTATTGAGTTTTGAACAACAAGGAAGACGGTGTAGAGTCTTATAATGTTTACAATATGTCTTTTATGTGAGTTTTGCTGCACCGTTCATCCTTGTGTTTGTTTCAAATAACCTTTCTAGCCTAAACCTTGTATCGAGAGGGAATACTTCTCATGCATCCAAAATCCTTGAGCCAACCACTATGTCATTTGTGTCCACCATACCTACCTACTACATGGTATTTCTCCGCCATTCCAAAGTAAATTGCTTGAGTGCTACCTTTAAAATTCCATCATTCGCGTTTGCAATATATAGCTCATGGGACAAATAGCTTAAAAACTATTGTGGTATTGAATATGTACTTATGCACTTTATCTCTTATTAAGTTGCTTGTTGTGCGATAACCACGTTTCTGGGGACGCCATCAACTATTCTTTGTTGAATATCATGTGAGTTGCTATGCATGTCCGTCTTGTCTGAAGTAAGAGAGATCTACCACCTTAATGGTTGGAGCATACATATTGTTAGAGAAGAACATTGGGCCGCTAACTAAAGCCATGATTCATGGTGGAAGTTTCAGTTTTGGACATATATCTCAATCTCATATGAGAATAATAATTGTTGCCACATGCTTATGCATTTAAGAGGAGTCCATTATCTGTTGTCCATGTTGTCCCGGTATGGATGTCTAAGTTGAGAATAATCAAAAGCGAGAAATCCAAAATGCGAGCTTTCTCCTTAGACCTTTGTACGAGGCGGCATGGAGGTACCCCATTGTGACACTTGGTTAAAACATGTGTATTGCGATGATCCGGTAGTCCAAGCTAATTAGGACAAGGTGCGGGCACTATTAGTATACTATGCATGAGGCTTGCAACTTGTAGGATATAATTTACATAACTCATATGCTTTATTACTACCGTTGACAAAATTGTTTCATGTTTTCAAAATAAAAGCTCTAGCACAAATATAGCAATCGATGCTTTCCTCTTTGAAGGACCATTCTTTTTTACTTTTATGTTGAGTCGGTTCACCTATTTCTCTCCACCTCAAGAAGCAAACACTTGTGTGAACTGTGCATTGATTCCTACATACTTGCATATTGCACTTGTTATATTACTCTATATTGACAATTATCCATGAGATATACATGTTACAAGTTGAAAGCAACCGCTGAAACTTAATCTTCCTTTGTGTTGCTTCAATACCTTTACTTTGATTTATTGTTTTATGAGTTAACTCTTATGCAAGACTTATTGATGCTTGTCTTGAAGTACTATTCATGAAAAGTCTTTGCTTTATGATTCACTTGTTTACTCATGTCATTACCATTGTTTTGATCGCTGCTTTCATTACATATGTTTACAAATAGTATGATCAAGGTTATGATGGCATGTCACTTAGAAATTATCTTTGTTATCGTTTTACCTGCTCGGGACGAAGCGGAACTAAGCTTGGGGATGCTGATACGTCTCCGACGTATCGATAATTTCTTATGTTCCATGCCACATTATTGATGATATCTACATGTTTTATGCACACTTTATGTCATATTCGTGCATTTTCTGGAACTAACCTATTAAAAAGATGCCGAAGTGCCAGTTGCTGTTTTCTGCTGTTTTTGGTTTCAGAAATCCTAGTAAGGAAATATTCTCGGAATTGGACGAAATCAACGCCTAGGTTCCTATTTTTCCCGGAAGCATCCAGAACACCCGAGACTCGCCAGAGGGGGGCCACACAGGCCCCAGATGATAGGGTGGCGCGGCCCACCCCCTGGCCGCGCGGCCCTATGGTGTCGTCGCCCCTTCGACCTTCTGACGCCGCCTCTTCGCCTATATAAAGGTCCTAGACCTAAAACCTCGATACGAAAAAAGCCACGGTACGAGAAACCTTCCAGAGCCGCCGCCATCGTGAAGCCAAGATCTGGGGACAGGAGTCTCTGTTCCGGCACGCCGCCGGGACGGGGAAGTGCCCCCGGAAGGCTTCTCCATCGACACCACCGCCATCTTCATCAACGCTGCTTGTCTCCCATGAGGAGGGAGTAGTTCTCCATCGAGGCTCGGGGTCTGTACCGGTAGCTATGTGGTTAATCTCTCTCCTATGTACTTCAATACAATAATCTCATGAGCTGCTTTACATGATTGAGATTCATATGATGATGCTTGTAATCTAGATGTCATTATGCTAGTCAAGTGGGTTTTACTTATGTGATCTCCAGGAGACTCCTTGTCCCACGTGTGTAAAGGTGACAGTGTGTGCACCGTGTGGGTCTCTTAGGCTATATTTCACGAGAATACTTATTCACTGTTATGAATGGCATAGTGAAGTGCTTATTTATATCTCTTTATGATTGCTATGTGTTTTGTATCACAATTTATCTATGTGCTACTCTAGTGATGTTATTAAAGTAGTTTTATTCCTCCTGCACGGTGTAATGGTGACAGTGTGTGCATCCGTGTTAGTACTTGGCGTAGGCTATGATTATGATCTCTTGTAGATTATGAAGTTAACTATTGCTATGATGGTATTGATGTGATCTATTCCTCCTACATGGTGTGAAGGTGACGAGTGTGCATGCTATGTTAGTACTTGGTTTAGTCGTGTTGATCTTTCATGCACTCTAAGGTTATTTAAATATGAACATTGAATTGTGGAGCTTGTTAACTCCGGCATTGAGGGTTCGTGTAATCCTACGCAATGTGTTCATCATCCAACAAGAGAGTGTAGAGTATGCATTTATCTATTCTGTTATATGATCAATGTTGAGAGTGTCCACTAGTGAAAGTGTAATCCCTAGGCCTTGTTCCTAAATACTGCTATCGCTGCTTGTTTACTGTTCTGGGCAAAGCACTTTTCTGGTGCCATTGCCACTGCTCATATTCATTCATACCACCCAAGGTTTCCCTTAAGTGGATCACCCAAGGTTTATCGATCTCAGGGAGGAAGAGGTCAAAGATATCCCTCTCATGCAACCCTGCAACCACAAAGCAAGAAGTCTCTTGTGTCCCCAACACACCTAATAGGTGCACTAGTTCGGCGAAGAGATAGTGAAATACAAGTGGTATGAATGAATATGAGCAGTGGCAACGGCACCAGAAAAGTGCTTGCTGGCGTGTGGTTGATGGTGGTAATATTGCAGGAAGTACAGATGCAGTAAAACAGTAAACAAGCAGCGATAGCAGTATTTAGGAACAAGGCCTAGGGATCATACTTTCACTAGTGGACACTCTCAACTTTGATCACATAACGAATAAATAAATAGATGCTAGACTCTACACTCTCTTGTTGGATGATGAACACCACTAACTGTGTAGGATTACACGAACCCTCAATGCCGGAGTTAACAAGCTCCACAATATTCGATGTTCATGTTTAAATAACCTTAGAGTGCATGACGGATCAACATAACCAAACCAAGTACTAACATAGCATGCACACTTGTCACCTTCACACTACGAAAGGAGGCATAGATCACATCAATACCATCATAGCAATAGTTAACTTCATAATCTACAAGAGATCACAATCATAGCCTACGCCAAGTACTACACGATGCACACACTGTCACCATTACACCGTGCGGGAGGAATAAACTACTTTAATAACATCACTACAGTAGCACACGAGATAAATTGTGATACAAAACACATTGCAATCATAAGGGATATAAATAAGCACTTCACTATGCCATTCATAACAGATGAATAAGTATTCCGTGAAATATAGCCTAAGAGACCCACACGGTGCACACACTGTCACCTTTACACACGTGGGACAAGGAGTCTCCGGAGATCACATAAGTAAAACCCACTTGACTAGCACAATGACATCTAGATTACAAGCATCATCATATGAATCTCAATCATGTAAGGCAGCTCATGAGATTATTGTATTGAAGCACATAGGAGAGAGATTAACCACATAGCTACCGGTACAGCCCCGAGCCTCGATGGAGAACTACTCCCTCCTCATGGGAGACAAGCAGCGTTGATGGAGATGGCGGTGGTGTCGATGGAGGAGCCTTCGGGGGCACTTCCCGTCCGGCGGCGTGCCGGAACAGAGACTCCTGTCCCCCAGATCTTGGCTTCGCGATGGCGGCGACTCTGGAAGGTTTCTCGTACCGTGGCTTTTTTCGTATCGATGTTTTAGGTCAGGGACCTTTTTATAGGCGAAGAGGCGGAGTCGGAGAGGCGACGAGGCGGTGACACAATAGGGGGGCGCGGCCCAGGCCCTGGCCGCGCCGCCCTATCATCTGGGCCCACCAGGGCTCCCCTCTGGTGGCTCTCGGGTGTTCTGGAAGCTTCGTGGAAAAATAGGATGCTCGGGCGTTGATTTCGTCCGATTCCGAGAATATTTCCTTACTAGGATTTCTGAAACCAAAAACAGCAGAAAACAGGAACTGGCACTTCGGCATCTCGTCAATAGGTTAGTTGCAGAAAACGCATAAATATGACATATAATGTGTACAAAACATGTAGATATCATCAATAATCTGGCATGGAACATAAGAAATTATCGATACGTCGGAGACGTATCAGCATCCCCATGCTTAGTTCCTGCTCGTCCCGAGCAGGTAAACGATAACAAAGATAATTTCTGGAGTGACATGCCATCATAACCTTGATCATACTATTGTAAACACATGTAATGAATGCAGTGATCAAAACAATGGTAATGACATGAGTAAACAACTGAA
>NC_061514.1:204901875-204940695 GCF_022539505.1 Lolium rigidum
GCATGTTGGGTGAACAAATTACGGTCGGGCAATTGACAAATAAAGAGAGCATGACAATGCACATACATGATATGATGAATATTGTGAGATTTAATTGGGCATTTCGACAAAGTACATAGACCGCTATCCAGCATGCATCTATGCCTAAAAAGTCCACCTTCAGGTTATCATCCGAACCCCTTCCAGTATTAAGTTGCAAAACAACGAGACAATTGCATTAAGTATGGTGCGTAATGTAATCAATAACTACATCCTCGGACATAGCATCAATGTTTTATCCCTAGTGGCAACAGCACATCCACAACCTTAGAACTTTCTGTCACTCGTCCCAGCATTTAATGGAGGCATGAACCCACTATCGAGCATAAATACTCCCTCTTGGAGTTAAGAGTAAAAACTCTGGCCGAGCCTCTACTAATAACGGAGAGCATGCAAGATCATAAACAACACATAGGTAATAGATTGATAATCAACATAACATAGTATTCTCTATCCATCGGATCCCGACAAACACAACATATAGAATTACAAATAGATGATCTTGATCATGTTAGGCAGCTCACAAGATCCGACAATGAAGCACATGAGGAGAAGACAACCATCTAGCTACTGCTATGGACCCATAGTCCGGGGGTGAACTACTCACTCATCACTCCGGAGGCGACCATGGCGGTGAAGAGTCCTCCGGGAGATGATTCCCCTCTCCGACGAGGTGCCGGAGGTGATCTCCGGAATCCCCCGAGATGGGATTGGCGGCGGCGGCGTCTCGATAGGTTTTCCGTATCGTGGCTCTCGATGCTTGGGGGTTTCGCGACGAAGACTTTAAGTAGGCGGAAGGGCAACGCGGGGGGCCACACGAGGGCCCCACACACCAGGGCCGCGCGGCCAGGGCATGGGCCGCGCCGCCCTGTGGTGTCGGCGCCTCGTGGCCCCACTTCCTTTCCCCCTCGGTCTTCTAGAAGCTTCGTGAAAAAATAGGACCCTGGGCGTTGATTTCGTCCAATTCCGAAAATATTTCCTTTGTAGGATTTCGAAACCAAAAATAGCGAGAAAACGACGAATCGGCTCTTCGGCATCTCGTTAATAGGTTAGTGCCGGAAAATGCATAAATACGACATATAATGTGTATAAAACATGTAGATATCATCAATAATGTGGCATGGAACATAAGAAATTATCGATACGTCGGAGACGTATCAGCATCCCCAAGCTTAGTTCCTGCTCGTCCCGAGCAGGTAAACGATAACAAAGATAATTTACGGAGTGACATGCCATCATAACCTTGATCATACTATTTTAAGCATATGTAATGAATGCAGCGATCAAAACAATGGTAATGACATGAGTAAACAAATGAATCATAAAGCAAAGACTTTTCATGAATAGCACTTCAAGACAAGCATCAATAAGTCTTGCATAAGAGTTAACTCATAAAGCAATAAATCAAAGTAGAGGTATTGAAGCAACACAAAAGAAGATTAAGTTTCAGCGGTTGCTTTCAACTTGTAACATGTATATCTCATGGATATTGTCAACATAGAGTAATATAACAAGTGCAATATGCAAGTATGTAGGAATCAATGCACAGTTCACACAAGTGTTTGCTTCTTGAGGTGGAGAGAGATAGGTGAACTTACTCAACATAAAAGTAAAAGAAAGGCCCTGCAAAGAGGAAAGCATCGATTGCTATATTTGTGCTAGAGCTTTTATTTTGAAAACATGAAACAATTTTGTCAATGGTAGTAATAAAGCATATGTATCATGTAAATTATATCTTACAAGTTGCAAGCCTCATGCATAGTATACTAATAGTGCCCGCACCTTGTCCTAATTAGCTTGGACTACCGGATTATCGCAATACACATGTTTTAACCAAGTATCACAAAGGGGTACCTCCATGCCGCCTGTACAAAGGTCTAAGGAGAAAGCTCGCATTTTGGATTTCTCGCTTTTGATTATTCTCAACTTAGACATCCATACCGGGACAACATAGACAACAGATAATGGACTCCTCTTTAATGCATAAGCATTTAGCAACAATTAATGTTCTCATATGAGATTGAGGATATATGTCCAAAACTGAAACTTCCACCATGATTCATGGCTTTAGTTAGCGGCCCAATGTTCTTCTCTAACAATATGCATGCTCTAACCAATAAGTGGTAAATCTCCCTTACATCAGACAAGACGGACATGCATAGCAACTCACATGATATTCAACAAAGAGTAGTTGATGGCGTCCCCAGGAACATGGTTATCGCACAACAAGCAACTTAATAAGAGATAAAGTGCATAAGTACATATTCAATACCACAATAGTTTTTAAGCTATTTGTCCCATGAGCTATATATTGCAAAGGTAGAGAATGAAAATTTTAAAGGTAGCACTCAAGCAATTTACTTTGGAATGGCGGAGAAATACCATGTAGTAGGTAGGTATGGTGGACACAAATGGCATAGTGGTTGGCTCAAGGATTTTGGATGCATGAGAAGTATTCCCTCTCGATACAAGGTTTAGGCTAGCAAGGTTATTTGAAACAAACACAAGGATGAACCGGTGCAGCAAAACTCACATAAAAGACATATTATAAATATTATAAGACTCTACACCGTCTTCCTTGTTGTTCAAAACTCAATACTAGAAATTATCTAGACTTTAGAGAGACCAAATATGCAAACCAAATTTTTAGCAAGCTCTATGTATTTCTTCATTAATAGGTGCAAAGTATATGATGCAAGAGCTTAAACATGAGCACCACAATTGCCAAGTATCAAATTATTCAAGACATTTTAGAATTACTACATGTAGCATTTCCCAATTCCAACCATATAACAATTTAACGAAGAAGATTCAACCTTCGCCATGAATACTATGAGTAAAGCCTAAGGACATATTTGTCCATATGCAACAGCGGAGCGTGTCTCTCTCCCACACAATGAATTCTAGGATCCATTTTATTCAAACAAAAATAAAAACAAAAACAAACCGACGCTCCAAGCAAAGCACATAAGATGTGATGGAATAAAAATATAGTTTCAGGGGAGGAACCTGATAATGTGTCGATGAAGAAGGGGATGCCTTGGGCATCCCCAAGATTAGATGCTTGAGTCTTCTTAGAATATGTAGGGGTGAACCACGGGGGCATCCCCAAGCTTAGAGCTTTCACTCTCCTTGATCATATTGTATCTCCTCCTCTCTTGATCCTTGAAAACTTCCTCCACACCAAACTCGAAACAACTCATTAGAGGGTTAGTGCATAATAAAAATTAACATGTTCAGAGGTGACACAATCATTCTTAACACTTCTGGACATTGCATAAAGCTACTGGACATTAATGGAACAAAGAAATTCATCCACCATAGCAAAAGAGGCAATGCGAAATAAAAGGCAGAATCTGTCAAAACAGAACAGTCCGTAAAGATGGATTTTATTGAGGCACCAGACTTGCTCAAATGAAAATGCCCAAATTGAATGAAAGTTGCGTACATATCCGAGGATCACGCACGTAAATTGGCATATTTTTCTGAGCTACCTACAGAGAGGCAGGTCTAAATTCGTGACAAGCAAAGAAATCAGTCATTGCGCAGTAATCCAAATCTAGTATGAACCTTACTATCAACGACTTTACTTGGCACAACAATGCACAAAACTAAGATAAGGATAGGTTGCTACAGTAGTAAACAACTTCCAAGACTCAAATATAAAACAAAAATACTGTAGTAAAAACATGGGTTGTCTCCCATAAGCGCTTTTCTTTAACGCCTTTCAGCCTAGGCGCAGAAAGTGTATATCAAGTATTATCAAGAGACGAAGTATCAACATCATAACTTGTTCTAATAATAGAATCAAAAGGTAACTTCATTCTCTTTCTAGGGAAGTGTTCCATACCTTTCTTGAGAGGAAATTGATATTTAATATTACCTTCCTTCATATCAATGGTAGCACCAACGGTTCGAAGAAAAGGTCTTCCCAATATAATGGGACAAGATGCATTGCATTCAATGTCCAAGACAACAAAATCAACGGGGACAAGGTTATTGTTAACGGTAATGCGAACATTATCAACTCTCCCCAAAGGTTTCTTTGTAGAATGATCAGCAAGATTAACATCCAAATAACATTTTTCAATGGTGGCAAGTCAAGCATATTATAGATTTTCTTAGGCATAACGGAAATACTTGCACCAAGATCACATAAAGAATTACAATCAAAGTCATTGACCTTCATCTTAATGATGGCTCCCAACCATCTTCTAACTTTCTAGGAATAGAAGTTTCAAGTTTTAGTTTCTCTTCTCTAGCTTTTATGAGAGCATTTGTAATATGTTTTGTGAAAGCCAAGTTTATAGCACTAGCATTAGGACTCTTAGCAAGTTTTTGTAAGAACTTTATAACTTCAGAGATGTGGCAATCATCAAAATCCAAACCATTATAATCTAAAGCAATGGGATCATCATCCCCAATGTTGGAAAAAAATTTCAGCAGTTTTATCACAGGCAGTTTCAGCAGTTCCCGACAGTTTTGCACGCTTTGCACTAGGAGTGGTAACATTGCCAACACCAATTATTTTACCATTATTAGTAGGAGGTGCAGCAACATGTGGAGCATTTGCATTGCTAGTGGTGGTAATAGTCCAAACTTTAGCTATATTATTCTCTTTAGCAAGTTTTTCATTTTCTTCTCTTTCCCACCTAGCATGCAATTCAGCCATCAATCTTATATTCTCATTAATTCTAACTTGGATGGCATTTGCTGTAGTAACAATTTTATTTTCAATATCCTTATTAGGCATAACTTTCGATTTCAAAAGATCAACATCAGAGGCAAGACTATCAACCTTAAGAGCGAGAATATCAATTTTATTGAGCTTTTCCTCAACAGATTTGTTAAAAGCAGTTTGTGTACTAATAAATTCTTTAAGCATAGCTTCAAGTCCAGGGGGTGTATTACTATTATTGTTGTAATAATTCCCATAAGAATTACCATAACCGTTACCATTATTATAAGGATATGGCCTATAGTTATTACTAGAATTGTTCCGGTAAGCATTGTTGTTGAAATTATTATTTTTAATGAAGTTTACATCAACATGTTCTTCTTGGGCAACCAATGAAGCTAACGGAACATTATTAGGATCAACCTTAGTCCTATCATTCGCAAGCATAGACATAATAGCATCAATCTTATCACTCAAGGAGGCGGTTTCTTCGACAGAATTTACCTTCTTACCTTGTGGAGCTCTTTCCGTGTGCCATTCAGAGTAATTAATCATCATATTATCAAGAAGTTATGTTGCTTCACCAAGAGTGATGGACATAAAGGTACCTCCAGCAGCTGAATCCAATAGGTTCCGCGAAGAAAAGTTCGACTCCGCATAAAAGGTTTGGATGATCATCCAAGTAGTCAGTCCATGGGTTGGGCAATTTTTAACCAAAGATTTCATTCTTTCCCAAGCTTGTGCAACATGCTCATTATCCAATTGTTTAAAGTTCATTATGCTACTTCTCAAAGATATAATTTTAGCAGGGGGATAATATCTACCAATAAAAGCATCCTTGCATTTAGTCCATGAATCAATACTATTCTTAGGCGAGAGATAGCAACCAATCTTTAGCTCTTCCTCTTAATGAGAAAGGAAACAATTTTAATTTTATAATGTCACCATCTACATCTTTATACTTTTGCATTTCACACAATTCAACAAAATTATTGAGATGGGCAAGCAGCATCATCGGAACTAACACCGTGAAAATTGCTCTCGCATAACAAGATTCGAGTAAAGCGGGTTTAATTTCAAAGAATTCTGCTGTAGTAGCAGGTGGAGCAATAGGTGTGCATAAGAAATCATTATTATTTGTGGTTGTGAAGTCACACAACTTAGTATTTTCAGGAGTGGCCATTTTAGCAGTAGTAAATAAAGCGAACTAGATAAAGTAAATGCAAGTAACTAATTTTTTTGTGTTTTTGATATAGAGTGCAAGACAGTAAATAAAGTAAAGCTAGCAACTAATTTTTTTTGTGTTTTGATATAATGCAGCAAACAAAGTAGTAAATAAAATAAAGCAAGACAAAAACAAAGTAAAGAGATTGGATTGTGGAGACTCCCCTTGTAGCGTGTCTTGATCTCCCCGGCAACGGCACCAGAAAATATGCTTGATACACGTACAACACGCGTCCGTTGGGAACCCCAAGAGGAAGGTGTGATGCGCACAGCGGCAAGTTTTCCCTCAGAAAGAAACCAAGGTTTATCGAACCAGGAGGAGCCAAGAAGCACGTTGAAGGTTGATGGCGGCGGGATGTAGTGCGGCGCAACACCAGAGATTTCGGCGCCAACGTGGAACCTACACAACACAACCAAAGTACTTTGCCCCAACGAAACAGTGAGGTTGTCAATCTCACCGGCTTGCTGTAACAAAGGATTAGATATATAGTATGGATGATGATTGTTTGCAGAGAACAGTAGAACAAGTATTGCAGTAGATTGTATTCGATGTAAAAGAATGGACCGGGGTCCACAGTTCACTAGAGGTGTCTCTCCCATAAGATAAATAGCATGTTGGGTGAACAAATTACGAGTCGGGCAATTGACAAATAAAGAGAGCATGACAATGCACATACATGATATGATGAATATTGTGAGATTTAATTGGGCATTACGACAAGTACATAGACCGCTATCCAGGCATGCATCTATGCCTAAAAGTCCACCTTCGAGGTTATCATCCGAACCCCTTCCGGTATTAAGTTGCAAAACAACGGACAATTGCATTAAGTATGGTGCGTAATGTAATCAATAACTACATCCTCGGACATAGCATCAATGTTTTATCCCTAGTGGCAACAAGACATCCACAACCTTAGAACTTTCTGTCACTGTCCCAGATTTAATGGAGGCATGAACCCACTATCGAGCATAAATACTCCCTCTTGGAGTTAAGAGTAAAAACCTGGCCAGAGCCTCTACTAATAACGGAGAGCATGCAAGATCATAAACAACACATAGGTAATAGATTGATAATCAACATAACATAGTATTCTCTATCCATCGGATCCCGACAAACACAACATATAGAATTACAGATAGATGATCTTGATCATGTTAGGCAGCTCACAAGATCCTACAATGAAGCACATGAGGAGAAGACAACCATCTAGCTACTGCTATGGACCCATAGTCCAGGGGTGAACTACTCACTCATCACTCCGGAGCCGACCATGGCGGTGAAGAGTCCTCCGGGAGATGATTCCCCTCTCCCGGCAGGGTGCCGGAGGTGATCTCCAGAATCCCCCGAGATGGGATTGGCGGCGGCGGCGTCTCAGTAAGGTTTTCCGTATCGTGGCTCTCGGTACTGGGGGTTTCGCGACGAAGACTTTAAGTAGGCGGAAGGGCAACGCGGGGGGCCACACGAGGGCCCCACACACCAGGGCCGCGTGGCCAGGGCATGGGCCGCGCCGCCCTGTGGTGTCGGCGCCTCGTGGCCCCACTTCCTTTCCCCCTCGGTCTTCCGGAAGCTTCGTGCAAAAATAGGACCCTGGGCGTTGATTTCGTCCAATTCCGAGAATATTTCCTTTGTAGGATTTCTGAAACCAAAAACAGCGAAAACAACGAATCGGCTCTTCGGCATCTCGTTAATAGGTTAGTGCCGGAAAATGCATAAATACGACATATAATGTGTATAAAACATGTAGATATCATCAATAATGTGGCATGGAACATAAGAAATTATCGATACGTCGGAGACGTATCACCGGTCTCCCCAGCAGTGCATGATAAGGACTGTCTAGATCCACCACCTCGAACAGAATGTTTTCCACCCGGCAATTATCACGTCCTCCGAATGACACATCCACCCGGACTTTTCCCATGGGCGATCAGGACAGCCCCGGAACGATTCCATGGAACGTGGTGTGAGTTGGATGTAGCATGTTTTCTGTTATCCCCAGCGTGCGCATGGTGTGCCGGTACGTGATACTTATGCTGCTCCCATTGTCTATCAACACTTTGCTGAACTTGACTCGAGTCGTTGGCCCATGCATGATTGGGTCTACAACAAGAGCATAACCACCCGGATTTGGCATTATCTTGGGGTGATCCTTGAACGACCAAGAGATTTCCTGATCTGACCACAACATGTATTTTGGTACTGCCGGCATCATAGCGTTCACTTCCATGGAACGGCGATGCAGGCTTTGCCTATCAGTTGGCTCAGTGACGAACACAACACAGCACACGTCCGGATCCTGGTAAATGTTCCGGCTCAAAGGTGCTGGTGGAGGTGGTTGGCCATGCATTGCCTTCTCCCACCTGATGAACTTGCTGGTGCTGCTGCCAGTTTGGTTGGGGCTGCACCGGTAGAGCATTTGCTCCGGTAAGCGGCGGTGGCGGTGGTAGTTGCTGTTGCAACATGTCTTGCGATGGTGGTAGTATCGTAGTACAGCCTTGTGCTTGCGCATCTTTTACCGCACCTTTCAACATCAAGTACTTGGTCCAGGAACAATCTTTTGTCAGATGGTTTGCCGGATTCAGAGTGTGCCACCGGCATGGTTGTTCCATTGCCGATTCCATGGTGTATCTTGCATGTTCTTGCCAGTTCTTTTTCTCGCCCCACGGCTTCTTTTCAACCCATTGTTTTTTAGGACCCGCCCATGGCTGCGATCCGGTTTTTTGCCTTTGGCTTCCGCTGGCGCCTGAATTATCCTGCACCGCGGCTACTTGCTGCCCGTACCTCCTATCCGGAAAATTTTCCCTTCTTTTGTTGTGCCGGTTATCCCGGTACTGCTCTTGGCGCTGCTGAGGTTGGTTTGTTTGTTCCGGCTCAGCTTGTACTGCCAGTTGCATTGGGTCTCACAACGCGTAGTTATCCGCTACACGTATCATTTCTGCCATAGTTGTTGGCATGTTTCTCTGTAGCTTTTGCCACAGAGGTGAACCTCTTCTGCACCCATTGCAAAACCAAGCAAGCCTCGATTACTCCTTCACAAGAGTTTCTTATGGAGTTCCACCGGGTCAGATAATCCCGATTTGTTTCATGCTGGCGCTGCACGCACAAGGCGAGCTGCTGCGGCCTGTTTGGCCTCCGGTAGGTACTGTTGAAGTTACTCACAAAAGCTTCCTCAAAGTCCAGCCATCCATTTATACTTCCTGCCGGCAAGTTGTTTAGCCAGATGCGCGCTGGTCCTACCAGGAAAGATGGTACGATTCTCACGGCCCAGCGTCGGTTTCCTCCACCGGTAACGGTTCCTCCGCCACCAGCGACATAAACTGTGGTTACGTAATCCGCAAGCCAATCTTCCGGCTTAGTGGTGCCATCATACGTTTTTGTGTCACGGGGCAACATGAAGTTGCGAACCGGTGGTTCCTCTTTCATGATCCGTGGACCAAAGCACTTTGGACCAGGAGGACCTTCTGCCTCGATCATCTCAGATAAGTATACCCTATCCAGCCTGTGCCTCGCATCCCGGTCTGGTAGGCATCTTTCTCCTAGCCGTGGCCCCAAAGGGTTCCGGTAGGCTGCAATTCTTTCAGCTCCCGAATCAGCTTCATCGTAACGTTCCGGTACCGCGGCTCTTTCCTGCCGGTACCTTGGCGGAGGCATTTCTTCCTCCAAGTACGCTGCTCTTGGTGCACGATAATTTTGCCCGCTTTCTTCTCTAGCGGCGTAATCATTTCCGGCATAGCCTTTTCCGGCATAACCGCGACCTGCCCCTTGGCTTTTTCTACCGGCCTCGTGTCGCCCGGCTTGTTGTTTTCCGGCAAGTACCGGATCATACACAGTCATTTGTTGCGCATTTACTTCTTTTTCTTTTCTCTTGTCCGGATGGGGGACGATGCCTGTCCATGGGACTTGCTTCCGACATTCTTTGTAGAACGCATAGATTTTGAAACCGCAGCTTTGTTTGCCTTAGCAAGCTCAGCATTTTGTGCTTCTATCATATCAAGCAACTCTCTAACTCGATCTTGCTGTTTTGCTAAAGCATCTCCGGTAAGAGATTCACACAGCTCTACTGCAGCCCTAGCAGCTTTTATGGTTTTATCCGGGCTACTGTACTTAGGTTTCTCTACCATGCTCAAAGATACAGAGGTACTTTTTCCGGCAAGAACTTCCTTACGCAGATCATGATCTAGGTTGCGAACACTAAGCCGGTTTTCCGGTATCCTGGCAGCCTGAGCGCTAACAGAAGCAAAGCCATGGGCAGCGTTATACTCACGTAGGGTTAGGTTCAGCTCGCGCTGCGCCCGGATGATGTCCGCGCCCGCGGAGAGCAGCTTCTGTTGTTGCGCCTCCAGCTCCGCCTGAGCTGCTACCGGATCGATGTTCTACGCCAGGGGCGTCGCCAGCACGTTCATGGCCGCCTGAAGAGGAGTCTCCGGTGGCGCTGCGGATGCACCCGCAGCTTCCTGGTTGTGCTTGGTCGGCGGCTTGGCCGTGCGCGTGGACTTCGTATGTCCCGCGCCTTCCGCCGCAACTCCTTTGCCGGCGTCGCCAGCGCCAACCACCAGCACCTCGACGCTGCCGGCGGCGTGGCCACTGCGAAGCGCAGACCTTGGCGGGTCCGGAGCCACCAGCACCGGCGAGAGGCACTGGCGCTCGGGGACGGTGTCGTAGTAGACGCGGAAGCTCCCGAACTCGATGACGCGGCCGTTCTTGGGGAACTTACCTCCATTGGCGAAGCAACCCGTGTTGTCGTTGATGAAGTCCATGGCGAGGACGCGTTCGACGAGTGCGGTGACGACACGCTCGTCGTCGATGGTGAACAGATAGATCCCATGGGATGGCTTAAGTTGGGGCCGAATGTGCGCTAGAGGATTCGGGTGAGGGTTTTGGTAAGGTTGGGATGGATTCCGGATGGATCTCCTAAGAACTTGGCCTTGGCCAGAGGTAGAAGAAGAACACAAGAACTCTTTCCTCTTCAGATCTCTCTATTTCTTGATCATAAGAGGTTACAGGTTTTTGCTCTTACCTAACACATCGTGCCCGCGTTAGGGCGTACCCCCTCTCCTTATATAGGGGAGAGGGTGGCTTACAGGGGAAGAAACCCTAGGAAACCCTAATGGCATCTTTGACTAGACAAACTACTTTACAAAGCTTCTTTAGCTTCCGGTGACGTCGGTATCTCTTTAATCAGGGAGGCTGACGTCCTCCGGTGCCTTTTACTTCATCATCTGGTTTAGCTCCAGAGTTTCGATTAAAGCTGAAGTGCTTCGCTCATCTTTGTCCTCTAGCTCCTTAGAGAATCTTTTACCAGTCTTGCCGACGTGGTACAATGTCGCCTGTACCGGTAGTCCGGTACCTTCTTAGCTTATTCCGGTATACCCCTCCTGGGATACCGGTATAGATTTACTTAGCCAAAAGCCTAGTTTCTCATTCCGGAATAACCTTTAAACCGGTATCTTGATGGCTCAAACCATCCGGTTTGGCATGCCTTTGGCATACCGGGGGTCATCCCCCCAACAATTATGTACAAATTTGCCCAAAATAGGGCATATGCTTAATGAAATTCCGTTTAAATTTACATTTTTTATTTTCTTTTCGATTTTCTGGGTCCGCGTGTTGAACGCAGCGTGCGACGCAAACGGATACGTGAACGCGCCGCTGTCCGGATGTCAGCGCGACCATCCAAACGGCCAAAAACGGAAGCGCGTCCGTTTAGGTCACCGCGTTTTAGATGACCTAAGGGCATCTCCAACCGCGCGACCCAAACGGACGCGCTGGGCCGTCCGTTTTGGGCCGTTTTGGGTGGCCGAGCGGACACGCGGACAGCGTCCCGCGTCCGCGTGTCCGTTTGGGTCGCGCGCTGCGCCCAACGCGCGGACGCAGCCCATATGAAATAAATAAAATAAAAATGAAAATGAAAAAGGAAAACAACAAAACATAAATTTAAACTAGTTGGTAATTAAACTTAGCCCTATTTTGGGCAATTTTTACACAAAAGAAAGCCCTATATGGGCTTTAAAGTATAAAAAAAAGCAAACCCTAGTCAGGGTTTGCGAGCACGCGGTGGCCGCCGGCAGTACTACCCCCAGTAGTACTCGTCGTCGGCGGCGTCGATGACAACGACGCCCCCCGGCGGCAAAGCGCTGTTCTGGCTAGAAATGCCGGAGGGCGGCGGGGACTCCGGCCAGGGCGACCACTGCGCCCTTTCCCAGGCGGAGTGCGGGTTCGGCGGGCTCGCCGGCCTGCGCAGTCGCGCCCTCCGCGCGGACTCCTTGCGGAGCTGCTCCTCCTCCTCTGCCAGGAGCGCGGCACATCGCTCCTCCTCCTCCCGGAGCGCCGCCTGGCGCGTGTCCTCCTCCTGCCGGCGCGCCATCTCGAGGAAGGCCCACGCCTCCGCTCGGGCGTTCTCCACGGGCCTTCCGGCCTTCTCCGCTAGGGCGGAGGCGCGCGGCGTCTCGGCGAGGTGCGGCCATTTGGCCGGCTCGTCGAGGTCGCATCTGCTCGCGGGACGCCGCGAGCGCCGCCCTGCGGCTCCGGGTCGTCTTCGTCCTCCTCGCTGGCCGGGCCTGCGGCGAGGGGCTGCTGCTGGGGCCGGGGCCGGGGCTCGTCGATGTACGAGGCCGCCGGGCGGCGGCCTGCCCGCCTTGCGGGTGTGCGCGGGCCGCGCGCGAGGCCGCGCCGTCGCCGACGTGAACCACGTGTGCCGGCGCGCATCGTGCTCCACCTCGAACCACAAGTCCCGGTTGGGACTTGCGTCGCCGTACGCGGGGTCCTCTCGGAGGTCCGCCGGCGGCTGCGCGCGGCGCCTGCGGATCTCCGCGACGCGGGCGCGGCCGGACGCCGGGATGGCCGGCACCGGAACCCGATCCGGGCTCGAGTGCCGGCCGTGGGGGAGGTGCACGTCCCCCACGGCATTGGGACGCCGGCGTCCTAGAACATCCGCGCCACCGCTACGGTGACGTAGATCCCGGTCGCGTACGGGCGTCGCCGGCGGCCCATGGCGAACGCCGGCGGTGCGGCCCGGCCGGCTGCTGCCGGCCTCGTGGTCGTTGGCGGACGGCGCGAACTCACGCCCGGGGCCATGGCGGCGTGGAAGCTTCGAGCTCACGCGTGCGGCCGGAGTGGATAGTGGGGGCCGGATAGGGACGGTCCCACTCCCGATCCACATTTAATAGGGCCGGGGCACCGACATGTGGGCCAGCCACGCGGATCAGGCAGACACGCGAGGACGGCGCGTGGCATCCGCGGCCACGCAAACCCGGCCCAGATTTGAGCCGGATTTGCGTCGTTCCGGACGCCGCGGCCATCCGCTTTTGCGTGCGTCCCCGCGTTGGGCCGCATTTTTGTCCGACTCGACCCATCCAGACGCGCGGGCGCGGGATGGGTCGCCCCGTTGGAGATGCCCTAAAGGTCCAAGTCTCGGCCGATGCCGTACCTACGTGGCCCACATGCCTCAACAACGTGGATGGACGCCGCGTACATCTGCACCTGGTGGATCTATTCTCACGTACCGATCGACCGACCGCCCATTTGCCACCTACCATTTGGCTTCCGCGAGAAGGCGAGGCAGGATTCACGTCAGGTGTGCCATGTACTCCGTAGTATTTGTTGGACGGACGTGCTTTGTCCGCAAAACTTTGCCGTTCCCTTTATGGCCGTTGGCAAGCCACCGAGCACAAATTCCAAATACGGCTTTTGGAACTCCGGCCTCATGAGCAGCTTCAGAATCCGTCACAAAAACTTGTGACACAAAAGTGTGGAAAGCAATCAAACATGTGCGCAAATTTCCTTCTAGCGTGCATGCTAGATTTGTTGTTTGTTCCCTGCTTCATGATTCATGCTGTCAAATTTTACTACGTGTATCATGGTTCATTAAGTCTTAGAAATCCGTGTTCAATTTAAATTGAATGAAACAGGCAGAGTCTCATATCTCTGTCATATCCTAATAGTGAACCAGGTGCATATTTTGATACATAGGCAAGAAAAGTCCCTCTTTCATTATTTCCTCCGTGCCAAAACAAGTGCTTCGATTTTATCTAGATGTAGATATATCTAGCTAGATCTATCTTAATTATATATACGTCTATACTCGCGTATAAATGTAGACAGATATGATATGCTACTGCACTCATTTATTGCTTGTCTATATAAGCATGGTGCGTCCTCACTCTTCACCATGTGCAAGGCCACGAGTGTTTGACTAGGTTCACAAGGGAGGAAGAAGGGGATGGAGGCGTCTGGATGGAGCACCAGCCTGAGCTCGGGCATCGTTCTGAGCCTGGTCGCCGTGGTATGGACCATGCTTTGGAACAACCTCCAGGGCCTGCAGCTGCAGCAGTTCGTCAGCCGCCACCTCAGCCGCCACGCCCGCCGTCTCGCCGCCATCGTCGACCCTTACCTCACCGTCACCATCGCCGAGTACGACGGGGGCCGCATGAAGCGCAGCGACGCCTACAAGGAGGTCCAGGCCTACCTGCAGCGCGCCACCTGCGCGACCGGCGGCGGCGTGCGCCACCTCAAGGCCGAGACCGCCAAGGACGTCGACGCGCTCGTGCTCAGCATGGGGGACAACGAGGAGGTCGCCGACGCGTTCCGGGGCGCCACCGTGTGGTGGCTCGCCTACTCCACCCCGCCACGGGAGGACAACGCGCCCTCCTACTGGGGCGGCGGACGCGCCGCGCGCGCCGACCGGCGCTTCTACCGGCTCTTCTTCCTCGAGCGCCACCGGGATCTCGTCCTCGGGGAGTACCTCCCGCACGTCCGCCGAGAGGGCCGCGCCGTCATGGTCAAGAACCGCCAGCGCAAGCTCTTCACCAACCTCTCCGGCGATGGCTATGATGCCGACGGGTAAGCCTAGCCAGTGACTAGTCCATCGCCATCAATCGTCGCATTTTTTTTTTTTTTTGCTTAATTAGCCGATCGATTTCGAAAAAGATTGCTGCTGATGCTGTTGTGCTAGGATGTGGTCGGAAAGTGTGTGGAGCCATGTTGTGTTCGAGCACCCCAAGACGTTCGCCACGCTCGCCATGGACCCGGCCAAGAAGAAGGAGGTCATCGATGACCTCGACGCGTTCCGGAAAGGCAAGGACTACTACGCGCGCGTCGGCAAGGCATGGAAGCGAGGGTACCTCCTCTACGGCCCGCCTGGCACCGGCAAGTCCACCATGATCGCCGCCATGGCCAACCACCTCGACTACGACGTCTACGACATCGAGCTCACCTCCGTGCGCACCAACACCGACCTCCGCAAGCTCTTCATCGAGACAACCAGCAAGTCCATCATCGTCATCGAGGACATCGACTGCTCGCTCGACCTCACCCGCGCACGCAAGAAGAAGAAGGCCAATGACGACGGTCAGAAAAACGACGGGGACAAGAAGGACGGCGCCGAGCCGCCGGACGAGGAGAAGGACGCGGGCGGTAGCAAGGTGACCCTCTCTGGGGTGCTCAACTTCATCGACGGGCTCTGGTCGGCGTGCGGCGGCGAGCGCATCATTGTCTTCACCACCAACCACGTCGAGAAGCTGGACCCGGCGCTGATCCGGCGCGGCCGCATGGACAAGCACATTGAGATGTCCTACTGCTGCTTCGAGGCGTTCAAGCTCCTCGCCAAGGTCTACCTCGACGTCGAGTCCCACAACCTCTTCGACGCCGTGGAATTGCTGCTGCAGGAAGCAAACATGACGCCGGCGGACGTGGCCGAGAACCTGACGCCAAAGAGCGTCGACGACGACGCGGACTCGTGCCTCGCCGGGCTGGTGAAGGAGCTAGAGAAGGCCAAGAAGAAGGTGCTTGCAAAGAAGGAAGGAAAGGGGAAGGATGCAGCGGACGGGGCAGACGACGACGACGACGAGTAGTACGCCCGCCAGTGTTGAATTGACTGGTCTCTTGCTTACAGTTCTTGCCTTGCTCTCTAGCTTTAGGCTGCATCATTAGATTTTTGTACTCACTTTCTCATAACGTCGTCTCATTCATTGCCTTGTGTTGATTTTCCCAAGAATACTCGACGCCACTTTGATTGACTTGAATGAAGCAAAAGCTGACTCTGATAATGGTACAAGCAGATATCACATTGGAACAAACTTACAAAAAATACAACTACATTTTGATAATTTACGGTTGCCCAGATTTTTTGTGAATTTGAGACATTTCACATTGTTTATCGCTTAGCTAGCCCAAGATTGCATCATTATTGTCATGCTAACCAGCACAACCAAAAACTCCTAACTTATTAAAAGGGGAAGGAGTTTTCTCTTCTCCCGTCACAAATGTGCAGTTTTAACAAAACATTGCTACAACTGGAGTGAGGTGAAGATGATAGTGGTTGAATGTTGATCTAGAAGATTGGAAATGTGACTGTAAAAACTTATAAACAGATAATTCAAAATTTTAGTAACTCTACTAATTCCATCTTCATGTCAACAGACCTGCCCTATAAAGGTCTTACATTCTTTGTCCATGAATTTCAGCATAGATCAAGATCTTAGTCTACCTTCTGAAGTGCTGAGACTAGAGATGATAAATTCATGTTTCTTTCATGAGAAATAGTCCATAATCAAAATGCAGATCCACCTCCTTTACTCTTCCCTAGCAGAATATCTTTGGCCTCATTGATCTTCGAAGCAAGGTAATGGCTCCCGCCAGCATCTGGATGATTCGCAACCATGACCTTCTTGTGTGCTTCTTTTACCTTCTCTGCATTGGCACTTTCCCTGAAGGAATCAAAACAAAACCAGAGGGACACTCAATAAACTCGAGAACATAAGTTTCGAATGATAAATTAACCGCAGATCTCCGAATGCAACAATGGTGATCTGACATGTGCAAGTACATTATTTATGTTCAAATTTGGATAGACAAGTCAAGGCTATGTTGGTAGTTGGTACTAAGATCGAAACCTGCAGGAAAATGATAAATTACTATAGCTCAAGAATCAACAATTCTGCCTCAAACAGTACGTTTTGTTTATCGATGGGGCAAGATTTTTCTTTGGGTCAAGTGGGAAACAGAGAAAAAACACTGCAAAGAAAGACCTAATTTGCCAGGAAAAGTTATAACTGGCTGCTACATAATTGAGCTGTGGATGGAACATAATAGAGATAAAACACTTGCTTTGAACTATGTAGCCATCAATGGCGATTTAAAACTTTCTAGATGCAGACAATTACCGACAAAGCCTTATCTGGTTGAATTCAGGATGGGCAAGATCCAATCCAGGTGTAACAACAGCAAGAAATCCGACCATCACCATCCCCTCAAATGAGAACTAGTGGGGTTACAGGTTCTTGTGAAATCAACAGTTTAATATTTTTTTGTTATGCATCTCACTCTTATATCTGGTACACTCCGATTACTCAGACCTCTACTCTGTTCCATACCTCACAATAAACCACAACCACCACCTTCCTCACACTAACCTGTAGAAGGTAAAGAGGGTACGCCATCCCATGCATAACATAGGTACTTGTACGCAATGAGCAACTAGGTTAAGAGACAGAGATACGTTATTTGGGAAAAGGGTTACCATAGGCAACATAAATTTAGTTAGGAAGGTAGAGATAGAGTTTGTGTCTTTTGGGTCAAGGTCCATAACACGGTTAAAGATTTGACACAGTGAGCAGGCCAGTATCTCAGTCCTAATTGGTCACTTTGAACAACTGAAGTGCAACTAGAGGTTAACCAAGGCTGACTAATCCCTCTATCCCATCAATCCATCTGCAATCCTAAATTGTCAAATTTTAGATCTCAATTTAGAGCTGCCCAATGCCGCTGTTGTATTCCCCTATAGAGGTTTTCCTATAAAAATAATTTTATGCTTGAAAAGGACAGATCTTGCTTATTTGCAACTGTTCATCTCCAATTTAATAAAGCAACCTAAACAGATGTATGCAATGTTCATTATGTAAAATTGCTCTTACCAATCCTGTGTATGTTTCCCTTTTGTAACATGTGTAGTGTGTATATCAACTATAAACAGTACATGATATTCTGCGATATATGCCTCCCAAAATAGATGTTTTCGCAGATTGTATTGTGGTTTATACTATCCCTGATCCCATCGATGATTGAGCTATTCGCTAACTTTGTTTATGGGTTTCTGGCCAACAATTGGGGTATGGGTGAAATCTCCAACAAGTTAGATATGGTAAGGATCAGGACATTCATTCCCTGAGCGTGTGTGTGCATAATTTTCAACATAGTTTCAACGCATTGGATGGTGCTAGACACATGAGTAGCCGCATGGCAAGAAAAACATAAACAATGATAAATTATGCTGTTATATGATATGCACCTGACACCCAGGATTAAACCAGCTTCCTTTCGATTCATCGAAGGTTGAAAGCCACCCTCATAGAATTTGCGCATCCTAGGCACTATAGGCCTTGCTTTAAATGCCTGCCAAGCTTGGATGCTATACCGACCGGCAAGAGCAGCTCCTGCAACTGCAAGTCCTGCTATCAGTGGTGTAGCCTGCAGACATAAAATATATAGAAGTTTTAAATAGTAATAACACTAACTTAATCGTGCTGCTATAGATCTTGAGGTTTTTCTGCCATCTCTATATTCATGCATGAAAGTAAAACTGAACCTCAGATCCTAAAACCATCTTGATGAAGCAAAAGAGTACATAACTGTAATCAGAATAATTACTGCTGCATCCTTAATTCGTGGCTTGTACTGTTATCTATTTGGCCACAATCTGACACCCTTCAATACATGAGAGTAGTCTAACCTTATTTTATCCTAAACTGCATGATAAGCAGGGCAAGAAGTTTAGCCATTACAAAATGTAGAGAATAGAAATTTTTCGAGTCCATTTCCACGAGGAACGGCCTACAGAGCTACTAAAGCAGAAAGTGTAGCACAACTATGGAACAGAGGGTTATCTGAATACTTGCGGCACCAAGAGTGACTACGCATAAATCTATGCCCCCTTGTTTTACGCTAAGTTGGATGAGCAAATTCGTACATGAAGCTATAAAATATTGGAAAAAATTATAGTTCGTTTCTAGCATGATTTGATCCAAACATCACATATACGACCATGAGCGCCTCTGAAAAGGAGAAGACCTCACCATCTGCGCCACCAGTCAATTCGGCCCTGGTGCCACGGAGAGAGGGCCAAGCGAGTAGAGGACAGGTGCTTTCGATGCCAAGGAGGATCCAGGCGAGACCTGGGAGGAGGTCGACGGCGGCGTGGTGAGGTCGCGGTTGCAAAAGGAAGCGCGCCCGTCCGGGAGGCGGCGGCGCTCGAGCTGACGATCCGGCCGTCAAAGTGAGGCTTGGCGTTGCGAGGCTTAGGGTCTAGGCCCTCTTCAGACTAGTGGGCTAGGCCGAACGGGCCAGGCCAGACTGGTGAACAAGATACCTTTTTTACAAAGATTTTTTGTGTGCGAATGACGGATTGTCTAAAAAAAATGCGAATGGAGGAAGATATGGAAGGACAAAATACACCTCCGATTTTGGCCGAAGGTTCTCAAATGTTAAAAAGGGTAAAATATGGCACAAGTGTTAGTAAATGGGTACTGGAAAGAATTTCTGTTATGAGACGGATCTGAGTAAGTAACCACGATCGCATCAAGACGTTTCACGAGGCCCCCACATCGTCTACCTCGGGCGAAACGGGAGGCAAATCCCTAGGCACCACCACCAATCCCCTCCTCCTTGACCCCTTTCCTCGTCGATGTTGGTAACAGTTGTCGGGAAAATCCCGCACCACAGAGGCGGCAGCTGATGTGGGGGTACCACGACAATGCCCATAGATGATGGATTTGGGTTTTGAGGAAAGAGCGAGTTGGTGGTTTTGTCAGCATACAAACAGCACAAGGGACACGATTTACCCAACTTCAGACACCCGGAGGGAAAACCCTATGTGTTGCTTGTCCGTTGTTGATAGATAGATGAGTTACATGGGTGCCTCCATGGCTATGGCGATGTATATCAGTTCGTGGTGTAGCGTAGCTAGGGTTTTAGATTAAGTTGTCCTCCCCGGCGGCTCCTTCCAGCCTTTTATATTGGAGGCTAGGTCCTAGGTATCGTGTCTGGGTCGGTTACAAGTTAAAATTTCCTATCTTGGGCTTGATGTTGCCTCGAACGCTAGGTTCCTAGGCTTTGCCTCCTTAGTAACCGCTAGTGCTTCTTGAGCTTCGTAGTCCTTACAAGGGCTACCAGTTGGACCGCACCCAGTATGGTAACAATGGATACCCAATAAGGTATGGCCACGTCAGCAGTGGGGCTTCCCCTCGTGCATGGCTTTTTGAGTTGGAGATCGCCATGCACTACTGGTTTCCATCTCGGCTGCGGTCGTGCATTCACCCTCCATGCTTGGGGCCAGGGTAGAGCAATGTGGCTTCTCAGGGACCATGGTCGCGGTCGCAGATGATCCTTCTAGATCTGGTTCTGCTCCTTCGGAGGTGATTTCCGTTGGATTTGGGCGGGGTCTAGTGGTTGATGCTTCTCTCGGGACAATTCGATGTAGCCTCTCTCGTAGTCATGGTAGTCGAGGTTTGTCTCTGGTTGCTGCAGCCTTTGTTTCCTCTCGATTGGTTAGGTTGTGTGTGGAAGCTGGATGTCAAGGCGGCAGGGCGACATCCCCGGTGATGGAAGTCGCGGCGCCGAGGCTGGGGTTGTCGCTGAAGTGCTATCTGGTGGTCATGGTTATTCCACTAGAATCACATTCAATCCATATTTCTCATAAAGTAACTAAAGTAACTAAGTGCAAGTATTGTTGAAGTAGTTTACAAATGTTTCAGTTCATCAAAAGTATGATCTTGTGTTGGGCCCCAAGCAAATTCAACACCTATTTTAGTAAGTTCATTCAAAGGTGTAGCAATGGTAATGAAATCTTTCAGAAAATGTTTATGAAAACCAGCAAGGCCATGAAAGCTTCGTACTTGACTAACATTCATATGAGTAGGCCAATATTAGTAGCTGCAATTTTTGACTTGTCTACCTCAACTCCATGCTTAGAAACAACATATCCTGGAAATATAATTTTATCTTTGAAAAATGTGCACTTATCTAGATTAAGTTTAGCCTCACTCAACACTTGCAAAACTTGTCGAATATGATCACTATGTTCAGATTTATTGCGGTTGTAAATAAGTATATCATCAAAATAAACAACCACAAATTTTACCAATGAATTGCCTTAAGACATGGTGATAAGGGATTGCCCGATCTTCTCAGTAAGCGACGGGTAGTGATCAACATGCGATGGTAGCAGCGGATGGAATCAATGATATGAGGTAGATAACTTGTATGACGCCGACGAAGTCTCTCGATTGATTCCTGTCGCCAATGCAACAGCTCTCAACCCTGCAAGATATTCGCAACTCCACACAGTTGCGCACGTAGCCGCCGACCACGAAGCGGTAGATTGCAATCTTCTAATCCCCAATGGAACAGCAGATCACACAAACTTTCAGTAGCATAAAACTCCAGATCGCAGCGAATTGGAGAGTTGGGATTCAATAGTTTTGCATAGCAAATAACTAAGAACTAGGGTTTATCTTAAATGTGGTCTAAAGCAACTTTGGGGGCGTCCTAGGCACTTATATAGGGGTTCAGGACGACCTGAGGTCAAAAAAGTACGAAAATAACCAACCCAGAATAGATCTGGTCGAGACAGACTCGGACTCGGCCGGTCTGGGGTCCGGTCGACCGGGCCTGGGACCGGCCGGTCCGGTTCAAACCGGACCTGGCGCCGGGTGCTGACCGGGTGGCGAAAGTGCTCTGCAGTACCCCTCCCGGTTGGCATCAGCGTAGCGCCCGGTTGGCGCCGGGTTGGATCCGGCGTGCCACCCGGTTGTACCGGGCTAGGGACCGGGCGCGTCGGTGTTGCGGCCGGTCTGACCGGTTGCTGGGCCGGCCTGGACTGTGACGTCTCCTCTCGCGCATGCCTCCCTCTCCTCCCTCGCGCGTCCATGGAATATCTTCATGTCCAGCACCATGTCCAGCTTCACGTCCATCTTCACGTCCAGCTGCTCCTCTCCTCCTCGTGCGATGCTTGCTCCCTCCTCATACCTGATCATACATAAGTAACATGACTTAGGCAGTATAAAGTTCTCATCAATCAAAGTATCGTTTAGGAACAAGTTCACCTGTTGTTTAAGTAGCTTCGCACGAGCCCTTGTAATAGGTCCAATCCGAACTTCATTGGACTTGAGCTTCACAGCAGCTAGATCTTCATCTTGCAATGACGGAGGTAGTAGTGTGGTAGGGATGTCCTCATCATCTCCCGCCCCCCCCCCCCCTTCAAAAGGCGTCGACCTCGACGCTCCAAGGTCTTCTCCGTCATATGGTGTCAAAGTAGCAACATTGAAAGAATTACTGACACCAAACTCATCAAGTGGAAGATATATTGAGTATGCATTATCGTTGATCTTGGCAAGCACTTTGTAAGGACCAGCACCACGAGGAAGCAACTTGGACTTCCGCAGCTTCGGGAACCTATCCTTGCGAAAATGTACCCAGACCATATCACCAGGCTTGAACAATATCTCCTTGTGCTTCTTATTCATTCTTGCAGCATTTTTCTTGCCTTTCTTTTCTATCAACTCTTTAGTCTTCACATGTATCTTCCGTACAAAATCTACCCTCTTGGATGCCTCCATATTAACTCTCTCATGTATGGGCAAAGGCAACAAGTCAAGTGGAGTAATGGGTTTGAAACCATACACCACCTCAAAGGGACACAACTCCGTGGTAGAATGTACGCCCTGTTGTAAGCAAACTCCACATGCGGCAAACACTCTTCCCACTCCTTCAGGTTCTTCTTGATCATGGATCTCAACAGTTATGACAAGGTTCGATTCACCACCTCAGTTTGACCATCAGTTTGGGGATGACAAGTAGTACTTGAAAAGTAGCTTTGTCCCCAGACTTTCCCCAAAGTGTCTTCCGGAAGTAGCTCATGAACTTCACATCACGATCAGAAACAATAGTCTTCGGGACTCCATGTAGTCGTACAATCTCCCTGAAAAACAGGTTAGCAATATGCGACGCATCGTCGCTCTTGTGGCAGGCAATAAAATGTGACATCTTGGAAAATCTATCCACTACCACAAATATAGAATCATGGCCTCTTTTAGTACGCGGAAAACCCAACACAAAATCCATACTAATGTCTTCCCATGGTGTAGTAGGTGCCGGTAAAGGAGTATACAAACCGTGAGGCTTCAACTTGGACTTGGACTTGTTGCAAGTAATGCACCTCTTCACATACCTGTCCACATCCCACCTCATCTTTGGCCAATAATAATGCTCAGCGAGCATGAGTAGCGTCTTCTCACGCCCAAAGTGACCCATCAAACCTCCAACATGAGATTCCTGCAATAAGAGCAAACACATAGACGATTCTGGAACACATAGTTTGTTAGCTCTAAACAAAAACCCATCATGTATGTGATATTTTTCCCATGCTTTACCAATAGCACACAAGCGATATGGTTCAGCAAAATCCATGATCAGTGGCATACAAATCACATAGTACTTCTAATCCAGGAATTTTAATATCAAGTTGAGTTAATAGCATATTCTTCCTAGATAGAGCATCAGCAACAATATTATCTTTTCCCTTCTTATGCTTAATAATGTAAGGAAAAGACTCAATGAACTCAACCCACTTAGCAAAACGCTTATGCAAAGTAGACTGAGCTTTCAGATATTTTAAAACTTCATGATCAGAATGTATGATAAATTCTTTTGGCCACAATTAATGTTGCCAAACCTCAAGAACTCTAATTAAAGCATACAATTTTTATCATATATAGGATAGTTTAACTTAGCACTAGACAGTTTCTCAGAAAAATATGCCATTGGGCGACCCTCTTGCATCAACACACCACCAATTCCAATACCACTAGCATCACATTCAATCTCAAATTGTTTATTGAAATCAGGAAGTGCAAGCAACGGTGCGGAGAGTTAACAATCTCTTTAGTTCATCAAAAGCATGATCTTGGGCTGCGCTTGATACGTCCAAAACGTATCTACTTTCCCGAACACTTTTGCTATTGTTTTGCCTCTAATTTGTGTATTTTGGATGCAACTAACACGGACTAACGTTGTTTTCAGCAGAATTGCTCTGGTGTCTCTTTTTGTGCAGAAATCCAACTTTCAGGAAAATCCTCGGAATTTATGCCAAAGGTCCTATTTTACCAGAAGATTGACGGAGCCAGAAGGGCAAGCCAGGTGGGGGCCCGAGGGCCCCACACACTAGGCCGGCGCGGCCCAGGAGGAATCGCCAAAAAATGCACGGGGGGTTAGAAGAAATCGCCAAAAACCATCCAGTACGCCGCCACCGTCGAGAAACTCCGTCTCGGGACCAGAAACTCCGTTCTGGCACTCCGCCGGGACGGGGAATTGGAGGAGATCATCGCCATCATCACCACCGACGCCTCTCCATCGACCAGCCATGTTTCCGCCATCCATGTGTGAGTATGTTATCACCAGAATTTGACCGAGTCAGAGGTGGGCCGTGATCAAGATGGGCTTGAAGAATATATATAGAAGAAATACGTGAATCGGCCTTGTATACAAAGTTCGGGCTAGTTTGCCCTTGTATCTGTAACATAGTAGGATACGTGTCGGTTAGGAATTAGAGTTTTACCCGTGCACGGTTAGGTGCACGCCTGAATTAGAAAGTCCCTTGGACTATAAATATGTATCTAGGGTTTATGGAATAAACAACAACCAACGTTCAACACAAACAAATCTCGGCGCATCGCCAACTCCTTCGTCTCGAGGGTTTCTCCGGTAAGCACCATGCTGCCTAGATCGCATCTTGCGATCTAGGCAGCACAAGGCTATCTCGTTGTTCATGCGTTGCTCGTCTCTGAAGCCTTTTTGATGGCGAGCAACGTAGTTATCTTAGATGTGTTAGGGTTAGCATTGTTCTTCGTATCATATGCTTGTCGTAGTGCAACCCTTATACATCTAGCCGCCCTTACACCTATCTTAGGTGTAGGGCGGCACCCCGCTTGATCATAGTTTAGTAGATCCGATCCGTTACGGTTGCTCCTTGTTCGCAAGGATTAGTTTAATATCTGCAATAGTTAGGCCCTACAAAGGGTTGGAGGATCCAGCGGCGTGTAGGGTGTAGTTTGCTAGCCCTAGACAGGATGTTCGGGGATCAACCTCGTGTTGGTTTTTAGGCCCTGTCTAGGATCGGCTTACGGACACCGTACGCGAGCGCGAGGCCCAATCGTGAGTAGGATGATCCGATTATGCGGTGAAAACCCTAAATCGTCGTAGATCGCATTAGCTTTATCTTGATCAAGCAGGACCACCATATATTCGGACACCTTGTACGAATCATGGGTGGATCGGCTCTTTGAGCCGATTCACGGGATAACTCGAGAGCCGATCGAGGCTCGTATTTAATGTTTACGTGTATGCCATGCGAGGAAACTAAGCGAGGCATCATCCAACACCTTCACGACCGGGTATAGGTCGGGTGGCACGCCCTTGCGATAGCATCGGACGTGTGACCAGGAGGCTTTGCGGGCCGTCGCTCTGAGGGACTGGGGCCAGCCGCAGCCCTAGTTGTTCCCGGCTCTACTGTGTTGCCAGTCGCTGCCCGCCGGTGGGTTTCTGACCGCAACAGAGTAATTCCCCCGCTGTAGGCTGAAGGGGATGGTAGGGATTGGATGAGATTGGTCATGTAATAGCATAAGATTGTTAGGGCATAGTGCCTAGTGTCCGTAATTGGTACTTTTATGATATTGTTGCAACTTGTTATGCTTAATGCTTGTCACTAGGGCCCGAGTGCCATGATCTCAGATCTGAACATGTTATCGATTCATGATGATATTCATTGCTTTATGATCTTACACCGCAAGTTGTATACACGTATTGTTGTCCGGAACCCGAGGCCCCAAAGTGACGGAAATTGGGACAATCGAAGGGGAAGGCGGTGATATGAGGATCACATGTGTTCACGGAGTGTTAATGCTTTGCTCCGGTGCTCTATTAAAAGGAGTACCTTAATTTCCAGTAGATTCCCTAGAGGCCCGGCTGCCACCGGCTGGTAGGAAAAAAGATGTTGTGCAAGTTTCTCACTGCGAGCACGTGCGACTAAATATGGAACACATGCCTATTGATTGATTAGTACTTGGATATCGTTTTATTATTATCTGCAAATTCCCTGCCTTGATTGTTACATGAGTTTCTCTCATCCATGCAACGCCCGTCATCCATCCCTGTGCCTACAGTATTTTAATCCTGCTGTTTACTATAATCACTACTGCTGTCTTTGTTACTCTGTTGTTGTTATTTCACTACTGCTACTGCTATAAAGCTGTTACTACTTGATAAACTCTTGCTAGCAAGTCTGTTTCCAGTGCAGCTGAATTGACAACTCCACTGTTAAGGCTTTCAAGTATTCTTTGTCTCCCCTTGTGTCGAATCAATAAATTGGGTTTTACTTCCCACGAAGACTGTTGCGATCCCCTATACTTGTGGGTCATCAAGACTATTTTCTAGCGCCGTTGCCGGGGAGCATAGCTTTATTTGGAAGTTCACTTGGATTGATATTGTTCGCTGCAAATTCTCCATCATGGGTAAACCTCGCGATCCTAAAGTCGCCATATTACCATCCACTACAAGAAAAGGTACAACTATGAGTACCTCTGCTGCTCTTGATTCACCATCTGTGATAGATAAACTTGTTTCACCACCACATGCTTCACATGCTGGTACTTACGCTAGATCTGAAAATTCTCATAATTTTGATGATGCTTCATTGTGCTTGATGATAGTGGTTCGTTAGGATCTTTTCTAGATGCTACGATTGCTAGGTCTAGACAAATTGAAAGTACTTGAAACTCCTAATGAAAATGCTTGCTACACTGTTAATTCACTCCGAGTCCGTTGAATACTCTAGTGATGATCTTGATGAAGATTATGTAGAACTTGATGATGATTTTATTGATAAATGCAATGCTACTACCGATGCAAGAAAAATTAAAAAGTTGCTTGCACAACATACTGTTAGATATAAAGCTGTCTCCTGATCCTAAATTTGCCACATCTCCTATAAACATTAAGGATAAGGATTATGATTTTTCTCTTGATTTGTCTCATATATCTATTGTTGAGAAAACACCTTTTTGTGGTACTAAAAAAGAAAGTGCTGTAGAACACATGATTGAGCTATCTACTCTTAGTAGCTTGTTTTCTAATGATGTTAAGAAGCGTACTTATTTCGTTGCTAAAATTTTCCCTTTTTCATTAAAGGATGATGCTAAAACTTGGTATAATAGTTTGCCACCTGATTCTATTAATAGTCCAAAAAAATTGCTTGATGTTTTCTTCCGGAAATACTTTCCTGCTAGTGCTCAACATATTGCTTTGCAGAAAATTTATAACTTTGATCAGGAAGATGGAGAGAAATTGCCTGAGGCTTGGGCTAGATTTTGCTCTCTTATTAGAGCTCGGCCTGAACATGATTTGGAAAAGCATGATTTACTTGATATATTTTATAGTGGACTAACCATATGATTAGTAGGTTAGTGCACTAAACAAAAATCTTTGGTGGTACTCTCACAACTCACTCAAAACTGATAAGAAAGGTAAATCTTACCGCTCCAAAGTGAATTAGTATTACTTACCAACTTGGATTGACGGACTAGTGCACGGATGTAGCGAAGCGAATATCAAGGGTATAAGAACAATCACACGACAAAGCAGGATATATGTGGGGATGTAGGTGGGCTACCTATTTGCACCAATAACAAGCTCTAGCGCTGACCGTAGACAACCAATGATACTCACACAAGGCGATAATTGTGGCAATGCAACTATATGTAGGAAAGGTTGCCATGCACTAGAGAGACGCTATCAAAGCTCAATGAGACAGGCACAAGATTGCTCAACTATAGGTGCAGTTAAAGAAAACTTTAGGCCTTCACTTGATTCTACTAGCACTTCACTTTTCTTTTTGGATTTTCTTTTTGTATATCATGCAGCTATGTAGCTCTTTTTGCTTCTTTTCTCTTTGCACTCTTTTTTTTTGATTTTATGACACAACTCCTTGATAACACGGCCAACAGAAATTGCAAAGCACCAAAAACCTAATAAGCAGCCTGTTGAGCGGTAAAACTAGTCTCTTCTGGGGAAGTTCCTAGTCACTTATATCGAAAGGCTATGTCTATGGTTGGGAACAAGCACACTGTACGCTATGTGGACTCGGAGTAACAAAAACTGAAAATAGATGATAGTGGAGACTCAAACCCTAACAATACTAGATGGAAGAAAAATATACGCAAAAACAACTACGAAAAGCAACTAAAACTCGAAATTAGTGAATCTAAGGCTATGGCAAACCCTAACCCTAACTTTTTATGGCTTTTTCTGGATAGGAAACACTCACAACTCAACTATGGGGTGGATTGTGGATGGCCTACCGAGGAAACACTGAAATCTGATACCAAGATGATAAGGGATTGCCCGATCTTCTCAGTAAGCGACGGGTGTTGATGAACACACGATGGTAGCAGCGGATGGAATCAATGATATGAGGTAGATAACTTGTATGACGCCGACGAAGTCTCTCGATTGATTGCTGTCGCCAATGCAACAGCTCTCAACCCTCAAGATATTCGCAACTCCACACACTTGCGCACGTAGCCGCCGACCACGAAGCGGTAGATTGCAATCTTCTAATCCCCAATGGAAGCAGATCACACAAACTTTTAGTAGCATAAAACTCCAGATCGCAACGAATTGGAGAGTTGGGATTCAATAGTTTTGCATAGCAAACAACTAAGAACTAGTGTTTATCTTAAACGTGGTCCAAAGCAACTTTGGGGGCGTCCTGGGCACTTATATAGGGGTTCAGGACGACCTCAGGTCGAAAAAGTACGAAAATAACCGACCTAGAATAGATTTTGTCAAGACAGACTCGGACTCGGCCGGTCTGGGGGCCGGTCGACCGGGCCTGGGACCGGCCGGTCCGGTTCAAACCGGACCTGGCGCCGGGTGCTGACCGGGTGGCGGAAGTGCTCTGCAGTACCCCTCCCGGTTGGCATCAGCGTAGCGCCCGGTTGGCGCCGGGTTGGATCCGGCGTGCCGCCCGGTTGGACCGGGCTAGGGACCGGGCGCGTCGGCCGGTCTGACCGGGTGCTGGGCCGGCCTGGACTGTGACGTCTCCTCTCGCGCATGCCTTCCACTCCTCCCTCGCGCGTCCATGTAATATCTTCATGTCCAGCTCCATGTCCAGCTTCACGTCCATCTTCACGTCCAGCTGCTCCTCTCCTCCTCGTGTGATGCTTGCTCCCTCCTCATACCTGATCATACATAAGTAACATGACTTAGGCAGTATAAAGTTCTCATCAATCAAAGTATCGTTTAGGAACAAGTTCACATGTTGTTTAAGTAGCTTCGCACGAGCCCTCGTAATAGGTCCAATCCGAATTTCATTGGACTTGAGCTTCACAGCAGCTACATCTTCATCTTGCAATGACGGAGGTAGTAGTGTGGTAGGGATGTCCTCATCACATGGTTCATTAATCTCATGAAAGTATTAGGTACATTAGTTAACCACCAGAAGGCATAACTAACTACTCATACAAACCAAACTTTGTTTTAAAGGATATTTTCCACTCATCCCTTCTTTCATTCTATTATGGTAATAACCACTACGGAAATCTTTTATAGAACACAATAGCACTACTCAACTCAATTACAAATGTGGAATGAGATGACGATATCAATTAGTTATGTTATTTATAGTTGTACAATCTACGCACATGCATGCGCCATGTATTATCTTTCTTAGGAACTAAAATTATATGAACAACACAAGGACTTAAGCTCAAGCGAATATAATTTATCAAGAAGATCTTGTACAAGTTTCTGAATTCCCTTTGCTTCCTTGGGGTTGGTGCGGTAGGGATCTCTATTGGGTAGCAACGCTCCTAGTATCAAATAAATTTGATGGTTTATACCATGGAATGGTGGCAAACCAACGGTACCTTGTCCGGAAGCACATCACTAGATTCCTGCAATACATTAGAAACACAAATGGAGAGAGGGATCGTGGCATTTGAAACCATAATTTCGCCCTTGCACATAAGCACAAGAGGAACAGCAGTGGTATCCTCACGAAACTCAAGATTTGGTGGTTAAAATTACTAAGGAATTCACTCCCTCACTTTTCTTTTTACCGCTTAGGTTTGGCTTGTGGTACTCCCTAACCGAAGGTGTAGTATCTTGTCAATCTAGTCTCCCAGTCTACTTCTCAAGATTTACTTCAGTTTTTTACGATATTTATTTACAATATGCTACGGTGTCATAGGCATAAAAATAATATTATTAAGCTTGTCATGAAAATTATAACATGTGTTCGATCTCCCATTCTACTTAACATTCCTACCATATTGCCATGGCTGGCCCAACAATAAATGACACACAGTCATAGGAACCCCATCAAATTCAATGGTATCTTGTATGGTCCAGTCTGTGTAATTGGCTTTCATCTAGCCATTTTCACTCATTATATATAATATACATTGGGATGCAGGAAATATTTCAGCTTCAGGTTTGCACATACCTCTTCAATAGCCAAATTGCGACAGCTACCACTATCAATGATGACCTTGCATGCTAACAACATTTGATTGACACTGATTGCAGACCCGAATTTTAGAATTTGGCGTAACATTCAACACTTTTTGCGAGCAAACAATTGTAGGATAATGAGTCACATAACCATCAAGAGCACCATCACTAGAATAATCTTCATCATGCAAATGTTCAAAATCATGATCAGCATCATCACCGATTTCATATTCGTTATCCTCATTAATTAACATTACCTTTATGTTCTGACAATCCTTCTTGAAGTGGCTCTTACCCCCACATGTGTGACAAACCATATAACGGTTTCTTGTTGTACACATAAAGGAACCAGTGGCACTATCAGCAGGTTGCATCATTTTATTTCCATTAGAAACAATAGATTCTGGTTTGCTTCATGAAGAACCACAAAAACTAGAAGATGTACTTTGTGGAGGCGCACTACCAGCTGAACGTGGTGTAAAACGACCGTGCGCTTCGGTAGTACAAGCACTATATTGGGATTCTTCAGCCAATTGGGCTTGAGTTTCCCGTGGATAATGCAACAAATCATTCATGTCATGATATTGCTAATGACGAACAATATTCTTGATCTTAAATGTTAAACCAGATGAAAATTGCTACAAAGCTTCCTCGGGCTATTCACGCACCCGTGCGCGTTGCATCATCTCCTCCATCTCGTGAAAATAATCATCCATGGATTTGGAGTTTTACTTCAAGTGCTGCAATTTATCATAGAGTGAATGGATATAATTTTGCGGAATAAAGTTTTCCCGCATCACTTCCTTCATAGTTCTCCATGTAACATTTGGCGGGTTTGTCTTCGTGCCTAGTACGCATAATGTTATCCCACCAACGCAAATCATAGCCATCAAATTCCGAAGAAGCTAACTTGTTTTTTCTATCCTCGGTGTAAGATACGTCTCAAACGTATCTATAATTTTTGATGCTTCATGCTTTGTTTTACATCAATTCATATATGTTTTGCTTACACTTCGATGCACTTTTATATGATTTTCGGCACTACGTATTAACAAGATGCCAGAGTGCCAGTTTCCAGTTTTCTGTTGTTTTGTATTTCAGAAAAATTGTACAGGAAATATTCTCGGAATTGGACGAAACAAAAACCAAATTGAAGTCAATATTTTACTGTAACGAAGACAGAGCCCAGAGGGAAGACAAAGAGGAGGCGCAAGGCGGCCACACCTACCCTAGGCGCGGCCTGGCCCTGGCCCGCGCCTAGGCATGGTGTGGGCCACCCAGGCGGCCGCCGAGCTTGCCCTTCCGCCTATAAATTCCATTCGACGCAAAAACCCTAAATCAATCAGCCTCCATCCACGAAAAGTTCCGTAGCTCCGCCACCATCGCAGACAAGATCCGGGGGACAGAAGTCTTTGTTCCGGCACCCTGCCGGGACAGGGAATTTCCCACGGAGCCATCTCCATCGACTTCACCACCATCTCCATTGCCGTTGCTGACTCTCATGATGAGGAGGGAGTAGTTATCCCCCGGGGCTGAGGGCTCTACCGGTAGTATGTGGTTTATCTCTCTCTCTCTCCCATGGTGTGATCATTATGTGATCATGAGCTTTGTAATCTAGATGTCGTTATGCTATTCAAGTGGATTTTACTTATGTGATCTCCGGAGACTCCTTGTCCCACGTGTGTAAAGGTGACAGTGTGTGCACCGTGTGGGTTTCTTAGGCTATATTTCACATAATACTTGTTCACTGAATTATGATTTGAGTTGGATGTCTCTATGAAATTATGGTGTGTTAGTACCTCCTATGAATGCTCAAAGTGACAACTTGGGGTGTTCATTAGTACTTGGAAATACATCTTTAAGGTTTGCTTTTGCAGCCCTACGCGGTGAATTGGTGTTCGTTATCCAACCGGAGAGTAGTTCAGAGTAGCATAGTGAAGTGTTTATATTTATATTCATTTATGATTTCATTGTTCAGAGTGATCACTAATGAAAGTATGATCCCTAGGCCTTGTTTCCGAACATCAAATCACCGTTTATTTACTGTTTTACTGCATGTTTACTTGCTTCCATATTTATTTCAGATTGTTATTACCACTCATATTCATCCATATCACTTGCATTTTACTATCTCTTCGCCGAACTAGTGCACCTATACATCTGACAAGTGTATTGGGTGTGTTGGGGACACAAGATACTTCTTGTATCGTAATTGTAGGGTTGCTTGAGAGAGATATCTTTGACCTCTACCTCCCTGAGTTCGATAAACCTTGGGTGATCCACTTAAGGGAAACTTGCTACTGTTCCACTAACTCTGCACTTGGAGGCCCAACACTGTCTACAAGAATAGAAGCGTGCGTAGACATCAAACTCTTTTCTGGCGCCGTTACCGGGGAGGTAAGGTAAAAGGTACTCACATCCTCTGGCTACTAAGTTTTCTAGTTGCTAGTGAGTGCTCAAAGTTATTTCCTTTAGATTCTGCAATTACATCTTTTTGTTTCTTATTTTTATTTTCACTAGTTCGTCTTAATGGAAAACAACAAACAAAAATTAGAGAGCTTTATAGTATTTATCTTGAGTTAGGACATGAGGTATTTGAAGAGAAAATTAAAAAAAACTATGGAACTTTACTTGCATGCTGGTAGCAATGTTATTAGTATGAATTCTTTGAACACCATTATTGCTAATGCTATGGAAAAGTCTAAGCTTGGAAAAGCTAGTTTTTATGAAAATTATCTTTTTAGTTCCCCAGCTTTAGAGGAGGAAATTTGCTATGATGATACTATGCCTCCGATATATGATGATTATGTTATTTTCAGTCCACCTACTATTGAGGAGAAAATTAATTATGATTACAATATGCCTCCTATATTTGATGATTATGGTGATGAGAATAATAATGATAGCTATTGATACGTCTCCAACGTATCGATAATTTCTTGTGTTCCATGCCACATTATTGATGTTATCTACATGTTTTATGCACACTTTATATCATATTCGTGCATTTTCTGGAACTAACCTATTAACAAGATGCCGAAGTGCCGATTCTTTGTTTTACTGCTGTTTTTGGTTTCAGAAATCCTAGTAAAGAAATATTCTCGGAATTGGACGAAATAAAAGCCCGAGAGGCCTATTTTCTCACGAAGCTTCCGGAAGTCCGAAGGAGAGACGAAGAGGGGCCACGGGGGAGCCAAACCCTAGGGCGGCGCGGCCCCCCTGGCCGCGCGGCCCTGTGGTGTGGGCCCCCGTGCCGCCTCTTGACTTGCCCTTCCGCCTACAAATAGCCTCCGTGACGAAACCCCCGATGCCGAGAGCCACGATACGGAAAACATTACCGAGACGCCGTCGCCGCCGATCCCATCTCGGGGGATCCCGGAGATCGCCTCCGGCACCCTGCCGGAGAGGGGAATCATCTCCCGGAGGACTCTACACCGCCATGGTCGCCTCCGGAGTGATGAGTGAGTAGTCTACCCCTGGACTATGGGTCCATAGCGGTAGCTAGATGGTTGTCTTCTCCCCATTGTGCTATCATTGTCGGATCTTGTGAGCTGCCTATCATGATCAAGATCATCTATATGTAATTCTATATGTTGCGTTTGTTGGGATCCGATGAATAGAGAATACTTGTTATGTTGATTATCAAAGTTATGCTTATGTGTTGTTTATGATCTTGCATGCTCTCCGTTATTAGTAGATGCTCCGGCCAAGTAGATGCTTTTAACTCCAAGAGGGAGTACTTATGCTCGATAGTGGGTTCATGCCGCATTGACACCGGGACGGTGACAGAAAGTTCTAAGGTTGTGTTGTGCTTGTTGCCACTAGGGATAAAACATTGATGCTATGTCTAAGGATGTAGTTGTTGATTACATTACGCACCATACTTAATGCAATTGTCTGTTGCTTGCAACTTAATACTTGGAGGGGTTCGGATGATAACTCTGAAGGTGGACTTTTTAGGCATAGATGCGGTTGGATGGCGGTCTATGTACTTTGTCGTAATGCCCAATTAAATCTCACTATACTCATCATGATATGTATGTGCATGGTCATGCTCTCTTTATTTGTCAATTGCCCAACCGTAATTTGTTCACCCAACATGCTTGTTCGTCTTATGGGAGAGACACCTCTAGTGAGCTGTGGACCCCGGTCCAATTCTCTTTACTTGAAATACAATCTACTCGCAATACTTGTTTCTACTTGTTTTCTCTGCAAACAATCATCTTCCACACAATACGGTTAATCCTTTGTTACAGCAAGCCGGTGAGATTGACAACCTCATCTGTTTCGTTGGGGCAAAGTAGCTTGGTTGTGTTGTGCGGGTTCCACGTTGGCGCCGGAATCTCCGGTGTTGCGCCGCACTACATCCCGCCGCCATCAACCTTCAACGTGCTTCTTGGCTCCTCCTGGTTCGATAAACCTTGGTTTCTTTCCGAGGGAAAACTTGCTGCTTGTGCTCATCATACCTTCCTCTTGGGGTTGCCCAACGAACGTGTGAAATACACGCCATCAAGCATATTTTACTGGCGCCGTTGCCGGGGAGATCAAGACACGCTGCAAGGGAGTCTCCACTTCTCAATCTCTTTACTTTGTTTTTGTCTTGCTTTATTTTATTTACTACTTTGTTTGCTGCACTAAATCAAAACACAAAAAAAATTAGTTGCTAGTTTTACTTTATTTGCTATCTTGTTTGCTATATCAAAAACACAAAAAAATTAGTTTACTTACATTTACTTTATCTAGTTTGCTTTATTTACTATCGCTAAAATGAGTAATCCTGAAGTTGAAGTTCGTTCATTTAAGCAACAAGGGGGAGAATGTTTAAAAGATGCTTGGTATAGAATTAGTGATGCCCATAATAGGTGCACTAAGAAACACTCCACCACTATCCTACTCAGGAATTTTTATGTTGGTATCTCTAGTTGGAATAGATATGTCCTTGATTGTCTCGCGGGAGGTAACTTCCTAGGTGCTCCCGCTTTAGAAGCTAGTTGCATTATTGAGAGTTTATTTGGAACACCACCTGTTAATGAAACTAAAAGTGAAACCTCCTTTGAGGATGTTATGAAAAAATTGGAAACCATAGAGAAAAATTGTAGCGTTGAAACTAAATTGGAAATATTACTGGATAATACTGATAAACTTGATAAAATCCTAGGAGGAATTAATGAAAGAATTGCTACTCTAGAAACTTGTGCTATCCATGATAATCAAACCCATAGAATTGGTAAACTTGAAGAAGCTATGAGAAAATTGGGTTCAACTTTTTCTTCTCTTAAATTTAATGAGAAAGCTTATGTGGGTAAGGAGCAAAAATTCATGTATGTCTCTAAGGTGCCTAAACCAAAGAATTACTATAGGCCTAAAATTGATAAAACTCCCAACACCGCTGGTAATGATGTTGATGCTTCATCTCTCGATGTTACTTGATACACACTTTCTGCGCCTAGGCTGAAAGGCGTTAAAGAAAAGCGCTTATGGGAGACAACCCATGTTTTTACCTACAGTACTTTGTTTTTATTTTGTGTCTTGGAAGTTGTTTACTACTGTAGCAACCTCTCCTTATCTTAGTTTTGAGTTTTGTTGTGCCAAGTTAAGCCGTTGATAGAAAAGTAAGTACTAGATTTGGATTACTGCGCAGTTCCAGATTTCTTTGCTGTCACGAATCTGAGCCCACTGCCCTGCAGGAAGCTCAGAAAATTATGCCAATTTACGTGCATGATCCTCAGATATGTACGCAACTTTCATTCAATTTGAGCATTTTCATTTGAGCAAGTCTGGTGCCATTTTAAAATTCGTCAATACGAACTGTTCTGTTTTGACAGATTCTGCCTTTTATTTCGCATTGCCTCTTTCGCTATGTTGGATGAATTTCTTTGATCCACTAATGTCCAGTAGCATTATGCAATGTCCAGAAGTGTTAAGAATGAGTGTGTCACCTCTGAATATGTCAATTTATATTGTGCACTAACCCTCTAATGAGTTGTTTCGAGTTTGGTGTGGAGGAAGTTTTCAAGGATCAAGAGAGGAGTATGATGCAACATGATCAAGGAGAGTGAAAGCTCTAAGCTTGGGGATGCACCCGGTGGTTCACCCCTGCATATATCAAGAAGACTCAAGCGTCTAAGCTTGGGGATGCCCAAGGCATCCCCTTCTTCATCAACAAATTATCGGGTTCCTCCCCCGAAACTACATTTTTATTCGGCCACATCTTATGTGCTTTTTCTTGGAGCGTCGGTTTGTTTTTGTTTTTGTTTTGTTTGAATAAAATGGATCCTAGCATTCACTTTATGGGAGAGATACACACTCCGCTGTAGCATATGGACAAATATGTCCTTGGTTTCTACTCATAGTATTCATGGCGAAGTTTCTCCTTCGTTAAATTGTTATATGGTTGGAATTGGAAAATGATACATGTAGTAATTGCTATAATGTCTTGGGTAATGTGATACTTGGCAATTGTTGTGTTCATGTTTAAGCTCTTGCATCATATGCCTTGCACCTATTAGTGAAGAATACATAGAGCATGCTAAAATTTGGTTTGCATATTTGGTTTCTCTAAGGTCTAGATAATTTCTAGTTTTGAGTTTGAACAACAAGGAAGACGGTATAGAGTATTATAATGCTTTCAATATGTCTTTTATGTGAGTTTTGCTGTACTAGTTCATCCTTGTGTTTGCCTCAAACAACCTTGCTAGCCTAAACCTTGTATCGAGAGGGAATGCTTCTCATGCATCCAAAATACTTGAGCCAACCACTATGCCATTTGTGTCCACCATACCTACCTACTACATGGTATTTTCCGCCATTCCAAAGTAAATTGCTTGAGTGCTACCTTTAAAATTCCATCATTCACCTTTGCAATATATAGCTCATGGGACAAATAGCTTAAAAACTATTGTGGTATTGAATATGTAATTATGCACTTTATCTCTTATTAAGTTGCTTGTTGTGCGATAACCATGTTTACTGGGGAACGCCATCAACTCATTGTTGAATTTCATGTGAGTTGCTATGCATGTTCGTCTTGTCCGAAGTAAGGGCGATCTACACTGAGTTGAATGGTTTGAGCATGCATATTGTGAGAGAAGAACATTGGGCCGCTAACTAAAGCCATGTTCCATGGTGGAAGTTTCAGTTTTGGACAAACATCCTCAAATCTCTAATGAGAAAAGAATTAATTGTTGTTGAATGCTTAAAGCATTAAAAGAGGAGTCCATTATCCGTTGTCTATGTTGTCCCGGTATGGATGTCTAAGTTGAGAATAATCAAAAGCGAGAAATCCAAATGCGAGCTTTCTCCTTAGACCTTTGTACAGGCGGCATAGAGGTACCCCTTTGTGAAACTTGGTTAAAGCATATGTATTGCGGTGATAATCCAGGTAGTCCAAGCTAATTAGGACAAGGTGCGAGCACTATTAGTACACTATGCATGAGGCTTGCAACTTATAAGATATAATTTACATGATGCATATGCTTTATTACTACCGTTGACAAAATTGTTTCATGTTTTCAAAATCAAAGCTCTAGCACAAATATAGCAATCGATGCTTTTCCTCTATGAGGACCATTCTTTTACTTTTATGTTGAGTCAGTTCACCTATTTCTCTCCACCTCAAGAAGCAAACACTTGTGTGAACTGTGCATTGATTCTTACATACTTGCTTATTGCACTTATTATATTACTCTATGTTGACAATTATCCATGAGATATACATGTTACAAGTTGAAAGCAACCGCTGAAACTCAATCTTCTTTTGTGTTGCTTCAATACCTTTACTTTGAATTATTGCTTTATGAGTTAACTCTTATGCAAGACTTGTTGATGCTTGTCTTGAAGTGCTATTCATGAAAAGTCTTTGCTTTATGATTCACTTGTTTACTCATGTCATACACATTGTTTTGATCGCTGCATTCACTTCATATGCTTTACAAATAGTATGATCAAGTTTATGATGGCATGTCACTCCAGAAATTATCTTTGTTATCGTTTTACCTGCTCGGGACGAGCAGAACTAAGCTTGGGGATGCTGATACGTCTCCAACGTATCGATAATTTCTTGTGTTCCATGCCACATTATTGATGTTATCTACATGTTTTATGCACACTTTATATCATATTCGTGCATTTTCCGGAACTAACCTATTAACAAGATGTCGAAGTGCCGGTTGCTGTTTTCTGCTGTTTTTGGTTTCAGAAATCCTAGTAAAGAAATATTCTCGGAATTGGACGAAATAAAAGCCCGGAGGCCTATTTTCTCACGAAGCTTCCGAAGTCCGAAGGAGAGACGAAGAGGGGCCACGGGGAGCCAAACCCTAGG
>NC_061514.1:204940795-205030497 GCF_022539505.1 Lolium rigidum
CTTGGCCGAGCCTCTACTAATAACGGAGAGCATGCAAGATCATAAACAACACATATGCAATAACTTGATAATTAACATAACATGATATTCTCTATCCATCGGATCCCGACAAACACAACATAGAGTATTACAGATAGATGATCTTGATCATGTTAGGCAGCTCACAAGATCCAACAATGAAGCACAATGAGGAGAAGACAACCATCTAGCTATCTGCTATGGACCCATAGTCCAGGGGTGAACTACTCACTCATCACTCCGGAGGCGACCATGGCGGTGTAGAGTCCTCCGGGAGATGAATCCCCTCTCCGGCAGGGTGCCGGAGGAGATCTCCGGAATCCCCGAGATGGGATTGGTGGCGGCGGCGTCTCGGAAGGTTTTCCGTATCGTGGTTTTTCGCATCAGGGGTTTCGCGACGGAGGCTTTAAGTAGGCGGAAGGGCAGAGTCGGAGGGCTAACGAGGGGCCCACACCATAGGGCGGCGCGGGCCCCTCCTTGGCCGCGCCGCCTTGTGGTGTCGCCACCTCGTGGCCCCACTTCGTATGCTCTTCGGTCTTCTGGAAGGTTCGTGGCAAAATAGGCCCCTGGGTCTTGATTTCGTCCAATTCCGAGAATATTTCGTTACTAGGATTTACTGAAACCAAAAACAGCAGAAAACAGCAAGCGACACTTCGGCATCTTGTTAATAGGTTAGTTCCAGAAAATGCACGAATATGACATAAAGTGTGCATAAAACATGTAGGTATCATCAATAATATGGCATAGAACATAAGAAATTATCGATACGTCGGAGACGTATCATTGGTCAACTTGTTTGAGGCAACACCAACGGTAAGAATCACATCATCATGCTTGCAAAAGAACCACAAGATAGAGAAATTGTTCGGCATGTTCAATGCAAAGCATGGGAAAGGTATTAGAGCCGGGTTCCATCTTGTACTCACTTGAATTATGCTCTCAAGAGCTCTCTTTGTCAACTCGTGCTCAATCGAGGTTGACATTGGCATTCTTGTACCTATGATACGTCTCCGACGTATCGATAATTTCTTATGTTCCATGCCACATTATTGATGATATCTACATGTTTTATACACATTATATGTCGTATTTATGCATTTTCCGGCACTAACCTATTAACGAGATGCCGAAGAGCCGATTCTGTTGTTCTGCTGTTTTTGGTTTCAGAAATCCTAGTAAGGAAATATTCTCGGAATTGGACGAAATCAACGCCCAGGGTCCTATTTTTGCACGAAGCTTCCAGAAGACCGAGGGGGAAAGGAAGTCGGGCCACGAGGCGCCACCACAACAGGGCAGCGCGGCCCAGGTCTTGGCCGCGCGGCCCTGGCGTGTGGGGCCCTCGTGTGGCCCCCCGCGTTGCCCTTCCGCCTACTTAAAGCCTTCGTCGCGAAACCCCCAGTACCGAGAGCCACGATACGGAAAACCACTGAGACGCCGCCGCCGCCAATCCCATCTCGGGGATTCAGGAGATCGCCTCCGGCACCCTGCCGGAGAGGGGAATCATCTCCCGGAGGACTCTTCACCGCCATGGTCGCCTCCGGAGTGATGAGTGAGTAGTTCACCCCTGGACTATGGGTCCATAGCAGTAGCTAGATGGTCGTCTTCTCCTCATGTGCTTCATTGTCGGATCTTGTGAGCTGCCTAACATGATCAAGATCATCTATCTGTAATGCTATATGTTGTGTTTGTCGGGATCCGATGGATAGAGAATACTATGTTATGTTGATTATCAATCTATTACCTATGTGTTGTTTATGATCTTGCATGCTCTCCGTTATTAGTAGAGGCTCTGGCCAAGTTTTTGCTCTTAACTCCAAGAGGGAGTATTTATGCTCGATAGTGGGTTCATGCCTCCATTAAATCTGGGACTGTGACAGAAAGTTCTAAGGTTGTGGATGTGCTGTTGCCACTAGGGATAAAACATTGATGCTATGTCCGAGGATGTAGTTATTGATTACATTACGCACCATACTTAATGCAATTGTCTGTTGTTTGCAACTTAATACTGGAAGGGGTTCGGATGATAACCTGAAGGTGGACTTTTTAGGCATAGATGCATGCTGGATAGCGGTCTATGTACTTTGTCGTAATGCCCAATTAAATCTCACAATACTCATCATATCATGTATGTGCATGGTCACGCCCTCTCTATTTGTCAATTGCCCGACTGTAATTTGTTCACCCAACATGCTATTTATCTTATGGGAGAGACACCTCTAGTGAACTGTGGACCCCGGTCCATTCTTTTACATCGAATACAATCTACTGCAATACTTGTTCTACTGTTTTCTGCAAACAATCATCATCCACACTATACATCTAATCCTTTGTTACAGCCAGCCGGTGAGATTGACAACCTCACTGTTTCGTTGGGGCAAAGTACTTTGGTTGTGTTGTGCAGGTTCCACGTTGGCGCCGGAATCCCTGGTGTTGCGCCGCACTACATCCCGCCGCCATCAACCTTCGACGTGCTTCTTGTCTCCTACTGTTTCGATAAACCTTGGTTTCTTGCGAGGGAAAACTTGCCGCTGTACGCATCACACCTTCCTCTTGGGGTTCCCAACGGACGCGTGTCTGTACGCGTATCAAGCTCTTTTTACGGCGCCGTTGCCGGGGAGATCAAGACACGCTGCAAGGGGAGTCTCCACAATCCAATCTCTTTACTTTGTTTTTGTCTTGCTTTATTTTATTTACTACTTTGTTTGCTGCATTATATCAAAACACACAAAAAATAGTTGCTAGCTTTACTTTATTTACTATCTTGCACTCTATATCAAAAACACAAAAAAATTAGTATACTTGCATTTACTTTATCTAGTTTGCTTTATTTACTACCGCTAAAATGGCCACTCCTGAAAATACTAAGTTGTGTGACTTCACAACCACAAATAATAATGATTTCTTATGCACACCTATTGCTCCACCTGCTACTACAGCAGAATTCTTTGAAATTAAACCTGCTTTCTCGAATCTTGTTATGCGAGAGCAATTTTCCAGTGTTAGTTACGATGATGCTGCTGCCCATCTCAATAATTTTGTTGAATTGTGTGAAATGCAAAAGTATAAAGATGTAGATGGTGACATTATAAAATTAAAATTGTTTCCTTTCTCATTAAGAGGAAGAGCTAAAGATTGGTTGCTATCTCTGCCTAAGAATAGTATTGATTCATGGACTAAATGCAAGGATGCTTTTATTGGTAGATATTATCCCCCTGCTAAAATTATATCTTTTAGGAGTAGTATAATGAATTTTAAACAATTAGATAATGAGCATGTTGCACAAGCTTGGGAAAGAATGAAATCTTTGGTTAAAAATTGCCCAACCCTTGGACTGACTACTTAGATGATCATCCAAACCTTTTATGCAGGACTGAACTTTTCTTCGCGGAACCTATTGGATTCAGCTGCTGGAGGTACCTTTATGTCCATCACTCTTGGTGAAGCAACAAAGCTCCTTGATAATATGATGATTAATTACTCTGAATGGCACACGGAAAGAGCTCCACAAGGTAAGAAGGTAAATTATGTCGAAGAAACCTCTTCCTTGAGTGATAAGATTGATGCTATTATGTCTATGCTTGTGAATGGTAGGACTAATGTTGATCCTAATAATGTTCCGTTAGCTTCATTGGTTGCCCAAGAAGAACATGTTGATGTGAACTTCATTAAAAATAATAATTTCAACAACAATGCTTATCGGAACAATTCTAGTAATAACTATAGGCCATATCCTTATAATAATGGTAACGGTTATGGTAATTCTTATGGGAATTCTTACAACAATAATAGGAACACACCCCCTGGACTTGAAGCTATGCTTAAAGAATTTATTAGTACACAAACTGCTTTTAACAAATCCGTTGAGGAAAAGCTCAATAAAATTGATATTCTCGCTTCTAAGGTTGATAGTCTTGCCTCCGATGTTGATCTTTTGAAATCGAAAGTTATGCCTAATAAGGATATTGAAAATAAAATTGTTACTACAGCAAATGCCATCCAAGTTAGAATTAATGAGAATATAAGATTGATGGCCGAATTGCATGCTAGGTGGGAAAGAGAAGAAAATGAAAAACTAGCTAAAGAGAATAATGTAGCTAAAGTTTGGACTATTACCACCACTAGTAATGCTAATGCTTCACATGTTGCTGCACCTCCTACTATCAATGGTAAAATAATTGGTGTTGGCAATGTTACCACTTCTAATGCAAAGCGTGCAAAATTGCCAGAAACTGCTAAAACTGCTGAAACACTTTGTGATAAAACTGCTGAAATTTTTTCCAACATTGGGGATGATGATCCCATTGCTTTCGATTATAATGGATTGGATTTTGATGATTGCCACATCTCTGAAGTTATAAAGTTCTTACAAAAACTTGCTAAGAGTCCTAATGCTAGTGCTATAAATTTGGCTTTCACAAAACATATTACGAATGCTCTCATAAAAGCTAGAGAAGAGAAACTAGAACGTGAAGCTTCTATTCCTAGGAAGCTAGAGGATGGTTGGGAGCCCATCATTAAAATGAAGGTAAATGACTTTGATTGTAATGCTTTATGTGATCTTGGTGCAAGTATTTCTGTTATGCCCAAGAAAATCTATAATATGCTTGACTTGCCACCATTGAAGAATTGTTATTTGGATGTAAATCTTGTTGATAATGCTATAAAGAAACCTTTGGGGAGAGTTGATAATGTTCGCATTACCGTTAACAATAACCTTGTCCCCGTTGATTTTGTTGTCTTGGATATTGAATGCAATGCATCTTGTCCCATTATATTGGGAAGACCTTTTCTTCGAACTCGTTGGAGCTATCATTGATATGAAGGAAGGTAATATTAAATATCAATTTCCTCTCAAGAAAGGTATGGAACACTTCCCTAGAAAGAGAATGAAGTTACCTTTTGATTCTATTATTAGAACAAGTTATGATGTCAATGCTTCATCTCTTGATAACACTTGATACACACTTTCTGCGCCTAGCTGAAAGGCGTTAAAGAAAAGCGCTTATGGGAGACAACCCATGTTTTTACTACAGTAATTTTATTTTATATTTGAGTCTTGGAAGTTGTTTACTACTGTAGCAACCTCTCCTTATCTTAGTTTTGTGCATTGTTGTGCCAAGTAAAGTCGTTGATAGTAAGGTTCATACTAGATTTGGATTACTTCGCAGAAACAGATTTCTTTGCTGTCACGAATTTCGACCTGCCTCTCTGTAGGTAGCTCAGAAAAATATGCCAATTTACGTGCGTGATCCTCAGATATGTACGCAACTTTCATTCAATTTGGGCATTTTCATTTGAGCAAGTCTGGTGCCTCAATAAAATCCATCTTTACGGACTGTTCTGTTTTGACAGATTCTGCCTTTTATTTCGCATTGCCTCTTTTGCTATTGTGGATGAATTTCTTTGTTCCATTAATGTCCAGTAGCTTTATGCAATGTCCAGAAGTGTTAACAATGATTATGTCACCTCTGAACATGTGAATTTTTATTGTGCACTAACCCTCTAATGAGTTGTTTCGAGTTTGGTGTGGAGGAAGTTTTCAAGGATCAAGAGAGGGAGATGATACAATATGATCAAGGAGAGTGAAAGCTCTAAGCTTGGGGATGCCCCGGTGGTTCACCCCTGCATATTTTAAGAAGACTCAAGCGTCTAAGCTTGGGGATGCCCAAGGCATCCCCTTCTTCATCGACAACATTATCAGGTTCCTCCCCTGAAACTATATTTTTATTCCATCACATCTTATGTGCTTTGCTTGGAGCGTCGGTTTGTTTTTGTTTTTGTTTCGTTTGAATAAAATGGATCCTAGCATTCATTGTGTGGGAGAGAGACACGCTCCGCTGTTGCATATGGACAAATATGTCCTTAGGCTTTACTCATAGTATTCATGGCGAAGGTTGAATCTTCTTCGTTAAATTGTTATATGGTTGGAATTGGGAAATGCTACATTTAGTAATTCTAAAATGTCTTGAATAATTTGATACTTGGCAATTGTTGTGCTCATGTTTAAGCTCTTGCATCATATACTTTGCACCCATTAATGAAGAAACACCTAGAGCTTGCTAAATTTGGTTTGCATATTTGGTCTCTCTAAAGTCTAGATAATTTCTAGTATTGAGTTTGAACAACAAGGAAGACGGTGTAGAGTCTTATAATGTTTACAATATGTCTTTTATGTGAGTTTTGCTGCACCGGTTCATCCTTGTGTTTGTTTCAAATAACTTTGCTAGCCTAAACCTTGTATCGAGAGGGAATACTTCTCATGCATCCAAAATCCTTGAGCCAACCACTATGCCATTTGTGTCCACCATACCTACCTACTACATGGTATTTCTCCGCCATTCCAAAGTAAATTTCTTGAGTGCTACCTTTAAAATTTCCATTCTTTACCTTTGCAATATATAGCTCATGGGACAAATAGCTTAAAAACTATTGTGGTATTGAATATGTACTTATGCACTTTATCTCTTATTAAGTTGCTTGTTGTGCGATAACCATGTTCCTGGGGACGCCATCAACTACTCTTTGTTGAATATCATGTGAGTTGCTATGCATGTCCGTCTTGTACGAAGTAAGGGAGATTTACCACTTTATTGGTTAGAGCATGCATATTGTTAGAGAAGAACATTGGGCCTCTAACTAAAGCCATGAATCATGGTGGAAGTTTCAGTTTTGGACATATATCCTCAATCTCATACGAGAACATTAATTGTTGCTACATGCTTATGCATTAAAGAGGAGTCCATTATCTGTTGTCTATGTTGTCCCGGTATGGATGTCTAAGTTGAGAATAATCAAAAGCGAGAAATCCAAATGCGAGCTTTCTCCTTAGACCTTTGTACAGAGCGGCATAGAGGTACCCCTTTGTGACACTTGGTTAAAACATGTGTATTGCGATAATCCCGGTAATCCAAGCTAATTAGGACAAGGTGCGGGCACTATTAGTATACTATGCATGAGGCTTGCAACTTGTAAGATATAATTTACATGATACATATGCTTTATTACTACCGTTGACAAAATTGTTTCTTGTTTTCAAAACCAAAGCTCTAGCACAAATATAGCAATCAATGCTTCCCTCTGCGAAGGGCCTTTCGTTTACTTTTATGTTGAGTCAGTTCACCTATCTCTCTCCACCTCAAGAAGCAAACACTTGTGTGAACTGTGCATTGATTCTTACATACTTGCATATTGCACTTGTTATATTACTTTACATTGACAATATCCATGAGATATACATGTTACAAGTTGAAAGCAACCGCTGAAACTTAATCTTCCTTTGTGTTGCTTCAATACCTTTACTTTGATTTATTGCTTTATGAGTTAACTCTTATGCAAGACTTATTGATGCTTGTCTTGAAGTACTATTCATGAAAAGTCTTTGCTTTATGATTCAGTTGTTTACTCATGTCATTACCATTGTTTTGATCGCTGCATTCATTACATATGCTTACAATAGTATGATCAAGGTTATGATGGCATGTCACTCCGAAATTACTTTGTTATCGTTTACACCTTTCGGGACGAGCAAGAACTAAGCTTGGGGATGCTGATACGTCTCCGACGTATCGATAATTTCTTATGTTCCATGCCACATTATTGATGATATCTACATGTTTTATACACATTATATGTCGTATTTATGCATTTTCCGGCACTAACCTATTAACGAGATGCCGAAGAGCCGGTTCTTGTTTTCTGCTGTTTTTGGTTTCAGAAATCCTAGTAAGGAAATATTCTCGGAATTGGACGAAATCAACGCCCAGGGTCCTAATTTTGCACGAAGCTTCCAGAAGACCGAGGGGGAAAGGAAGTGGGGACACGAGGTGCCGCCACAACAGGGCGGCGCGGCCCAGGTCTTGGCCGTGCGGCCCTGGCGTGTGGGGCCCTCGTGTGGCCCCCCGCGTTGCCCTTCCGCCTACTTAAAGCCTTCGTCGCGAAACCCCCAGTACCGAGAGCCACGATACGGAAAACCTTACTGAGACGCCGCCGCCGCCAATCCCATCTCGGGGATTCAGGAGATCGCCTCCGGCACCGCCGGAGAGGGGAATCATCTCCCGGAGGACTCTTCACCGCCATGGTCGCCTCCGGAGTGATGAGTGAGTAGTTCACCCCTGGACTATGGGTCCATAGCAGTAGCTAGATGGTCGTCTTCTCCTCATGTGCTTCATTGTCGGATCTTGTGAGCTGCCTAACATGATCAAGATCATCTATCCGTAATGCTATATGTTGTGTTTGTCGGGATCCGATGGATAGAGAATACTATGTTATGTTGATTATCAATCTATTACCTATGTGTTGTTTATGATCTTGCATGCTCTCCGTTATTAGTAGAGGCTCGGCCAAGTTTTTGCTCTTAACTCCAAGAGGGAGTATTTATGCTCGATAGTGGGTTCATGCCTCCATTAAATGCTGGGACAGTGACGGAAAGTTCTAAGGTTGTGGATGTGCTATTGCCACTAGGGATAAAACATTGATGCTATGTCCGAGGATGTAGTTATTGATTACATTACGCACCATACTTAATGCAATTGTCCGTTGTTTGCAACTTAATACTTGGAAGGGGTTCGGATGATAACCCGAAGGTGGAATTTTTAGGCATAGATGCATGCTTGGATAGCGGTCTATGTACTTTGTCGTAATGCCCAATTAAATCTCACAATACTCATCATATCATGTATGTGCATGGTCATGCCCTCTCTATTTGTCAATTGCCCGACTGTAATTTGTTCACCCAACATGCTATTTATCTTATGGGAGAGACACCTCTAGTGAGCTGTGGACCCCGGTCCATTCTTTTACATCGAATACAATCTCATTGCAATACTTGTTCTACTCGTTTTCTGCAAACAATCATCATCCACACTATACATCTAATCCTTTGTTACAGCAAGCCGGTGAGATTGAGAACCTCACTGTTTCGTTGGGGCAAAGTACTTTGGTTGTGTTGTGCAGGTTCCACGTTGGCGCCGGAATCCCTGGTGTTGCGCCGCACTACATCCTGCCGCCATCAACCTTTGACGTGCTTCTTGGCTTCTACTGGTTCGATAAACCTTGGTTTCTTACTGAGGGAAAACTTGCCGCTGTACGCATCACACCTTCCTCTTGGGGTTCCCAACGGACGCGTGATGTACGCGTATCAAGCTACACACACAATAGGCAAAGCAAAGAACGTGTGTGCATGGTATATGAACACATCATCCATCATGATGGTCCATTTCTTTTGCACATCACCATTAGCGTTAACCAAAGCATCATAATAGATATGGTGAATATGCGGGGTAAACACATGAACATGCTCAACATGGATATATGCAAAGTCTCCAAAATTTGAGAGAGCTATGGGGGCCATCTCATTTACAAGCATATTAACATCATTGCAAACCAAGCATTGGAAAGAACAATTGTTCAACATTTTGGTTGCATTAATGGGAGAGTATTGCAAGCATCTAGCACAAAACGTGTTCAACATTTTTTCATTGTTGTCGACAAACCTAGGAAAAGAGCAATTGTTCATCAAGGTTGTCACAACACAAGCATTAGCATCATCATTTTCATTGCAAGCAATACATGGGAAAGAGCAATTGTTCAACATATTGCAAGCAATAGGAGAGAAAGTGAAACTCTCATAGCATGGCATGGTGATATTATCATAAGCAACTAATTCCACATGATCAACCATAGTGGTATCACAAGTATCACAAGGGAATGTGAAATAAGCATATGACATAGCAATAGGATCATCCAACTCATGCAAGCACTCATCAAGCATCATGTCCACTAGTGGAATGCATCATCAACACCCATATAGGTACCTTTGTAGTCCGACTCATTTGAAGTGGGTGTTGTGGAAGAGGTAGGCTCCATGTAGCCTCCATGTTCATCTTCAATCAAGCATGGTGTGATAGCATCATCTTCATGCACCATGTACATCTTCTCCATGATTGGGAACTCGTCCTCCATGGAACCTATTGCATCATGAGAAAACACACTAGAGGTAGAGATTAAGTTGTTAGAATGTGAAATGGCCTCCATGGACCTATCAACTACCTCTCTCTACTCACTCGGTGTATCACTCATGTCCTCCAAATGGAAGCACTCAAACTCACATATGGAGTGGGAGTCACTCAACTCACTATCACTCTCACTCAAGTGGGCTAAGTGGCTCTCATGCTCACATGGGATTGGTACCATCTCATCATTCAAGCATAGAGGAGTAGGCTCGATTTTCTCATCTCCATGCGCCTCCATTGGTGAAGGGATCATCCCATGCTCACCATTCTCAACTCCATTCGCCTCCTTGGTTGAAGGGAGAATCCCATGCTCAACCTTCTCAACTCCATCGCCTCCCATGTTGACACTCTTTGATGGCGCTATGGTGTTGTTGAGAGCTAGGCTCGAATCAACGTCACTCTTGTCTTGGCCTTCTCGTGCTCCATCTTGAAGTGTGGACTTCATAGTTGTCATCTTGTCCATCTCCTTGCACCATTCTTTGAACACGATGGTATCTTGAAGTGTCTTGTTGGCGAATTGGGCATCCAATTGGGCGAAGTAGAGCTTTTGGGCTTGTGGTGTGTTGCACTCCCATGCCATGTGCTTGTTGGATGTGCACACATCACAATGGAGATTGGGGCATCCCCAAAGATGATTACTGTCTTGTGTGCAACGAAAGCATTGGGAGCTACGTGGTCTTGGAGGACGAACCATTGTCATGTTGGCATAAACATGGGTAGATCGTCCTTCATCTTGAAGTGTACACTCCATGGTCTTCATCTTGGGGCTTGAGCTTCTTGTAGGCGCCATTGTGGTGGTGGCGGTAGGAGGTGGAAGCACCATGATAGGTGGTTCCTCTTTATGTGCACTTGGCACCATCTTGCTTGTTGGTGTAGCGCCTTGTCTCGCTCCATTGGAGATCTTCTCATGTGTATGCGGTCTTGGAGATGCCATTTTGGTGGTGGCGCTAGGCTTTGTGGACACCATATGGTTGGTGTTGTTGTTCTTTGTAGCCTTGGCCGCTTCATGTCGAGGCTTTCGTCTTCTTACATCATCACCATGTCTTGGGGGGTGTCGTCGAAGATCCTTGGGAGGTGTTGTTCGATGGCGAACATGAGGTGACTTGTGTCGGCGAAGATCCTTGGGAGGTGTTGGTCGATGGCGAACATGAGGTGACTTGTGTCGGCGACGGTCATGTGGTGATGCATGTCGATGGTGGTCATGGGGTGGTGATTGTCAACGATTATCATGAGGCGACGTGTGTTGATGACGATCCTCGACATGCCTAGATGATAGTTCATGTGGCTTGGCACTTTGCTTGTGGCGCCTTCTTGAGCTTGGAGGAGAGTGTCGATGGTGATCATGAGGGGGGCGCTCTTGGTGTTTCATAGGATGAGCTCGACGTAGATGATCATGTGCATAAGCACTCTCATGGTTGCGCCGTCTTGGAGGTCCTCTATCTTCATATGTAGTTCCATTGGCCAAGATGGGGAACTTGTAGGCACCGGTCTTGTTTAAGGTGGGGTCGAAGCTAGGCTCCACCATGGTGTCGATGTCGTGCTCGAGGTGGTGCTCGGTGCGGTGCTCCGTCATGGTATCGTAGTCGTAGTCGAGGTAGTGCTCCACCATGTCGTCGTAGTCGTAGTCGTGGTCGAGGTAGTGCTCCACCATGTCGTCGTAGTCGTAGTCGTGGTCGAGGTGGTGCTCCACCATGTCGTCGATGTTGTAGTCGAGCTCGGAGTGGTGGTCCACCATGTTGTCCGTGCTTGGCGAGTCGTGGTCGGTGTAGAGATGCTCGATGTCGTTCATGTCGCCAATGCTTGCGGAGCCATTGTCGGTGTCGAGCTCCACATGGTCCTCCATATCCGCGGTGCTTGCGGAGCTATCACCCTCATAGTACTCCATGTCGTCCTCCGTAGGCTCATCCTCACTATACATGTTAGTCTCTAGGATTGGTGTATATATGGTGGAAGGAAAACTACCAAAAGGTCAAAACTCGCAAACCAAAATCGAGAAAATGGTTCAAGTTAGAGAATAACCGATATGTACTCACATACACACTCAAAGCACACGCAAAAGGCTAAGAACTCTATATGGTGGTAGGTGAGGAAGTGGATAGCAAACGAAAAGAACCAAAGAAAATGTCTATTGACAAATGTGGGTAAGATCCAAAGTTAAATGTCAAAAGCGGTGATCTATGTCAAGGAAACACGGAAACACACACACGGAAGAACAATGGGATTAGCGCGACCAAGGAAGTGAGCAAGTAACAAAAATGGTCCTAACGAAGATTATAAGCTCGGTGTCGCGCCAACACAAGAGAGACCATAGCTCGGTTGCATATGAGAGAAGCAACTAGATTTGCACAAATGCCACTCTTCTCTTTTCTCTCTTAGTGCATACAAGCTTTGCACTCCTTTGTATCGGTGGACACACACTCTTTTTCTATTTCTTTTTCTTTTTCTCTTTTTTTTTCTATGCTTAGAAGCTTTATTTTTCTCTATATATATGTCACACTTTTTCTTCTTTTGTGTATCTTTCTCACCGAGCTTGCTTCAGAGCTTTGCTCAACACAACGCACACACACACCCTCTCATGGTCGTGACACTTGTGCAATGCTTCGCAACACTCGGAAAGCCACTCTCAATGGGATAGGTACACAAAGAAAAAAACGGGGCTACAAGGGGTGGGGCAAGTTATACCTATTGATGTTAGGCGGTGTCAAGCACACGAACTTGCGATGATCGAGGTGGTGTCAATGATGGTGTCGAAGTTGCGCCGGAATCCGGGGTGCCAAAGGTGTCGTCGCGGTGTTGATGTAGGCGCGGAAGCGGATTAGACAACCAATGCACTCCACAAGAAAATCCGAACACAAAAGTCAATGCCCGAAAAGTTGGGTCAAAACGAGCGATCTAAGTGGTCAAAATTTTGGAGTCAAATGGGCTCGGGAAAATTGTCAAAATTTGGAGTCAAGATGGTGGTATTATGGTCAAAATTTGAAGTCAAACGGGCTCCGAAAAGTTGTCAAAAGTTGGGGGTCAAAAGTTGCTGAAAACAGGATCAAAAACTGCGCCGGGGCGGAACTTCCGGTCAAGTACCGGTCAACTTCCGAAAATAGCTGAATTGGAACCAGGAAGCTACTGTGAGCAAAATCGTCGTTTCCGAAGGTTGGGCGGATGTTGGGCGGAACTTCCGGCCGAGCGGATGTACCGGTGACCTTGGTCGGAACTTCCGGTCTGGGAAAGAAATCGTGCGCTGCGCGGAAGCTGTAGGAAAAATGGGGAATCAAACGAAATCTTTGGGCGATGGAATTCTTGCACGCGAGTCAGGCTGAGGCACTTGGGCAGTTGCTGCGTGGCGCGGATGCTGGCGTGGCGCGGGATTTGGTGGCCCGGACGTGAGCTTGCTGACCTGGACGTGAGCTTGGTGAGCGCGTGACTGCAGGGCGAGCGGGGCGTGCGGGTGCGAGCGATCGTGGCGGCCGTGGCCTGGCGATGGGGCGTGCGGTGCGCGCTGGCGAGCGGAGCGAGCGGAGGGAGGCCTGGGCGTGCGGGTGGGCTTGGCCTGCTGCGGCCTGGGCGCGTGCGGAGATGGGCCTGGAGGCAGCACGCGGGGTGGCGCGAGTGCGGGGCGAGCTGGTGGCGATCGACGCGCGGAGCGGGCGCGGTGGTGGTGGCCTGGTGCCTTGCTTGCTCGGCGCGCGGGAGCTGTGGTGGTGTGAGGCGCTGGTGGCGAGCTGGTGCGGGCGAGCGCGCAGGTCTGATGCGGCGTGGTGCGAGGCGAGCGACCAAGGGCAGCGAGGAAGAAGGGGATCGACCCACGGTTTGGAAAGTTCCGGGGCTAGGCGGCGGAAGTTCCGGAAATGACAAAAATTCTGGATCTAGATCTGGCGACGAACAGCACGAACACGGGGCGGAAACTGAGACAGAAGATCAACACCAAAGATAATAAATCTGTGGACCAAAACCACAAACAACGCAACAAATCCAGAGATCCAAATTCGAGCTATTTTTTGGGAAAAATTTTGGGCGAAATTGGTGGAATCGGAGGGTCAAATCCGTGGCAACCTTTGCTCAGATACCATATGATGCGGGCCAAGCCCGAGGGTGTGCCCAATCTTCACGGTTTGACCCGGGTGAGTGTGATTGCGGAGGGGATTCGCGGGGAAGTGGATGAACGCGAAGAACACGATACAAACACAAGCACACAACACAATCGATTATCCTCGTTGGCCCAAACCACCAACTCGATAGAGGTTGCGAGAAAAGACCTTCCGGTAGAAGTCCCGCAAAGAGATCGACGAATCGAACCCGAGAGACCTAGAAGGGTGAAAAGACCGGAAGTTTGATAGAAGTGCAAGCAAAAGACCAAACGGTAGAAGTGCAAGCAAAAGACCAACAATCGGTAGAAGTCACCAAAGAGATCAAACGAATTCAACACGGAGGGATACAATAGATGGTTAATCTAAGGTGGGGGTTTCCCAAATCCACAAAGGGATAATAGAGGCATAAGCCAATTCATCTAAACATCATCTCTCCCTCATGAAGGTGGGGGTAGGTGCCTATATATAGGTAGGGGGCCGAAGGGGTAAGTTACAAGCCTAAGGGGCTGAGATCTGGCTGAAGTTCGACAGGGCGGAAGTTCCGGTCGATGAGGGCGGAAGTTCCGGTCGGGGGCGGAAGTTCCGGCCATGAGGGGCGGAAGTTCCGGTCGCAGTTCTTCAGTGCGAGCATCTTCATTCTTGGCTGGAATCTGGGCGGAAGTTCCGGCGGTAGTGGGCGGAAGTTCCGGCCTGGAGCGTCCAGCTCCTCTTTCTCCTTCTCTTCCATGCTTCCGTGACATCGGCCTTGCGTCCTCGGGTCTCCATGGCATCCTCTCTTCTCCCCGTACTTGTCGTTGGGTTCCTATCATCAAGATATGACGGGGTATGAAGTAGTATATTGTCCCAAATAGGCGATTCGAGGCACGCATAAAGGAGAAGATTCACCTTAGCGTGCCGTCTTGGCGATGAAGCACATGATGCGGTGAAGACCGAAGGTCGCCCCGTATCAACGGTTAACTCCTTGGTTCCATTCGGATGAGCTTCCATTATATAATTGACACCTCTTGCTGATAATAATAGCATATCAACCCTATTAACCCTTGAATCGTGATGCACACCTCTTTATTTTTGAATCCCAAACAATTACTTAAGTAGACAACAATGAATATATAAGTAATAATAATATTTAATTCAAATAACAATAAAATGATTTAATTTTTTGGTCTTTTTTCTATTTAATATGGAATAATTAATATCTTTAAATCGGAAAATCGAAATTCCACAAATAATATGTCTAAATCGATCAGAAAAATGAGAGGAATCTAAATATAACATCCATATCATCATTTGAACCTAAAGATTAGAGGAATTCAAATATGACGCCTAATTTGCCATGTGGCCAAAACTGCCCCCTCGGGAGATGCGAAATGGTCGTATCAGGCGGGATGGTGCACCGTTCTCCAACATGCTAAATGGAAAAAAATTATCACATAAAGTGATGTGTTGTAGACCTAAAAACATTTTTTGCGAAATTTATTGAGCGACGGAAAGTGTACCCCTAGTTCAAATCCGGTCAGTATCCAGCGGATTCGGCGGGACACCGCAGGAAGCCGCAGGGATTCTCAGATAGCTAGCGCGCACATATGGCATGTGATATGTGGTGCGGAGGCGGTGTCCTACCACTACGCGGAGGTCTCGCGCAATGCTAAAATGCGCCCCATGTAGTTGCTTCACAAAAAAAACCGTTTTGGCACCCCGAAAATGAAAAAACCATCGCCCATGGGTCGGATTGGAAATCCTCTCCCGGAGCCTTGCTTCCCATCCCAGAGACCACGCACGTGCCAAATATGGCCTCGTTCCGACAAACTATGCGGTGTCACGAGCCGTTTCCTACTCATTTGCCCTAAAAGCCATAGAACTCCGGACGTGATAGCCCTGTTTGTGAAGGGTTTTCCAAAATAATTGCCATATCCTAATTCCGACTTTTGGAGTGGTTACTAGGACACATAAAATGACGCCATGCGGCTCCGCGGGATTTTCTGACTTCGTTTAAATTGCCATTTTGCCAAAACGGGCCCCCACGGAGATGCGGTATGGCCGTACCGGGAGCGCTGGTGCACCCGTTTACCATCGCACTAAACGGAAAAAAATTCGCATATAAAGTGATATGTCATAGACCTAAAAACATTTTTCATGGAATTTATTGAGCGACGGAAAGTGTAGCCCTAGTTTAAATCCGGTCACTTTCCAGCTGATTCGGCGGGACACCGCAGGAAGCCGCATGGATTCCCAGATAGCTAGCGCGCACATATGGCATGTGATATGTGGTGCGAAGGTGGTGTCCTACCACTACGCGGAGGTCTCGCGCAATACTAAAATGCACCCCATGTAGCTGCTTCACAAAAAAAAACCGTTTTGGCACCCCGAAAATGAAAAAACCATCGCCCATGGGTCGGATTGGAAATCCTCTCCTGGGACCTTGCTTCCCATCCCAGGGACCACACACATGCCAAATATGGCCTCGTTCCGACAAACTATGCGGTGTCACGGGCCGTTTCCTACTCATTTTCCCTAAAAGCTATAGAACTCCGGACGTGATAGCCTTGTTTGTGAAGGGTTTTCCAAAATAATTTCCGTATCCTAATTCCGACTTTTAGAGTGGTTAGTAGGACACATAAAATTACGCCATGTGGCTCCGCGTGATTTTCTGACTTCGTTTAAATTGCCATTTGGCCAAAACGGCCCCCCATGGAGATGCGGTATGGCCGTACCGGGCGCGCTGGTGCACCCGTTTACCATCGCGCTAAACGGAAAAAAATTCGCATATAAAGTGATATTTCATAGACCTAAAAACATTTTTCATGGAATTTATTGAGCGACGGAAAGTGTAGCCCTAGTTTAAATCCGGTCACTTTCCAGCTGATTCGGCGGGACACCGCAGGAAGCCGCATGGATTCCCAGATAGCTAGCGCGCACATATGGAATGTGATATGTGCTGCGAAGGTGGTGTCCTACCACTACGCGGAGGTCTCGCGCAATACTAAAATGCGCCCCATGTAGCTGCTTCACAAAAAAAAAACCCGTTTTGGCACCCCGAAAATGAAAAAATCATCGCCCATGGGTCGGATTGGAAATCCTCTCATGGGACCTTGCTTCCCATCCCAGGGACCACGCACGTGCCAAATATGGTCTCGTTCCGACAAACTATGCGGTGTCACCGGCCGTTTCCTACTCATTTGCCCTAAAAGTCATAGAACTCCGGACTTGATAGCCCTGTTCGTTAAGGGTTTTCTAAAATAATTGCCGTATCCCAATTTCATCTTTTGGAGTGGTTACTAGTACACATAAAATGATGCCATGCGGCTCCGCGAGATTTTCTGACTTCGTTTAAATTGCCATCTGGCTAAAACGGGAACCTGAGGACATATAAGAAATTGATTGAATTATTTCTATGTTAACATGGTACTGTACATGATTCAAATATGCATGATTTTAACATGAACAGATAGAGGATGTTTTTCTGAAGATTTTGATACCTCATACGCATTTTTCTGACATCATATGAATTAGTTATGATTTTTACAAAATTAGACAAATTTGAAAATTGCCTACGTCGAGGGTGGCCGTCGGCGTAGCCCTATCTACGCCTAGGGCCAAAGATATGCCGAGGGCTGCCCTCGGCGTAGACCTCGCTACGCCGACGGCCGCGCTACGCCGAACGTCGAAAGGGCAGGCTGGCCTGGCCGGGCCATACGCCGACGGCCCCGACTTTTGGCCGTCGGCGTATAGTCTAGCCCTCGGCGTAGCCTCCCATTCCTGTAGTGTTAATGCGATGATTACTGACTTCTTTTCCTTAGCTTCTAAATGCTTGTGCAATCAAAAAATACCCACAACTTAATATCATTCCATCTGCTGTTATATGGAGCATGTGGAATAGTAGGAACAATTTAGTTGTTAACCGAAAAACTTAGATATCCATGAAGTAGTTGTGGGAAAATGATTCTATCCTATCTGCGAACATGGAGAATGCTATTCAAAGACCAGATTTTGGAGCCTGTGGATCAGTTCAGAGCTCTCTTGATCATAAATGAAGATCCTCCCGTTGCTTATGCCGGACTGAACTGCACGTCTGTCAGTTGGAAATGATTCTATCCTATCTGCGAACATGGAGAATGCTATTCAAAGACCAGATTTTGGAGCCTGTGGATCAGTTCAGAGCTCTCTTGATCATAAATGAAGATCCTCCCGTTGCTTACGCCGGACTGAACTGCACGTCTGTCAGTTGGATCACAACCTGGAAAACATTCTCTTCGACCTCGCATAGTGGGCGTGCTACAGAAGCTTACCTGAAGGAGCACCCTGAGAAAGCTGAGGATGCAGTTCATGTGATCTGGTTGAACACAAAAATCCTGGGCGTCAGGAAGCTGGGGGTTGGGGTCTAAGAGCATCTCCAGCCGCGTCCTCCAAACCGCGCCGGATTGAGCGTTTGGGGGACGTGTTTTGTTCGTGCCGTCTTTAGGGGACGTTGCTCCCCAGCCGCGTCCTCCAAACGCCTCCTCCAAATGAATATTGGTGCACGAAAATAAAGATTTTCATTCAATTTTGATTATATATTACAAAGTTTGAATGAAAAAGGCTAGATTTCATCTAAACCTAGACTACTGATCGCCCGGCGGTGCGTTCGACGGCCCCGCCCCGTCGTCGCCTCCCCTACGCCGCAGCTCCTCATGCGTGCCTCCTCTCCTTGCGTTCGGCGGTGGTCAGACGGTGCCGCTCCCGCCGCGCGTCCTCCTCCTCCGCCCTCCCCTGCTGGGCCGCCTGGAGGGAGAGCTCGACGGCACGACGAATCTGCGCCTCTTCGCGGGCACGGGCGTCGTCCTGGAGCTTCTTCTCCGACTCGAAGGACTCGACGAGCGCGCGTTGCTGATCGGCCGTCTCGTCCGGGTGCGGCCCGTCGTCGTCGGACCACTCGAACTCGTCGTCGTCGTCGTCGTCCTCCACCTCGGTCTCCTCCGCCTCGGCCTCCTCCTCCTCCATTGGCGCCTCCTCCTCCACATCTGTTGGCGCCTCCATCATTGCCGCCGCCAACACGGCGTCCTCCGCCGCCAACTAGTCCGCCCGCCTCCCCCATAACGCCTTCAGCGCCGCCTCCCGCTGAAGACGCTCCTCCGCCGCCAGCTGCCGCTGGTGCTCGACCGACTCCCGCCGCCGGTGCTCGATCGACTCCCGCCGATCTCGGTACAGCGCATCCCGCTCAGCGAGCTGGCGCTGGCGCTCGTCAGCCCACCGTTGCTCCATCTCCGCCCGGTACCGGCACCGTCGCGCCTCCTGTCTCGTCGAGGCGTTAGACGCCGCAACGGTGGCGTCCTGCTGCTTGATACGTCCAATTTGCATCACTATTTTATATCATAATTTGCTGTTATTCATTGATATATTTCATATTTGGATATGATACTTATGTTATTTCATCTATTTTGCATGTTTCATGATTATTGGAGGATCGCGCACCGGAGCTAGGATTCTGCTGGAAAAAGCACCGTCAGAATGCAATATTTCGGAAGATCAACAGTTGATGGAAATTATACGAAAAATCCTAATTTTCCAGATGACGAAGGGAGCCAGAAGGGAGAGAAGAGGGGACCCGAGGTGGGCCCACCCCATAGGCCGCCGCCTTGTGAGGAGGGGGCCCACAGCCCCTCTCGCCTCCTTTTCTTCGCGTATGTCTTCGTCCCGAAAACCTAAGCTCGAGGGGTACGTCGCGAAGAGCCATAGCCGCCTCCGCGGGGCGGAGAACACCAGAGAGAAAAGAGCTCTCCGGTAGGCTGAGATCTGCCGGGGAAATTCCCTCCCGGAGGGGGAAATCGACGCCATCGTCACCGCCATCGAGCTGGACATCACCTCCATCACCATCACCATCATCTTCATCATCATCACCGCCGTCTCCACCGCTGCACCTCGTCACCGTTGTAACAATTTGGGTTTGATCTTGATTGTTTGATAGGAGAAACTCTCCCGGTGTTGATTTCTACTTGTTATTGATGCTATTGAGTGAAACCGTTGAACCAAGGTTTATGTTCAGATTGTTATTCATCATCATATCACCTCTGATCATGTTCCATATGATGTCTCGTGAGTAGTTCGTTTAGTTCTTGAGGACATGGGTGAAGTCTAAATGTTAGTAGTGAAGTATGGTTGAGTAATATTTAATGTTATGATATTTAAGTTGTGGTGTTATTCTTCTAGTGGTGTCGTGTGAACGTCGACTACACGACACTTCACCTTTATGGGCCTAGGGTAATGCATCCTGTACTCGTTTGCCAATTGCAGGGTTGCCGGAGTGACGAAACCCGAGCCCCGTTGGTATATCGATGCAGGAGGGATCGCGGGATCTCAGAGTTTAAGGTTGTGGTTAGATTTATCTTAATTACTTTCTTGTAGTTGCGGATGCTTGCAAGGGGTATAATCACAAGTATGTATTAGTCCTAGGAAGGGCGGTACATTAGTATAGGTTCACCCACACAACACTTATCAAAACAATGAAGATTAATTAGCCGTATGTAGCGAAAGCACTAGACTAAAATCCCGAGTGTCCTCAAGAACATTTGGTCATTATAAGTAAACAAACCGGCTTGTCCTTTGTGTTAAAAAGGATTGGGCTACTCGCTGCAATTATTATTCTCGCACTTTACTTACTCGTACTTTATTCATCTGTTACATCAAAACCCCCTGAACACTTGTATGTGAGCATTTACAGTGAATCCTTCATCGAAACTGCTTGTCAACACCTTCTGCTCCTCGTTGGGATCGACATTCTTACTTATCGAAGATACTACGATACACCCCCTATACTTGTGGGTCATCAAGACTATTTTCTGGCGCCGTTGCCGGGAGTGAAGCGCTATTGGTAAGTGGAATTGGTAAGGGAAATTTCTACTATTTGTGCTGATTTTATTTCTGCCTGTTGCTATAACTCATTATGGAGAGATCTTCTCTTGAGTGTTTATTTGGGAAATCTACTACTACTGCAAAGGTAGTGGATGAGGCGCCAGGTAAGGAAGAAATACCATACAAAATACCTATGAAAATTATTGAACGTATAGTGGGTAACAGTTATACGGGGGATGGAACTGTCCACCACGGAGATCATTTACTTGTTCTTACATGAATTATGCGGTTTATTCAAGTGTGCAGGTATTGTTATGGATGAAGTGAGGAAGAAACTATTCTCTGTATCGCTGTCTGGTAAAGCGGCGCATTGGTATAAATTACTGGACAATGGGGATTCTCTTGAATGGAATGATATTGTGCCCCGGTTTTATTCTAAGTTCTATCCTCCAAGTGAGATTCACAAAGATCGGAATCGCATATATAATTTTTGGCCTCATGAAGGAGAAAGTATTGCCCAAGCGTGGGGGAGATTGAAGTCTTTAATGCTCAAATGCCCCATTCATGAGCTTCCTGGTAATATTATTATTGATAATTTCTATGCAAGACTTTCTTTTCAAGACAAGACCTTGCTGGATACTTCTTGTTCTGGATCATTTACACGCAACAAGGAAGAGTTTAAAAGGGACCTTCTTAATCGGATCCAAGAAAATACTGAAGGATGGGAGAACGACAAGGATAGAGAATCAGGTATAAATTATGATTATAAATGCATTGAAGCTTTTATGGATACTGATAAATTTCGTAATATGAGTGCTACTTATGGTCTTGATTCTCAAGTTGCTGCAAATCTTTATAAAGCTTTTGCTTCTCATTATGAATTTCCTAAGAAGAACTTTGATAAGTATCATGAACCGTATAAAGATAAAATTGATTCATCTATAAATAAATGTGTTGTAGTTGAAATTGTTGATCATGTTATTCCTGAAGCTTATATTGAAAAAACTCCTTTCCCTGCTAAAATGAAGGAGTACTCTGTTATAAATAGTGCGGTTCATAAAAGTGAAAAGAAACCTATAGAAACGGAAGAACAAATAAAAGTTGAACTCTGCTTGTTGCAATTGTTAAAGATCTTGTGACTGAAAATGTGGAGGATGGTCATATTATTTTTCGTGAAGATGCCTCTAATATTGTTTCGCATCCTAATAAGTCTAGGAAAGCTAGTGTTCCTATGCTATCTGTTAGAATTGGTGATCATTGTTATTATGGTTTATGTGATATTGGTGCAAGTATTAGTGCTATTCCTTATGAGGTTTACACGGAGATTATGCACGAAATTGGTTCTTGTGAACTTGAAGATATTGATGTGGTTATTCGGCTGGCTAATAGATAAACTATCTCTCCAATTGGTATTATTCGAGATGTGGAAGTTCTATGTGGTAAGATTAAATATCCTGCTGACTTTTTGGTACTTGGTTCTGCTGCTAGTAAATATTGTCCTATCATTTTTGGTAGACCTTTTCTAAATACTTGTGGAGCTATTATAGATTGCAAGAAAGAGAAAATTTTGACTAAATTTGTTGGTGAATCTTATGAGTTTAACTTCTCTAAATTTACCAAAACTCCTTATAAAATTGATTCGCCTAATAGTGATTTTGAAGTTGAACGAGTGTGCATCTATTGCTCTTGCTCCTAGTAATCCTTTGCGGCAACATTTGGAGAATAGTGAGAGTGAAGTTTTTAGGGAAGAAAGAGATGAGCTTGATGAAATTTTCCTTCGTCAACCTATTCTTAAGCATGATTTACCGGTGGAAGATTTGGGTACAACACCACCACCAAAGGAAGATCCTGTCTTTGATTTAAAATCATTGCCTGATAATCTTAAATATGCTCATATTGACGATAAGAAAATATATCCTGTTATTATTAGTTCTAAGCTTTCAGAGTTTGAAGAAGAAAGGTTATTGGAAATACCGAAGAAACACCGAGGTGCTATTGGCTACACTCTTGATGACTTGAAGGGGATTTCTCCCTCTATTTGCCAACACGCCATTAATATGGAAGATGATGCGAAGCCTGTTGTTGAACCTCAGCGTCGTCTAATTCCTAAGATGAAGGATGTGGTAAGAAATGAGGTATTAAGACTCCTTGAAGCTGGTATTATATATCCTATTGCTGGTAGTAGATGGGTGAGTCCTGTGCATTGTGTTCCTAAGAAAGGATGAATGACTGTTGTGCCTAATGATAATGATGAGCTCATACCTCAAAGAGTAGTCGTAGGGTATAGAATGTGCATTGATTATCGAAAAGTTAATAAGGTTACTAAGAAAGATCATTACCCTTTGCCTTTTATTGATCAAATGTTAGAAAGGTTATCTAAAAATACTCATTTTTGCTTCCTTGATGGTTATTCTGGATTTTCACAAATTGCTGTTAAAACTAAAGATCAAGAGAAAACCACTTTCACTTGTCCCTATAGAACATATGCTTATAGACGTATGCCTTTTGGTTTATGTAATGCTCCTGCTACTTTTCAAAGATGCATGTCTGCTATTTTTCATGGCTTTTGTGAGAGTATTGTAGAGGTATTCATGGATGATTTTTCTGTCTATGAGAATTCTTTTGATAGTTGCTTGCGAAACCTTGATAAAGTTTTGCAGAGATGTGAAGAAACTAACCTTGTTCTTAATTGGGAGAAATGCCACTTTATGGTTAATGAAGGAATTGTATTGGGACATAAAATTTCCGAGAGAGGTATTGAAGTTGATAGAGCTAAAGTTGAAGCCATTGAGAAGATGCCCTATCCAAGGGATGTTAAAGGTATTCGTAGTGTTCTTGGTCATGCTGGGTTTTATAGGAGGTTTATTAAAGACTTCTCTAAGATTTCAAAGCCTCTTACTAATCTTCTCCAAAAAGATGTACCTTTTGTTTTTGATGATGATTGCAAGGAAGCTTTTGAAACTCTAAAGAAAGCCTTAACAACTGCCCCTATAGTTGAACCTCCTGATTGGAACTTACCATTTTAAATTATGTGTGATGCTAGTGATTTTGCTGTAGGTGCTGTTCTTGGACAGCGAGTAGATAAAAAACTGAATGTTATTCATTATGCTAGTAAAACTCTTGATGCTGCTCAAAGAAATTATGCTACTACTGAAAAAGAATTGTTATCTGTAGTCTTTGCTTGTGATAAATTTAGATCTTATATTGTTGATTCAAAAGTTACAATTCATACTGATCATGCTGCAATTAGATACCTTATGACAAAGAAAGATGCTAAGCCGAGGCTTATTAGATGGGTACTTCTTTTGCAAGAATTTGATTTACATATTGTAGATAGGAAAGGTGCTGATAATCCTGTTGCTGATAATTTATCTAGATTGGAAAATATTGCTTATGATCCTTGATGTCTACGTTCCCCCTCCTTTCCTGTAGACAGTGTTGGGCCTCCAAGAGCAGAGGTTTGTAGAACAGCAGCAAGTTTCCCTTAAGTGGATACCCAAGGTTTATCGAACTCAGGGAGGAAGAGGTCAAAGATATCCCTCTCATGCAACCCCGCAACCACAAAGCAAGAAGTCTCTTGTGTCCCCAACACACCAAATAGGTGCACTAGTTCGGCGAAGAGATAGTGAAATACGGGTGGTATAAATAAGTATGAGCAGTAGCAATGGTGCCGAGAAAAGTGCTTGGCGTGTAGTTGATGGTGGTGGTATTGCAGCAGTAGTAACGCGATAAAACGATAAACAAGCGGTAGTAACGCAAGTAGTAGTAACGCAGCGGTAGTAAACAAGCGGTAGTAACTCAGCGGTATTTAGGAACAAGGCCTAGGGATTACACTTTCACTAGTGGACACTCTCAACATCGATCACATAACGGAACGAGATAAATGCATACTCTACACTTTTGTTGGATGATGAACACATTGCGTAGGATTACACGAACCCTCAATGCCGGAGTTAACAAGCTCCACAATAATGCTCATGTTTTAGTAACCTTAAGTGTAAGATAGATCAACGAGACTAAACCAAGTACTAGCATAGCATGCACACTTGTCACCTTCATGCATATGTAGGAGGAGTAGATCACATCAATATATCATAGCAATAGTTAACTCCATAATCTACAAGAGATCATGATCATAGCATAAACCAAGTACTAACACGGTGCACGCATCGTCACCTTTGCACACATGCGGGAGGAATAAACTACTTTAATAACAAATCACTAGAGTAGCACATGGATAAATTGTGATACAACATGCTGCAATCTTAAAGAGATATAAATAAGCACCTCACTATGCCATTCAACAGTGAATAAGTATTCTGTGAAATCTAGCCTAAGAGACCCACACGGTGCACACACTGTCACCTTTACACACGTGGGACGAGGAGTCTCCGGAGATCACATAAGTAAAACTCACTTGACTAGCATAATGACATCTAGATTACAAGCATCATCATATGAATCTCAATCATGTAGGGCAGCTCATGAGATTATTGTATTGAAACACATAGGAGAGAGATGAACCACATAGCTACCGGTACAGCCCCGAGCCTCGATGGAGAACTACTCCCTCCTCATGGGAGCAGCGGCGGTGATGAAGATGGCGGTGGAGATGGCAGCGGTGTCGATGGAGAAGCCTTCGGGGGCACTTCCCCGCTCCGGCAGCGTGCCGGAACGGAGATCCTGTCCCCCGGATCTTGGCTTCGCGATGGCGGCGGCTCCGGCAGGTTTACGTGGGTTTCGTCAATTGGTATCGGGTTTTCTGATCCGGGGGCTTTATATAGGCGAAGAGGCGGCGCGGGAGGGCTGACGGGGGGCCACACCATAGGGCGGCGCGGCCCCCCTCCGGCCGCGCCAGCCTAGGGTTTGGTGGCCCTGTGGCCCCCTCCGGTCCTTCCCGGGTGTTCCGGATGCTTCCGATGAAAATAGGAACTTTGGCGTTGATTTCGTCCGATTCCGAGAATATTTCGTTACTAGGATTTCTGAAACCAAAAACAGCGAGAAAACGAGAAGCGGCACTTCGGCATCTTGTTAATAGGTTAGTTCCGGAAAATGCACGAATATGACATAAAGTGTGCATAAAACATGTAGATAACATCAATAATGTGGCATGGAACACAAGAAATTATCGATACGTTGGAGACGTATCGGCATCCCCAAGCTTAGTTCTGCTCGTCCCGAGCGAGTAAAACGATAACAAAGATAATTTACGGAGTGACATGCCATCATAAACTTGATCATACTATTTGTAAAGCATATGTAGTGAATGCAGCGATCAAAACAATGTGTATGACATGAGTAAACAAGTGAATCATAAAGCAAAGACTTTTCATGAATAGCACTCAAGACAAGCATCAATAAGTCTTGCATAAGAGTTAACTCATAAAGCAATAATTCAAAGTAAAGACATTGAAGCAACACAAAGGAAGATGAAGTTTCAGCGGTTGCTTTCAACTTATAACATGTATATCTCATGGATAATTGTCAATGCAAAGCAATATAACAAGTGCAATATGCAAATATGTAAGAATCAATGCACAGTTCACACAAGTGTTTGCTTCTTGAGGTGGAGAGAAATAGGTGAAGCCGACTCAACAATAAAAGTAAAAGAATGGTCCTTCAAAGAGGAAAGCATCGATTGCTATATTTGTGCTAGAGCTTTGATTTTGAAAACATAAAGAGAGCATAAAAATAAAGTTTTGAGAGGTGTATGTTGTTGTCAACGAATGGTAGCGGGTACTCTAACCCCCTTGCCGGACAAACCTTCAAAGAGCGGCTCCCATTTTATTTTATTTTTGGATGGCACTCCTTCCAACCTTTCTTTCACAAACCATGGCTAACCGAATCCTCGGGTGCCTGCCAACAATCTCATACCATGAAGGAGTGCCTTTTTATTTTAGTTTTATTATGATGACACTCCTCCCAACCTTTGCTTACACAAGCCATGGCTAACCGAATCCTTCGGGTGCCGTCCAACAATCACATACCATGGAGGAGTGTCTATTTTTGTTTGTTAATTTGGGACTGGGAATCCCATTGCCAGCTCTTTTTGCAAAATTATTGGATAAGCGGATGAAGCCACTAGTCCATTGGTGAAAGTTGCCCAACAAGATTGAAAGATAAACACCACATACTTCCTCATGAGCTATAAAACATTGACACAAATAAGAGGTAATAAATTTTGAATTGTTTAAAGGTAGCACTCAAGCAATTTACTTTGGAATGGCGGGAATTACCATGTAGTAGGTAGGTGTGGTGGACACAAATGGCATAGTGGTTGGCTCAAGTATTTTGGATGCATGAGAAGTATTCCCTCTCGATACAAGGCTTAGGCTAGCAAGGTTGTTTGAAGCAAACACAAGGATGAACTAGTACATCAAAACTCACATAAAAGACATATTACAAGCATTATAAAACTATACATTGTCTTCCTCGTTGTTCAAACACCTTACTAGAAATTATCTAGACCTTAGAGAGACCAATTATGCAAACCAAATTTTAGCATGCTCTATGTATTCTTCACTAATAGGTGCAAAGTATATGATGCAAGAGATTAAACATGAGCACAACAATTGCCAAGTATCACATTACCCAAGACATTATAGCAAATTACTACATGTATCATTTTCCAATTCCAACCATATAACAATTTAACGAAGAGGAAACTTCGCCATGAATATTATGAGCTAAGAACACATGTGTTCATACGAACCAGCGGAGCGTGTCTCTCTCCCACACAAGCATGATGTAATCCAATTTATTCAAACAAAAACAAAAACAAAAGCAAACAAACGAGACGCTCCAAGAAAAAGCACATAAGATGTGATGGAATAAAAATATAGTTTCGGGGGAGGAACCTGATAATGTTGTCGATGAAGAAGGGGATGCCTTGGGCATCCCCAAGCTTAGACGCTTGAGTCTTCTTGATATATGCAGGGGTGAACCACCGGGTGCATCCCCAAGCTTAGAGCTTTCACTCTCCTTGATCATAGTATATCATCCTCCTCTCTTGACCCTTGAAAACTTCCTCCACACCAAACTCGAAACAACTCATTAGAGGGTTAGTGCATAATAAAAATTAACATGTTCAGAGGTGACACAATCATTCTTAACACTTCTGGACATTGCATAAAGCTACTAGACATTAATGGATCAAAGAAATTCATCCAACATAGCAAAAGAGGCAATGCGAAATAAAAGGCAGAATCTGTCAAAACAGAACAGTCCGTAAAGATGGATTTTATTAGGCCACCAGACCTGCTCAAACGAAAATGCTCAAATTGAATGAAAGTTGCGTACATATCTGAGGATCATGCTCGTAAATTGGCATAATTTTCTGAGCTTTCTGCAGGGCAGTGGGCTCAGATTCGTGACAGCAAAGAAATCTGGAACTGCGCAGTAATCCAAATCTAGTACTTACTTTTCTATCAACGGCTTAACTTGGCACAACAAAACTCAAAACTAAGATAAGGAGAGGTTGCTACAGTAGTAAACAACTTCCAAGACACAAATATAAAACAAAGTACTGTAGCAAAATAACACATGGGTTATCTCCCAAGAAGTTCTTTCTTTTTAGCCATTAAGATGGGCTCAGCAGTTTTAATGATGCACTCGCAAGAAATAGTATGTGAAGCAAAAGAGAGCATCAAGAGGCAAATTCAAAACACATTTAAGTCTAACATGCTTCCTATGCATAGGAATCTTGTAAATAAACAAGTTCATGAAGAGCAAAGTAACAAGCATAGGAAGATAAAACAAGTGTAGCATCAAAAATTTCAGCACATAGAGAGGTGTTTTAGTAACATGAAAACTTCTACAACCATATTTTCCTCTCTCATAATAACTTTCAGTAGCAACATGAGCAAACTCAACAATATAACTATCACATAAAGCATTCTTATCATGAGTCTCATGCATAAAATTATTACTCTCCACATAAGCATAATCAATTTTATTAGTTGTAGTGGGAGCAAATTCAACAAAGTAGCTATCATTATTATTCTCATCAAGTGTAGGAGGCATAGTATAATCACAACAAAATTTACTCTCAGCAGTAAGTGGCATCAAAGGACCACTATCATTATAATCATCAGAAATAGGAGGCAAAGTATCATCAAAGAAAATTTTCTCCTCAATGCTTGGGGGACTAAAAATATCATGAAAACCAGCTTCCCCAAGCTTAGAACTTTCTATATCATTATCAACAATGGTGTTCAAAGCGTTCATACTAATATCACTACCAGCATGCAAATAAGATTTCATAGGTTTTTTAATTTTCGCATCAAACAATCCATATTTTAAATCAGGAAATAGAATAAGAAGCTCACTCTTGTACATTATGCCAAACTAGTGTAAACAAGAAACAACAAGATGCAATTGCAGGATCTAAAGGAAATAGCTTTGAGCACACACACAACGGCGCCGAGAAAAATACTTTACACGGGACCGTAGTATGAGAGCCTTTTTACCTTTCCTCCCCGGCAACGGCGCCGGAAAAGTGCTTGATGTCTACGTTCCCCCTCCTTTCCTGTAGACGGTGTTGGGCCTCCAAGAGCGAGAGGTTTGTAGAACAGCAGCAAGTTTCCCTTAAGTGGATACCCAAGGTTTATCGAACTCGGGGAGGAAGAGGTCAAAGATATCCCTCTCATGCAACCCCTGCAACCACAAAGCAAGAAGTCTCTTGTGTCCCCAACACACCAAATAGGTGCACTAGTTCGGCGAAGAGATAGTGAAATACGAGGTGGTATAAATAAGTATGAGCAGTAGCAATGGTGCCGGAAAAGTGCTTGGCGTGTAGTTGATGGTGGTGGTATTGCAGCGGTAGTAACGCGATAAAACGAGTAAACAAGCGGTAGTAACGCAGTAGTAGTAACGCAGCGGTAGTAAACAAGCGAGTAGTAACTCAGCGGTATTTAGGAACAAGGCCTAGGGATTACACTTTCACTAGTGGACACTCTCAACATCGATCACATAACGGAACGAGATAAATGCATACTCTACACTTTTGTTGGATGATGAACACATTGCGTAGGATTACACGAACCCTCAATGCCGGAGTTAACAAGCTCCACAATAATGCTCATGTTTTAGTAACCTTAAGTGTAAGATAGATCAACGAGACTAAACCAAGTACTAGCATAGCATGCACACTTTGTCACCTTCATGCATATGTAGGAGGAGTAGATCACATCAATATATCATAGCAATAGTTAACTCCATAATCTACAAGAGATCATGATCATAGCATAAACCAAGTACTAACACGGTGCACGCACTCGTCACCTTTGCACACATGCGGGAGGAATAAACTACTTTAATAACAAATCACTAGAGTAGCACATGGATAAATTGTGATACAACATGCTGCAATCTTAAAGAGATATAAATAAGCACCTCACTATGCCATTCAACAGTGAATAAGTATTATGTGAAATCTAGCCTAAGAGACCCACACGGTGCAGACACTGTCACCTTTACACACGTGGGACGAGGAGTCTCCGGAGATCACATAAGTAAAACTCACTTGACTAGCATAATGACATCTAGATTACAAGCATCATCATATGAATCTCAATCATGTAGGGCAGCTCATGAGATTATTGTATTGAAACACATAGGAGAGAGATGAACCACATAGCTACCGGTACAGCCCCGAGCCTCGATGGAGAACTACTCCCTCCTCATGGGAGCAGCAGCGGTGATGAAGATGGCGGTGGAGATGGCAGCGGTGTCGATGGAGAAGCCTTCCGGGGGCACTTCCCCGCTCCGGCGGCGTGCCGGAACAGAGATCCTGTCCCCCAGATCTTGGCTTCGCGATGGCGGCGGCTGCGGCAGGTTTCCGTGGGTTTCGTCAATTGGTATCGGGTTTTCTGATCCGGGGGCTTTATATAGGCGAAGAGGCGGCGCGGGAGGGCTGACGGGGGGCCACACCATAGGGCGGCGCGGCCCCCTCCGGCCGCGCCGGCCTAGGGTTTGGTGGCCCTGTGGCCCCCCTACGGTCCTTCCGGGTGTTCTGGATGCTTCCGATGAAAATAGGAACTTTGGCGTTGATTTCGTCCGATTCGAGAATATTTCGTTACTAGGATTTACTGAAACCAAAAACAGCAGAAAACGAGAACTGGCACTTCGGCATCTTGTTAATAGGTTAGTTCCAGAAAATGCACGAATATGACATAAAGTGTGCATAAAACATGTAGATAACATCAATAATGTGGCATGGAACACAAGAAATTATCGATACGTTGGAGACGTATCAATCCTGTTCCCGTTAATGATAGTTTTCCAAATGAACAATTGGCTGTAATAAAGGTGAGCTCGCGAGACAGTCCTTGGTATGCTGATTATGCTAACTTTATTGTTTCCAAGTACTTGCCTCCAACCTTTTCAGCTCGGCGAAAGGAGGAAATTCTTTTATGACTTGATGCATTATTTTTGGGATGACCCACACTTATATAAAGAAGGAGTGGATGGTATTCTGCGAAGATGTGTTCCCGAATATGAACAACAAGAGATATTGAGTAAATGTCATGGTAGTGCTTATGGAGGACATCACGCCGGAGATAGAACCGCGCAAAAGGATCTACAATCAGGTTTTTATTGGCCAACTCTCTTCAAAGATGCAAGGAAGTTTATTTTATCTTGTGATGAATGTCAAAGGGTTGGTAATATCTCCAGACGCAATGAAATGCCTATGAATTATACTCTTGTTATTGAACCGTTTGATTGTTGGGGATTTGACTTCATGGGACCTTTTCCCTCTTCGAAGGTAACACTCATATACTTGTTGCTTGTTGATTATGTTACTAAATGGGTGGAAGCCATACCTACAAAAAGTGCTGATGGTGAGACCTCTTTAAGAATGCTTTTAGACATTATTTTTCCTAGATTTGGAATTCCTAGATATATTATGACAGATGGAGGTTCGCATTTTATTCATGGTGGTTTTAGAAAAACTCTTGCTAAATATGGTATTAATCATAGAATTTCTTCCGCTTATCATCCTCAAACTAGTGGGCAAGTAGAACTATCAAATAGAGAGATTAAATCTATCTTGCAAAAGACTGTTAATAAAACTAGAAAGAATTGGGCTAGTAAATTGAAGGAAGCACTATGGGCTTATAGAACTGCTTATAAAAACCCCATGGGAATGTCACCTTATAAAATGGTTTATGGAAAAGCTTGTCATTTACCTTTAGAACTAGAGCACAAAGCTTATTGGGCTGTTAGAGAATTAAATAAAGATCCTAAACTAGCCGGTAATAAGAGGTTGCTGCAATTAAGTTCTCTAGATGAATGGAGAAGTGAAGCTTATGAAAATGCTAAACTCTTTAAAGATAAAGTTAAGAAATGGCATGATAGAAGGATTATCAAAAGAGAGTTTAATATTGGGGATAAAGTCCTATTGTATCGGTCTCGTCTCAGATTCTTTGCAGGAAAATTACTCTCGAAATGGGAAGGACCATATGTTGTTGAGGAGGTGTATCGTTCAGGAGCAATTAAAATTAGTTCTCTCCAAGGCAATGCCACGCAAGTGGTGAATGGACAAAGACTCAAGCATTATATCTCAGGTGATTCTTATAATGTTGATGTTGATGTTATTCGAGTGGAAACACCGGAGGCTTTCATCAAGGGTCAAATTGACAGTCCGCCAGAACTCGACTTTGAATAGGTAACAGTACAGGTAATAAAAATTTCGCGATTTACTTTCCGAACATTGTTTTTGCTGTTTTTGGAAAATATGAAAAATTACGAGATCGAAACGGAGTGGAGGAGACGCACGAGGGCGTGCCCCCATAGGCCGGCGCGGGCCCCAGCCTGGCCGCGCCGCCCTATGAGCTGGCCGCCTCGTCGCCCCTTTCCGACTCTGGTTCGACCTGGTACTTTCCGTTTGTTGTGAAATTTTTTGCTATATAATCCCCCGGACCCCTGGAGGTCCGTATATCGTTTTCTCGACGTGTTTTGTTTTGAGCTGTTTCTGTCAGGATCTATTTTCAATCTAGGAGCACCATGGTCTCCAACAACAAGGACAAGGAGCCTTCGGAGGAAGGTATCCAAGACCCCGAGTTGAAGGAAGAAGTCAAGGAGGATGAAGAGGAAGTCGAAGAAGTTCCGCGAGTACGCCCGCGCACCACCGTTGCAAGCATCGGAGTGGTGTCAAACCCGTTCAACGCCAAGAAGAGTGCACGGATTAGCACCGGAGGAGGAGTTCCACGTCATTACCTAGCTCCAAAGACATCTTCTTCAGGCACTTACCATCCCTTCCACAATCTAATCTACAATAATCAAATTGAAAGGACTCCCAAGGCAGCATTGCCTAGCAATTGGGATATAGATCGTTCTAACACTGCAGGAAGGACGAAGCCTGAAGCTGAAGGGTGGGGAAATAACTCCAAGAATTGGGACTCGCCGTTTGATATACTTCTTAATCGCGTCGAGCACAATTCAGAGATGATCCATAACCTCATGTACAAGATTGATGAGCTTCAGGAGCTTGTGGAGAAGCTTGTCGGGAATTCATCACCACCATCGCCAAAGGAGTAATTCATCATCGGTATTGGCATCCCCTTGGTTTGTTCCAAGCTTGGGGAGTGCCGCGGTATCACATCATCACTACCTTTTACTTTTTACTATCAAGTAGTGTCATATCATGAGTAGGGAAGTTATCATATAAGATGGGTTGCGGTTTGGAAGTATCTCTCCTTTAGTTGGTTGTCTATGTATCCCTTGGTGTGAGTTATCGTTATGAAATATTAATGAGAAGTCTTATCATTTACATATTGCACACCTTATTTTAGTTTGCAATTTCTATTATATGATTGATTTTGATTTTAGTATTGGTACCACTTTGGGAGCATTGAGTAAATCTAATTGGTTTTGGCAAACTTAGCATTGGTCAATAGCAACAACACCTTGAGGTTTAAGTAGAAAAGAGAAATACATATAGTTGTTTCATTGTCTTCCTTTCTTGTTAGCTCATAGCTTATTATTCTGAAGTTAAAATTGTTTGTGCTTACAAGAAAGATGCATGATTGTTTCTATCACATGTATATTCGTTTGTTTCCCTCAACTTTTATGCTTGCTAATTAACCTTGCTAGCCAAAGACCTGTACTGAGAGGGAATGCTTCTCGTGCATCCAAACCTGAACCCAAACCTATGCCATTTGTGTCCACCATATCTACCTACTACATGGTATTTCCTGCCATTCCAAGTAAATACTTCATGTGCTACCTTTAAACAATTCAAAATTTATTACTTCTTATTTGTGTCAATGTTTTATAGCTCATGAGGAAGTATGTGGTGTTTTATCTTTCAGTCTTGTTAGGCAGCTTCCACTAATGGACTAGTGGCTTCATCCACTTATCCTATAATTTTGCAAAAAGAGCCGGCAACGGGGTTCCCAGCCCCAATTAATCAACTTTCATTAATAATTCTCTTCACATGTTTTGCTCGATTCATCGAGTAAGCAACTTAATTTTGCAATAGACACTCCTCCATGGTATGAGATTGTTGGAAGGCACCCGAGGATTCGGTTAGCCATGGCTTGTGTAAGCAAAGGTTGGGGGAGTGGCATCCTTAAATAAACTAAAGTACATGTGTAAACAAAAGAGAAGAGGGATGATCTACCTTGCTGGTAGAGATAACGTCCTTCATGGGAGCCGCTCTTTGGAGGTCTGTTTGGCAAGGGGGTTAGAGTACCCGCTACCATTCGTTGACAACAACAAACACCTCTTAAAATATTGCTTTTATTCTCTTTATATGATTTCAAAACTGAAAAAGCTCTAGCACATGATTTAATCCCTGCTTCCCTCTGCGAAGGGCCTGTCTTTTACTTTATGTTGAGTCAGTAAACCTATTTCCCTCCATCTCAAGCAAGCATTTGAGTTGTTGTGATCAAACTATTATATTGTGATTTGCTTCATCATGTCTTTTATTCTTCCTTGTTTAGTACAAGTTTTATCTGAATGAATATAGCTTTAAAAGTTATCAATGATCATTATGATTGAGTATGCAAGATGAGCCATATAAACTTTAACATGAGAGCGCTGCTCAATAGATAAGTATAATCTGTTAACTGTTCTCTGACCAAAAACAAAGTTTGCCATCACCAATTATGATTTCTTATGCACCTTTATTTGTGATTACCTTATACTTGCTTCAAGTTGAGTTATATGAGGAAGTTGTTTACTAGAATGTCTTGTGTGAATGAATATGATGCTTCTTGTCCGTATTTGATTTATCGACTCTTCACTCCATAAACATGTGGTCCTGTTTACCGAGTTCAGTTTCGCTTGGGGACAAGCGAAGTCTAAGCTTGGGGGGAGTTGATACGTCCAATTTGCATCACTATTTTATATCATAATTTGCTGTTATTCATTGATATATTTCATATTTGGAGATGATACTTATGTTATTTCATCTATTTTGCATGTTTCATGATTATTGGAGGATCGCGCACCGGAGCCAGGATTCTGCTGGAAAAAGCACCGTCAGAATGCAATATTTCGGAAGATCAACAGTTGACGGAAATTATACGAAAAATCCTAATTTTCCAGATGACGAAGGGAGCCAGAAGGGGGAGAAGAGGGGACCCGAGGTGGGCCCACCCCATAGGCCGGCGCGGCCCAAGGCCTGGCCGCGCCGCCCTGTGAGGAGGGGGCCCACAGCCCCCTCTCGCCTCCTTTTCTTCGCGTATGTCTTCGTACCGAAAACCTAAGCTCGAGGGGTACGTCGCGAAGAGCCACAGCCGCCTCTGCGGGGCGGAGAACACCAGAGAGAAAAGAGCTCTCCGGCAGGCTGAGATCTGCCGGGGAAATTCCTTCCCGGAGGGGGAAATCGACGCCATCGTCACCGCCATCGAGGTGGACATCATCTCCATCACCATCACCATCATCTTCATCATCATCACCGCCGTCTCCACCGCTGCACCTCGTCACCGCTGTAACAATTTGGGTTTGATCTTGATTGTTTGATAGGGGAAACTCTCCCGGTGTTGATTTCTACTTGTTATTGATGCTATTGAGTGAAACCGTTGAACCAAGGTTTATGTTCAGATTGTTATTCATCATCATATCATCTCTGATCATGTTCCATATGATGTCTCGTGAGTAGTTCGTTTAGTTCTTGAGGACATGGGTGAAGTCTAAATGTTAGTAGTGAACTATGGTTGAGTAATATTCAATGTTATGATATTTAAGTTGTGGTGTTATTCTTCTAGTGGTGTCGTGTGAACGTCGACTACACGACACTTCACCTTTATGGGCCTAGGGGAATGCATCTTGTACTCGTTTGCCAATTGCGGGGTTGCCGGAGTGACAGAAACCCGAGCCCCCGTTGATATATCGATGCAGGAGGGATCGCAGGATCTCAGAGTTTAAGGCTGTGGTTAGATTTATCTTAATTACTTTCTTGTAGTTGCGGATGCTTGCAAGGGGTATAATCACAAGTATGTATTAGTCCTAGGAAGGGCGGTACATTAGTATAGGTTCACCCACACAACACTTATCAAAACAATGAAGATTAATTAGCCGTATGTAGCGAAAGCACTAGACTAAAATCCCGAGTGTCCTCGAGAAGGTTTGGTCATTATAAGTAAACAAACCGGCTTGTCCTTTGTGCTAAAAAGGATTGGGCCACTCGCTGCAATTATTATTCTCGCACTTTACTTACTCGTACTTTATTCATCCGTTACATCAAAAACCCCTGAATACTTGTCTGTGAGCATTTACAGTGAATCCTTCATCGAAACTGCTTGTCAACACCTTCTGCTCCTCGTTGGGATCGACATTCTTACTTATCGAAGATACTACGATACACCCCCTATACTTGTGGGTCAGCACTGCTCCTGCCACGCTGCTGCCGCCGCGGCCTCGCCAGCAGCGGGGCCATGGGCGCAGGATGCCGCAGATCCGCCGCCTGCGTCGCCTCCCGCTGCTGGCGGGCCTGCTGCTGCATTGCCTCCCGCCGCTGCTGACGGTGTGCACGCCATCGCTCTTCCCGGGCCGCTGCTGAGGGGTCGGTGTCGACCTGCGTTTCCGGGACTGCAAGTGGAGGGGACGGCGGTGGAGGGAAGTGGCCAGCGCCGGGGCGGTTCGCCATTGCTACTGGTGGTGGAGGAGACGGCGGTGGAGCGACGAGGGCTGTGTTTGTTGCCGGCGGGGTGTGATGGCTACCGTTGAGCCGGGAGACCTTTTATAGACGCCGGCGTCGGGAAGAAAGCGCGGGAACAGGCGAGAAGATGCGGGAAGATCGCGCGGGAACGGGCGGTGGCGTGCGAACGCCGGCGACGCGTGGAGGCTGCGCAGCAACGACGAGACGTCTCGCCTGCCCCTCCGTCGCCATTAAGGCAAAGATGCCGCCGTGTGTCACTGCGCGCGAATAACTTCCGTCGCGAGGTAGGCGACGGTTAGGTTAAAATTAACTGTGCCGCTGACGGGTCGGCCCCGCCACTCCCCGCCTCGCTTTTCGTTGTGTCCGGCGTGCCCGGTGCGTCCCCTGTGGGACGGGGACGGGCTCGGGGCGCCGGACACCGTATGGGGGCGCGCCGGACAAAAATGGGCTTGGGGACGCGGCTGGAACAGTTTTTTTATCCGGCGCGCTCCAAATCCCTTTGGGGGACACGGCTGGAGATGCTCTAAGTTAAGTAGTTTTTGGGTGTGTCAGTTCCAACTTATGTATTACTCCCTCCGTTTCATGAAATTTGTCTGAGATTTGTCAAATCATGTGGCCCATACACCATTATTACACCGTCCAAGGCGGTAAGCCACCCACCGGCGAAAAACTACGGTGATGGAGAAGTTCCGGACAGAAATGTTGTCTGCATTATAGCAGTCCGAACGCCAAAGCAGCAGGACTAGCCCCTTTGTACCATCAGCATCGATCGCGGCATGGGAGTCGAAAAGAGTCCCTGCAATCTCATTTCTACAGTAATACTGTCCATGAAAGCAGTCAATTTGGAGTCCTGCATACTGATATCATTTTGCAGCGCATGCAGTGAATAAGTGCCCTAATTGCAGCCCTTGTAGACGGGTGATTCAGTCCCCTGAGATGCGAGAGTGTTTCATCCATTGGAAACTAGTTAAACCACAAGCAGACCCTGTAAAGTCTAAATGGCACACGAACAGACCAAATTTTACAAACAGGTACAGATAAATGGTCACAGACCAAGTCCAAGTCACACGACGAACACAGTGGCTACTAGCAACAACAGCTAACAAATCCTGGAACTGAAAGTCCACAAACACAAACACAAAACCGACAAAGTTTACAGACAGACAACACATAGCAGGCATCTAAATGGCACACGAACAGAGCAGAAATTTTACAAACAGGTAGTACAGATAACTGGTGCTTCAGACCAAGTCACACCACGAACACAGTGGTTACTAGCAGCAGCAGCTAACAAATCCTGAACTGAAAGCCTACAAACACAAATCGGCAGCCACCGCCCATGGCGCCGCGCCTATCATTCCAGGAAGGTGTCATCTCGCTTGCGCACCTCCACCTTGAGTGCGTGGTCGTCGCCTACCCCTACCCCGCGCAGCGCACGGAAGAAGCAGACGTCGCCGACGCCGAGGCCGTTGTCGACGCAGAACTGGTGCCACCCATACCTGAGCGTCGCGCGGGTCTTGCCATCCGCCCGGACGTTGTGCTTCAGGGACACGCTCCACTTCTCCCCGCGCATCCGCAGCACCACCTCTCTCCTCCTGTCGTACCCGTGCGCGTTCTGGAACGCCGGCGGCACGTTCTGCACCGCCAAGGCAAGGAATTAGCACAACTGAGCTAGTAATTGTACATGATGTTCTCAGCGTCTCATTACCAGGTACTGCTTCTGCCTGTCGCCCAGGTGGCTCGGTTTCAGCGTGACCGTGAACTGCGACGTCAGCGCGTCGTCCATCTTCATCTCCGCCGTGCTGCTGCTGCTGATGTCGTTGCTGACACTGTCCATGCTGTTGTTGGTGCCGCTGTGGCTGCTGGTTCCACTGCCTGTGTCTGGCCAAATGCGAAATCATCCTTCTTAATTCTGTTCTTGCAAGCTAAGACATACTAGAAGAGAAAGAAGAAGCGTGTGTACTGGTGTCGTCGTCGTCGTGGTAGTGTCTGCGGCACATGCTTCCGTCGAACACCTTGACTGTGAGAACGGCGTCGCCATCGTAACTGAAGACGAGGAAGTTCCCGAGCCCAATGTCGTGAGCACGGGCGAACGGCTGCCAGCCGCGCTCCAGGTACATGTGGCCTTCGCCGTCGAACAGCACAGCCACGTCCCACAGGCGACGACCGCCGCTTGCTTCCCGCAGCTTCACTTCACGGGGCTCTTGCCCGTCCAGCAACTTGGCGAACTTGTCAGGCACCCTCTGCAGCAAGGATCAAGCTCAAGCAGCGTTCAAAATTTAACCGACAAAACTTCAGATATCAAAGTGTAGAAAACAGCGAGGAGATCATATCCAACTAGGATGTACTATGTACCTACCAGTTTTTCCCAGGTATTTTGGAGTATGATCATGAAGAACTCGAAATCCGACAAGTCTGGGAAGACGGCCGTCTCCGCTTCCATCTTTAGCAAAACCCTCTGTTTCTTCTTCCTCTTGCTCCTCCCTCCGTCGCCTCTCACATGTGCAGCAATGGTATTAATTAAGCTTCTTCTCCCGGATACCTCCTACAGGCTACAGCCTCCACTCAGCTCCTTATCGTTCATGCTACAGGAAAAGTAAAGATGGATGCATCAAAGCCACTGCTTTCATCTTTGTAGGTTCCGTCTTCATGTACAGTAGTTTCCATCCCATGTCGGCTTGTTGGGCTACTTCAGGAAGATCGCAGCCGTTACGTGTCGACCTCCAGTGGTGGGCTGTAAGTGTTAGCTCCAAAATAGCCCTTCCATTTCAGCACTAGCTGTAAGTGTAACTATGACATTTAGAGCGTCTCCACTAGGATCCCCATACAGCATCCGACGTAGCTGTATTTCGGCTTCTATAGCAGGGCTTTAAATGACAATGGGGGTGGTGGGGGGTGACTCCTAGCCGTGTTCTCCATAAAATAATTCAAACATTGAATTTATTAAAAAAATGATTTAGATAGTTCAGCGACAGTTTGTACAAAATTTGGAAAAAGACATAGAAATTTAAAAGCTAAAATTAATGGTGGCTATGGCCGAGGCCTAGGCGTCGGCACATCACCGCCGCGTAGACGTCCTAGTCGTTGTCAGGCTCCTGCTTCGGCGGCGGGCGTCGACGTGCCTGCGTGGTCTGTTCGACGGGCCGGCGCCGCCATCGTCCTCCAGGTCGACGAAAAATCTAAGGTGGCGTGCGCGCTCGGCCTCCTCGCGGCGGTGCTCCATCTCCAACCACTGCTCGAGGAACTTGTCCGTCTCCTCGAACGAGGAGCTCTCAGCGATGCACTGGCCCAGGAACCCCTCTGGGTGCTCCTCGCACTAGTACAGAAAAGTGTACCAGTCGCGTGTCATTTTTGGCTACCAATCCCGGGCCACCTCAACAGTGGTAAGTCTTACCAGTCGCGTGTGTACCCGACACGCGACTAGTATGGCAGGTCCTAGTCGCGTGCGGGTCTAGACGCTGCCACTGAAGTACTAGTCGTGTGCGTCGGTAAGGTCTGATGCTAGTGTGATTTTTTGCAATTTTTAAAAAAAGATAGGACCATTGCCCAGCGTCCACCTGATATTACATAAAACACCCTAAAAAATAAAAGAAAGCAATCGAGTCCATGTCATCTCCTTGTGGCGTTGACGAGAGGAGATGGCCAGTAGGAGGTCGTCGAAGCCGGCGTCGGCGGTGGCGAAGCATGGCATCAGAGCAGGTTTCGACGGAGGCCGGAGCAGGGCACCGGATGTGGGTGGAGGATCAGGGCACCTGATGTGGGCGAAGGAGCAGGGCGCCGGAGGTGCTCAACATCATTGGAGAGGAGGTGGTCACCGTCGGAGAGGAGGTGGTTGCTAAAGGTGGTACTCGTCTTTGGGGAGAATGGGAAGAAGTGGAAGAGGATGAGAGAAGAAGGTGGAAGAGGAGGAGACGAGAAGGTGGAGAAATGAAAGAGAAGTAGAAAAGAAAGGTGGAAAAGTGGAGAGGAGAAGGTGGAAAAGTGGAAGAGGAAGAGGGGATAAGGTGGAGAAGGGTAGATAAGGTGGGAAATTTTAAAAAATTGAAAGGACGAGATGTCGCCTAGAGGGGGGGTGAATAGGCGTTTAAAAACTCTTACAGATTAGGCTTGTAAGAATGCGGAATTAAACTAACGTTTATTTCACAAGCACAAATCCTAAATAAGCTAGGCTCAACTAAGTGCAACAACAACAACTAGAGCTAAACAAGATATGCACAAGATGTATGTAGCACAAGTGATATCAAGATATATGTACTTCAAGCACGATGGCTATCACAAGGAAAGTAAGCTCGGGTATAAAAATAACCGAGGCATGCGGAGACAAAGATGTATTCCCGTGTTCCCTTCCTTTGCAAGAAGGTACGTCACGTTTGGAGAGGTGGGGGTCCCACGAAGGATTCCCCAACGCCACGAAGGCTCACCTTCTTCTCCGAGCCAAAACCACGAAGGATAATGGCCCTTTCCTTATGGTTAGTTTTTCCTCCACTCCGGAGATGGCAAGCTCCACAACCACTTCACAAGCTCCACGAAGGAGAATCCCGGGCCCCTTCACAATCTTCCACGAAGAGGTCACCGGGACACCAACCAAGCCAACTAGGAGGTCACCCTCCAAGAGTAACAAGCTCACGGTCTCTCACTCGAACTAATCGTGGTGGAGAGCTCAATACTATGCAATGATACAAAGCAAGAACATTAGAGGTGTTCAAATCCTTCACACTCAAATCCCACCCAAGCAACAAATGCTAGGATGAGATTAGAGAGGAAGAACAATGGAGGAAATCAACAAATGATCCCAAGATCTAGATCCCAAGAGTTCCTCTCACTTAGAGGAGGAATGGATTGGTGGGGATTGTAGATCTAGATCTCCTCTCTTAGATCCCTCAAGAATGAGCAAGAATCATGGGGGAATCAAGAGATCGGGTAAGTTCTTCAAAGTCAACAATGGAGGAGAGAGAGTGGAAGAACTTGTATAGTGATACGTCTCAAACGTATCTATAATTTCTTATGTTCCATGCTACTTTTATGAAGATACTCACATGTTTTATACACACTTTATGTCATTATTATGCATTTTCCGGTACTAACCTATTGACGAGATGCCGAAGAGCCAGTTGCTGTTTTCTGCTGTTTTTGGTTTCAGAAATCCTAGTAAGGAAATATTCTCGGAATTGGACGAAATCAACGCCCAGGGTCTTATTTTTGCACGAAGCATCCAGAAGACTGAAAGGATTACGAAGTGGGGCGACGAGGCGACGCCACGCCAGGGCCGCGCGGCCAAGGGTGGGGCCGCGCCGCCCTGTTGTGTGGGCCCCTCGTGTCGCCCCTAAACCTGCCCTTCCGCCTACTTAAAGCCTTCGTCGCGAATACCCCGAGCACCGAGAGCCATGATACGGAAAACCTTCCGGAGACGCCGCCGCCGCCAATCCCATCTCGGGGATTCGGAGATCGCCTCCGGCACCTGCCGGAGAGGGGAATCATCTCCCGGAGGGCTCTTCATCACCATGATCGCCTCCGGATCGATGTGTGAGTAGTTCACTCCTGGACTATGGGTCCATAGTAGTAGCTAGATGGTTGTCTTCTCCTCATTGTGCTATCATGTTAGATCTTGTGAGCTGCCTATCATGATCAAGATCATCTATTTGTAATGCTACATGTTGTGTTTGTTGGGATCCGATGAATATTAAATACTATGTCAAGTTGATTATCAATCTATCATATATGTTGTTTATGTTCTTGCATGCTCTCCGTTGCTAGTAGAGGCTCTGGCCAAGTTGATACTTGTGACTCCAAGAGGGAGTATTTATGCTCGATAGTGGGTTCATGCCTCCATTGAATCCGGGACAAGTGACGGAAAGTTCTAAGGTTGTGGATGTGTTGTTGCCACTAGGGATAAAACATCGATGCTTTGTCTAAGGATATTTGTGTTGATTACATTACGCACCATACTTAATGCAATTGTCTGTTGTTTGCAACTTAATACTGGAAGGGGTTCGGATGATAAACTGAAGGTGGACTTTTTAGGCATAGATGCATGCTGGATAGCGGTCTATGTACTTTGTCGTAATGCCCTGATTAAATCTCATAGTACTCATCATGATATATGTATGTGCATTGTTATGCCTTCTTTATTTGTCAATTGCCCAACTGTAATTTGTTCACCCAACATGTGTTTATCTTATCGGAGAGACACCACTAGTGAACTGTGGACCCCGGTCCATTCTTTACATCTGAAATACAATCTACTGCAATACTTGTTCCTTACTGTTCTTCGCAAACAAACATCATCATCCACACTATACATCTAATCCTTTGTTTACAGCAAGCCGGTGAGATTGACAACCTCACTGTTACGTTGGGGCAAAGTACTTTGATTGTGTTGTGCAGGTTCCACGTTGGCGCCGGAATCCCGGTGTTGCGCCGCACTACACTCCGCCACCAACAACCTTCACGTGTTCCTTGACTCCTACTGGTTCGATAACCTTGGTTTCTTACTGGGGGAAAACTTGCTGCTGTACGCATCACACCTTCCTCTTGGGGTTCCCAACGGACGTGTGCTTACACGCCATCAAGCATTTTTCTGGCGCCGTTGCCGGGGAGATCAAGACACGCTGCAAGGGGAGTCTCCCACATCCAATCTCTTTACTTTGTTTTTGTCTTGCTTTATTTTACTTTATTTACTGCTTTGTTTGCTCTTATATCAAAAATACAAAAAAATTAGTTGCTAGTTTTACTTTATTTACTGTCTTGTTCTCCATATTAAAAACACAAAAAAATTAGTTGCTTGCATTTACTTTATTTACCTTTTGTTTATTTCATCATGTTTCCTCCTAAGTACACTCTAAAAGACATACCGGTAGGACGAGGGTCTATAATTGGAAGAGATAATATAGAAGATTTTTTCACTCATGTTAGTACAGCTGGAGATTTTGAAGATAGACGCTTGGTAGAACTTGCTCCTACTTATGAAATTGCTGCTGCTTCTTTAGTACACATGTTGGAAACTATTTTTTTTTATCTCAATCCTATAATTTAACACATGTTTCTTACACTCTGTGATATGGAGGAATGAGAAAAGAAAGATTTTGTCTTAGAAACCCTTCTTAAAGAATTTGGTGGTGTAGTAAGAGAGGCTAGAAAAGTCTTTATTAAATATAAGATACTTGGCTCTTATACCAACTTTGCTAGTACCCTTGAAAAAATGGAAAAAGATAGATTAAAGTACACTAATAAAGTTAATTGTGAAGGGGAGATTAAGACATCAATACCTTGCAAGCTCCTAGGAATGCATGAAGCTCTCGAAAATAACTATGGTTGGCTTGTTCCTGAAAATTTGTTTGATGAGAATAGCAAGCCTAAGAGTAATGAAAAAGGAGCCTCTGAAACTTACATAGATAAGATACAATGCATAGTTGAGAAAACTCCAAACCCCTCTGTTGATGCTTCACCTCTCGATAATACTTGATTCACACTTTCTGTGCCTAGCTGGCGTTAAAGAAAAGCGCTTATGGGAGACAACCCATTATTTTACTTCTGCACTTTATTTTATATTTGAGTCTTGGAAGTTGTTACTACTGTAGCAACCTCTTCTTATCTTTATTTTATTGCATTGTTGTGCCAAGTAAAGTCTTTGATAGTAAAGTCAATACTAGATTTGGATTACTGCGTAGGAACAGATTTCTTGCTGTCACGAAATTGAGCCGCCCCTGCTGTAGAAAATTTAGAAAAACCTGCCAATTTACGTGCGTGATCCTCAGATATGTACGCAACTTTCATTCAATTTGGGCATCTTCATCTGAGCAAGTCTGGTGCCTCTAAAAAATTCGTCTTTACGAACTGTTCTGTTTTTACAGATTCTGCCTTTTATTTTGCATTGCCTGTTTTGCTATGTTTGATGGATTTCTTTGTTCCATTAACTTTCAGTAGCTTTGTGCAATGTCCAGAAGTGTTAAGAATGATTATGTCAACTCTGAATATATAAATTTTCAATTATGCACTAACCCTCTAATGAGCTTGTTTTGAGTTTGGTGTGGAGGAAGTTTTCAAGGGTCAAGAGAGGAGGATGATACAATATGATCAAGAAGAGTGAAAAGTCTAAGCTTGGGGATCCCCCCGTGGTTCATCCCTGCATATTTTAAGAAGACTCAAGCATCTAAGCTTGGGGATGCCCAAGGCATCCCTTCTTCATCGACAACTTATCAGGTCACCTCTAGTGAAACTATATTTTTATTCCGTCACATCTTATGTGCTTTACTTGGAGCGTCTGTTTGTTTTTGTTTTTGTTTTTGTTTGAATAAAATCGGATCTTAGCATTCTTTGTTTGGGAGAGAGACACGCTCCGCTGTTTCGTATGAACACATATGTTCTTAGCTTTATTCTTAATGTTCATGGCGAAGGTTGAACTACTTCGTTCATTGTTATATGGTTGGAAACGGAAAATGCCGCATGTGGTAAATGGTATAATGTCTTGAATAATTTGATACTTGGCAATTGTTGTGCTCATATAGATCATGTTTAAGCTCTTGCATCATGTACTTTGCACCTATTAATGAAGAACTACATAGAGCTTGTTAAAATTTGGTTTGCATGATTGGTCTCTAGAGTCTAGATATTTTCTGGTTAAGGTGTTTGAACAACAAGGAGACGATGTAAAGTCTTATAATGCTTGCAATATGTTCATATGTGAGTCTTGCTGTACCGTTTTATACTTGAGTTTGCTTCAAACAACCTTGCTAGCCTAGCCTTGTATTGAGAGGAATTCTTCTCGTGCATCCAAATCCTTGAGCCAAAAACTATGCCAATTGTGTCCACCATACCTACCTACTACATGGTATTTCTCTGCCATTCCAAACGGACGTGTGCTTACACGCCATCATACAGCCAAAGGTGGAAGAAGGCCTATTTATAGTCTGGGGAGAAATATAACCCTTGGGTGAGTTTCAGCTCAGCACAGTCGAGGAGGCCGGTCAACCGGGCCTAGGACCGGGCCGTCCAGTCCAGGGGCCAGTCAGACCGGGCCACAGGCCGGACCCGGCCGGTCCAAACCGGACCTGGCGTCGGACCGTGACCGGGGAGGATCGGGGACTTACAGAACATGCCCCCGGATGGCACCGGTCCAAGGGCCGGTTGGCGCCGGGCCAGCCGGCGCCACGGCCGGTCCAACCGGACCACAGACCGGCCAGGGGCTAAACAGCTTTTCTATATTTTAAACAGAAAATGCTCCCGAGCTAAGATTGACGTGAAACCAATTTTGTTGGAAAGATAACGACAAATATGGAGACTCCTCACAAGATATTTTTAGATGATTTTAGAGAGGGATTCTCCCACCATCAAGAAACGGTGAAGATGTCCAAACTCGAAAACGCAATAGAAGATGCATGCGGATTCCATTTCCGATGAACTTGGGCTTGTTGTAAAGCTAGCAACAAGCTCAAGAACCTCTCACCGAGAAACACCAAGAAGAATAGGGATATGCAAGTATGCAAAGGGTTGAGCTTCCTAAGACGATGTGATCAAGTTACCCAACCGAAAGCCCCTCTTGATAGTGCGGCTATCTATCCTATAATCCGGTCTCCCATCAACCACCTTGAGACCGGTAAAACGAAAACCTATCAAGGCTATACCTTTGCCTTGCGGATCCCGCTTGATCTTGATGATAACTCTTCAAGCTGCAATCAAGCCGGAATGCCTCACTTGATCATTGTTGCTTCGTGAAGACTCACAAATGTTTTCCCATACACTATGATGGGAAAGCTCCATTGATGCACATCTTCACATGTCCATTATCACAAAATGGACGTCAAGCTTCAATCATATGATCCTCTCGAGATGCTCAACTTGAACTTGCCCAACTCAACCTTGATGACGATCACCACTTGACGTCATCCTCTCATGGGCTATATGAGATCTCACTTTTGATGCATGCCCGTGGAAAGATACCTAACCCACATAGACAACACAAGGGAACATATATGATGGATTAGTTCATAAAGCATGATTGACACGGCTTACCATACCACATGACTTCTCGTGGCACATTCTTCGTGCTTCATGTGTTGACAAAACTTGAATCTATTCTTCACTCTTTGTATTGGTCAACCTTGTATCTTCTCATGCTCTATCATACTATCTTGAGGTGTATAAAGAATTCTTCATTTGTTTTCATGCTCTAAATCTTAGTCAACCATAGCTCAACTTATGAGACTATCATGACACCGACTTAGAGCTATAACTTGAATTCTTCACTTGGAATCAAGCACTCAAGATCTTGATCATTCATTGCTTATCACATAAGCTAGAGAATGGCTAATATTGAGTTCCACATAAGAACTCCATCTTCATTTCTTCTCCTTGATCATATCACATATATATCTTCATATCGATGATCTTGATGCCAATACACAAGGTATATATTTATCTTCATGGCATCCATACTTGAATCCAACACATGAAATACAAGTAGTACCTATGGAATATTCCTTTATATAAACTCAATGAAAACATTAGTCCATAGGGGTTGTCATTAATTACCAAAACCACACATAGGGGCAATGTACCCTTAAAAAATAGAGAGACAGAATTTTTTTTTGGAATTTTTGAGATATGAATTTTTTTGGGCTGAAATCTAAAACCTTAAGAAACTTTTTTTTTCTTTTTGATTTTTTTCAGAATCTAAAAAATCTCTAGAAGGCCAAAGACGGTTGAAATCAAATGTAAAATTTTACGTTGATACATTTTGACATGAATAACTTTTTCATCTGATGTCGTATGCAACCAGAAAAGCCGTTTTACCGAGCCATAACGCTTTTTCGCATAGTATATCCAAATTAATGTTTGTTATTTTTTCTTAAAACTGGTTGACATAACACATGGTCATCTCGAAGGTTTTTATTTATTGAATTTTCTATTATTTTATTTGAATTTTTTTCAAAATTGAAAAGGCGATATCAATGTAGGAATGGTGCAAATTCTGAGAACAAGTAGTAGGGTGCCTAAAATAGGGCACGCAACTAGTATTTTGGTTGATTCGCGCCCGTCAGCTCAATATACTGGGTGGGTAAAAGCACACACGACTGCTATGCAGATAGCAGTCCCGTGCCGCATGCTGCAGGTACTTTCTGGAACCGAGTACAGCCGAGCCTTACCTACTAGTCGCGTGCGAAACTCTCCGCTACGTTACCATTACGCGCGTACCAGTTGGGTGCATGTTTTCGGCTCGCGGCTACTAATACCGGCCGCGTGCTTTCAGATTGGTGCGCTCGGCTGCCAATGAACACCCTCCTATAGCGTTTTCCCTAGTAGTGTCACCTTCATCCGCAAGCCCGCCGCCTTGTATTTCGGTAACATCATGCATTCCCTTGCTTCCCACTTCGGCTTGACAAGAGAAGGGGCGTGGCAGTCGCGGATGATGAGGCCTCAGCCCCTACGCGGGAGGTCTTCATACTCTTCCTTCACCGGTGCGACGTAGCGGGGCGACGGCGTGTAGTACGACAAGCAGCGGGCTGGTGACAAGGAGGAATGCGAGGAAGAGGAGTGTGAGGAGGAGGACGCCTGCTGGTGGCGTGCACCACACCTACCTAACGCTTGCTGGCAGCATGGGTTCGGCTGCGTCGGCGGTATCGTCAATGTGGGGTTGTTCCCGTCGGAGATGTGGTCGAGGACCCAGGCGAGGGTCCTCCCAGGGGCGCTCCACCACCGCCAACGCCCCTCGAGGTTGACGTTATCAAGCGGTGATCCGATCCTCGTATTGCCGCGTGATGAAAGTCGACCACGCGATGTTGTTGTCGGGGTCCCTACACGAGTAGTTGCGCTCCTTCGTGTGAGGAACGACCAGTAATGGTTGTAGATGGCCACCCGGCGCGCCGCTCCGACTGGCACAAGCGGCACCGGCAAGCCATCGGCGCCAAGTACCCAGCCCGATGGACAACACATGTCCGGCGGGACAGGGTACCCCGCTTGCCAGAGCGCCCGAGCCTCTTCGACGAGGAGCCATCGCCGCCCAAAGCCGTTCACGGCGGTGCCTTCACCTTCGTAGCGTTCCATGGAGTCGTGGTGGAAGCGTGGGTTTCGCTCGGCATTCTGCTCGTTGGAGGGGGAAAGCTAGGTGGGGAGAAATCATGGTGACGGGAGGTTTTTATAGTGACGGGAAGGGCAGGCCCTGGCGGCCATTAACCCTGACGCCTGCCCCATCGACGGGACGCGACGATGCAAGCATTGATGGCGAGCATGCCTTAACGCGGCGCGGAAGGTGAGGAGGAAGACGACCAGTCCGAAACCGCTGACGGCGCTGGCCCATGATGATCGGGCGCTTCGTGCCTTCTTTTCCCGCCAACTTCCATCTGCGCTTTCATTAGCCTCTGCGTGGATTGGGTTCGGCTTGGAAGCGCCGGATTACTAGTTCCATGTCAGCGTCTAACCAAAATTTGGATCTGGCTGGGCACTTTTTTTTTTTCGCCAGCGCCCTATAGCCCTCTTTAGGGCCTTTTAGGGCACCCGAGGCTCTCACCGCTGCATATCACCATATGCGATATAATTTAGAGCTGGTTATGACAAATAATTGTGTTCAAAATCTTTTATGGTATAAACAGAAACTTTTCTGCTCCTTAATTTTCTACCCTTGCTGGATATTGCAGCCTAATTATATTTTGCCTAATTATATTTTGCCGTCTGCGCCTGTGGAAGTTTTTCTTTTTTTTTTGGACAGAGTAATAACCTTTATTATTCAAACATAGTCATATCTGTTACAAGCCTAGGCATAAGGAAACTGGGAGAATCATCTAACCAGAAACCCAAATTGGATCGGCTGGCTTGCCTAGCTAGTACATCAGCTGCCTCGTTGGACTCACTCGGGCAGTGGTGAAAGGTTACTACTACAAACTCTCTAGCTAATTTTACACACTCATTTAAAATTGCAGCTGCTGGTCCTAGGAACTGGGCATTGCCATTTAGCGTCCATAATAGTCATGCTATCTGAGTTGACGACAATCCGATTATAGCCCATATGTAGTGCTAGTTGGAGGCCATGCTACACTGCTAGAGCTTCTGCTGTATCAACGCTATCAGCCGCAGTAATAACATGATTACTCGCTCCAACGAAGAACCCTCTGGAGTCACGCAATATAGCTCCTGTGGCTCCTGTATGTGTATCTATATCAAACGTTGCATCAGTATTTAGCTTGATCAGCCCTTTGTTCGGTTTTACCCAACCATGCCTCTTAACTCCCTCCTTCCTCGATGTCGTTGCTGCTACGTAGTTTGCAGCCAGGACAGTGATAGACATCGCTGACCTATGTGGAGCTTGTACAATATCTCCTTTCATGGCCTGTCGTCTCTCCCACCAAATGTACCATGAAGCTACTGTAATCATAGTTTGTAGGTCAGACTGCCCTAGGACAGGCGATTTCTTCTTTTCCATCCCTATCAGGTATTCTAGAGATACCGAGCCTGATCTGTCATATGCTAGGGCTTACTCAATTACCTTATCCAGACCAAGCGCCTTCCATACTGCTGCAGCTCGATCACAGGTGAATAAAGCATGTCTCATATCCTCTGCCCCCTGTGCACAGACCGGACATTGAGCAGGAATTTTGATATGTCGATCAGCAAGAATTGCTCTACACGGTAGGGTACCATGCATTGCCTTCCAGCAAAATATCTTGATCTTCGCTGGTATTTTTAATCTCCATAATTTTCCCCACACGTCATTAATTTTCGCAGATCCCAAACCCGATGACCGCCTCAATTTACGTCCATGTTGGTGATCCCACTCGATATAGTATGCTGATTTCACAGAAAACACACCCAGTTTTGAATGATGCCATGCCACAAAATCTTCCATATCATCAGAGAGTGGAATTTGAAGAATTCGAGTAGCATCAATGTTCCAGAAATTATCCCGAACAATCTCCTCATCCCAGTGACTCGTTGTTGGATCAATGAGCTCATGAACATGTGATAACAGACAATTTCCTTTGGGCGTCAAAATCTTTCTGGAATTACTGCTAGGAATCCAAGCATCATTCCAAATGTTCACCTTGCTCCCATCTCCAATACGCCAAATATATCCCTTCTTTAGACATTGAACCCCAGCCATAATACTTTGCCAAGTGAAGGACGACCCTTTCTTTAGATTTACTGATAACAAATCTTCATTTGGATAGTACTTGGCTTTTAGGATAGTGGCACAAAGAGACTCTGGATTGGTGATCAGCCTCCAAGCTTGTTTTGCCAACATCGCCAAATTGAAACAATGGATATCCCTAAAACCCATTCCTCCTTTTTCTTTTGGTACACACATTTTCCACCAAGCAAACCAATGCATCCTCTTCAGGTTTTCCTCGTCACCCCACCAATAATGCGACATCGCGTCAATAATTCCCTTACAAATTGATTAGGGATTTTGAAAACCGACATTGCATATGATGGTATGGCTTGTGCAACCGCTTTGAGAAGCACCTCCTTTCCTCCTAGTGATAAGAGTTTCTCCTTCCAACCTTCTATACGCTGACATATCCGATCAACGAGATATTGGAAGCAGTCACTTCTATCTGCTCCAACATGAGTCGGCAAACCAAGGTATTTGTCAGTTAACGATTCAGTTAAGATATTCAGAATAGTGCATACCCTGGCTCGCATGTCCACATCTGTATTCGGACTGAAGAAAATACAGGACTTTGCATCGCTCACGAGTTGCCCCGAAGCTGCATAATACTGACTCAAGATCCTCTTCAGACAATTTGCATTCCCTTCATTTGCCTGCATTAGCACTAGTGAATCATCTGCAAAAAGCAGATTAGTCACATAGGGAGCCTCCCTACATACTCTGACTCCCTGAAGCTCTCCGGCCTGTTCTGCATGATCAATCAAGCTTGTCAGGCCTTCCGCACATAGTAAAAAGAGGTAGGGAGATAGTGGATCTCCCTGTCTCAATCCTCTAGTCGGTTTAATTCTGCCAGTTTCTTGAGAATTGAAGCGGACTCTGTATTCAACAGTAGAAACACATGACATAATCATCTTGATCCATCTCAAATCAAACCCCATCTGGATCAACATTTTCTCCAAAAACGACCATTCAATCCGATCGTACGCTTTGTGCATGTCTAGTTTAACTGCACATAAGCCCACTTTGCCTTCTCTCCTCTTTTTTATTGCATGAAAACTTTCATATGCAACCAGGACGTTGTCAGTAATGAGTCGTCCTGGTACAAATGCGCTTTGTGTCGGACTGATGATCTCTGGGAGCAAAACCTTCAGTCTCGATGCCAACATCTTCGAGATGATTTTATAAACAACGTTGCATAAGCTTATTGGCCTAAATTGAGAGACTTGTTCAGGGTTTTGTACCTTTGGTATCATAACAATAACTGTGTGATTCCATCCTTCTGGTACTACTCCCGTATTGATAGCATTCAACACTTCTTCAATCAGCTCATCTTCCATCATGGTCCAAAACCTCTTGTAAAAGATCGCATGTAGCCCATCCGGCCCAGGCGCTTTGAGATCGCCGATGCTAAAAAGTGCCTTTCGCACATCGTCCGCCGAAAAGGGGGCGAGCAGTCCCCTACTCATAGCTGGTGTAATCCTCCTCTGTACTTTATCAAGTACCTCTGGGCCTGGTTCCGTCACCTCCGACTGAAATAGCCTAGAGAAATAGTTAGTGACCAAAGAATTCAACTCCTCCGTGCCTTCTTGCCATAAACCATTATCATTCTTCAGTTTTTTTATGTTGTTCCTTTTCTTCCTCTGCGTTGCTACGTGGTGAAAGAAAGAGGTGTTACGATCGCCGTGTCGCAACCAGTTAGCTCTTCCCCGTTGTAACCAGACAATCTCTTCTTGCTCAAGTAAATTTTCAATAACAAGTTGTATCTCTTTCTGCCTTGCTAGAGACTCGGCCGACACTGGGCCTTTTCGCAGCTCCTTTCTGAAACTTGCGGATTCTATGTTTCGGTCCTCTTAATTCCTTCCTATCCCAGTTATGGAGCTCGTTATGAACAACCTCTCTTTTTTCCGAGAATGTTCTGTTTTTCTTTTTGAATCTTGGGTCTCCTTTTCTTCTCTCCGGTTTGTATCACTGGAGAAATGCTCTAGCAGATGTTGCGAACCACTTCCTCTGTTCAATATGTAAGCAATGTCTGTATGGATGATGCACACAGAATGCTCAACCAGGAATAGCACTATAAAGTAAAAACACACACAGCTATATACCAAGCTCACAATATACCAAGCAAAATACGATTTTTTGAATAAGGCCCATTTCTCCCTCTGGGAAAACCAGAAAACAAGCTATATAGCAACTTCACTTAAGCTCGGCACAGCTAATAAAGAAGACAGATCTTTTTATTGATTACCAAGGGAACCATGTCATCCAGAAGTTGGCCACTGGTAACTGGTTTTGATCAAAGCCAAACTGACAGTCTTACACTGGATTGACAATGAGTTGGACGAACAAAGTACCATACATAGCATACAAGCCCACAGGGTCACAATGATGCATACTTGTACCCAGCAAAGATGCCTAGCAAGTTACGGGGCTTGTCAAGGAACGATGGCATATTATTGTATAAAATTCTAACTAGATAAAATGGCACCATTTGCTCGATCTGGAAAGGAGGAAGCAACAAAGTATCCCAGACATCATAAACGCATGAAGGAGCATCGCCTCTTTTGATGAAATGCTCAGCCTGGAAGAACAATGAACAACTATATCAGACATCAAGCACAGAGGCAGCAAAGACATTATTTTCGAACCTTGTGCTTAGTAATTCACATGAAGGCATGAAAATAACGTTAAGAATTTGCAGAATATCAGAAACAATAAATAATATCAGAGATCCCTAAGATGCGACAACTTCTCTTTCAATATTCCCTCCGTAGTACTTCAATGAGACGATGATCAGGAGCCATTATATCAGAACTCTACAGTATTGATCCTAGTATAATGTCTAACATTAATCATCATTTGCTACCTTCCACAGGCTAACCAGCAGCAATTAGCAATTTAGCATTACAAAAGTTTAGTTTAATTACATAAGATGATCTACTGTGCCTGGGAGCTAACCTGAGGTAGCGGTACCTCCGGACCCAAAAATAGTAGCTCTTCAAGATCTACCGTTAATTAGAGTAGGGGTACGATTGACCTTTCAACCAATAATGGAGTTACGTCCCATGGCCTGCCCACACGTCCCTGAAACTTTCACGGGACGCCGCCACCATGGCCCGTTGGCACGAGAGAGGCAGTGGCCTGTGGCCATCGTCTTGACAGAACCAAAACTAATGCAATGATGCTGCTCGTGAGTGCCTGCAATAGTGGCCATGGCAGAGCAACCGCTCGAGTTCTACCCGGCGCTGTGACTATTGGCCGCATTCTTGTGCTTACATACTCAGCCGATTAGAGATGCAATTAGTGGAAAATCCCCTGAACTACACACATTCATCTAATCAGGTTTATACAATGAGGTTCTAGGATGCAACGGCTATCTGAGTAGGAGATGGCGGCTCTCTGCACCCGATAAAAGAAGTAGATGCCTAGAGGGGTGATTGCAGGACAAATCGGGAAGAAGCCTCTGCCACTCCAACACCTTCGTCGAGGCAATCAGATTTGGAAGGCCGCTGCTGTATCTCCGACTGATTTGGAGATGTCAAGAGCAAGGGCTGTCGTTCGCGTTGACCTTTCGGTTCAAAGTCAGAGGCATTAACTAAGGGACAAAATCCCGAGGCTATCTTCCCAGATTGGTACATAGTCTCAACCCCTCGTGGTCGGCCAGGTGGTACAAGCAGGTACCATTCGTCCTGGACCTTCAGATGCAACTACACTGGACGTCTGGGAACTTTTCAAGCACAGTAGAATCGCTCTAAATAAAATGGTATGGGTGTCATATATTAATATGATGCTTGCAGCTGACCTGATGCATTGCACACTGATACTGTACTTCTACCCCTTTATATATATCATAGTCAGACTACAATACAGCCAGTGTAACCGGCCAGGACATATTCGGAAACAGGGTATGGTCAACTGGTTGCCGACCATCACATCACTGCTGGCACAATAACTGGCAAGAACAGCAGCCCTCAGTGGCCTGGGGCCGGGGGCATAAGAGCAGTTGCCCTAGAGCATAAATTAGGAATCCTTTCCATAAACCTAGCCACCTATGTATTTACGATATGTTAAACAAGATTATGAATAAGGAAAGAATCGGTTTAAATGAGTTCATGTGAAGATAGGTTTGTGAGTCGGTACAACTATATCATTGAGTTGTAATTCCTATATAAGGAAAGTCCAATGCTTCCCTCCCTCCCATGCATCTACTATTTACTACACCCAGCGATTGGGAAACCGCCGTGACAATGTGTCCTCTAGTTCAGAAGTACAGTAGAAGAATAAGGGAAAATCAGTCAAAAGCATGGAAATTTTGTCAAACATGTTTTTCTTCATATTAAGGCTCAAATTAGTAGGTTCAATTTCGAGATGCATATTTTGTTTTTCTAGAGCTTCAATCATGTGACCATAGTCAAGGGATTAATAGGTAATGCAAGCCCTTTGGTGAGTACATTGGAAAGTGATGTTTTCCTAAAAGTGCATCAATTAATTATTGTTCCACCCCTCTGGATAATCAGTTATCACTATGATATGATACCAGAAAAAATAAATATAACATATAGCACTCACCTCATCAATGAAACCCATGGTGTTAACTCAGCAAACTTCCTGTGTAAATAGCAATAGACCTGTAATCTTGCAGGTTGAACATATCTGTGAAAGTGTCAGTTTTTGTATCATAACTTATAAGTGTATCCTTGGATTGCATAATGAAGATTATCGTCTCATCATCCAGCAGCACCAAAGGATAAGCACGGCGATAGTGACTGCGGTATCTTATGCTGTACTTCTTAACCCAGAGACCTCTCTCAACATCCATCAGAAACCATAGGTCCATGGAAACACGATGCACAAGATGCACTATCACTAAGGATCCATTCAAATTGGTTATCGAGATATGCTCCACAGCTTCAGGGCTCCGAGAGGTAGTTATCTTATTGGCACCCATATAATAGCTGGTCACTGATTCTGGGCCACTGATGGTAGGCATCCACTCCTCTGACTCAAGGTTAAACGGAGTTATGGTGCCTGGTTTGAACAAGGTCTTCAAATATCTGTAACAAGGGTCAACAAAACCGAACAAGAAATACACAACCCCATCAATGACCACGCTTGTGATCTTGTTGTTGGAACAAACAGGGAGTGGAGGGCCTGGCTTTGGCCTCCACCGCGCATGGTTGCTGCCGGCGTCGAGGGTCATGACTTCGCAGAGGTGCTGCGAACCAACGGGCGAGCCAACATGGAGGAATCGGAGCGCCTTGTACTCTCCTGTTGAGGGCACCTTCCCAAAAGCACATGACTCCATGGAGACGAATCTTCTCTCCAGTAAATCCGCATACTCCTCGGAGACGTCTGAGGAGGGGGCGACAGTAGCGCCGGTGGCCGGGTTAAGCGCGGTGACAGCCAAGGGGTGGCGCCCTCCAACCATGCAAACGCGGTCAAGGTAGGTGCGCTGCAATCTGAGGTCCTTGTCGCGGGTGTGTATCTGCTTGATGACATCCCCGGAGCAGAGATCAACGATGCTGACGCCGCAGTGCACGTCCTCGCCGGGGTCAACGAAGCTAGTTGCGAGGAAGGGGCGGGTGTGGCGTGCCGCATGATCCTTGATGAAGAGCGGGTCGGAAGCGAGGGAGCGCCACGAGCGGCAGACGGCGCGGAGGCGGCAGAGGTCCTTGGCCGGCAGCCGCAGCAGGATCTCGTACAGCCCGTCGGTGGGCAGCGCGGCGGCGCCGGATACGTCGGAGGGATCCTGCTCTGAACGCTTGCTCGGCGTTGGGGACGCCATCGCTGACGCCGGCGATGCTCGATCTGCTGCAAAATGGCGAGAGAGAGTACCTGAATTGGGTGATTAAGACATGGCGGGCTCGAATCGAGCCTCGCGGGCGTAGACAGCGTGACAAGAGAGGAGTGGGTGGTGGAGGGAACATACCGCGGAAGCGCCGGCGACGGGGGTGCGAGCGTACGGGCGGCGGCGAGGTCAGGGTTCCATGGGAGAAGACTGGATCCACTGGAGCCTGGAGGGGTTAGGTGAAGAGAGCGGTGGGCCAGTGATAGCGTGGCAGGCTATGTGGGCTAGTCTAGCAGCGAAAGATAACCGAGCAACGCGGAAAAGGAACTGATGTCACACTTCTTCTTCGGGCAACTGACACGATTCTCCAATTCCGGCCATCAACCAATCATTTACCACCTTCAAACAAACCCGAGCAATGCAATAGAGGTATATACACCTCCAGTCCCACAACTTGTCTATAATGTGCAAATTAGTCCCACTTCTTGTAGAATGGACTATAGCAGTCCCACAATTTGTCTTTTATGTGCAAAACTAGTCCAAACAACCGAGAAGCGGACACTTGGCAACGTTCCTTTTGCACAAATGCCCCTCCATATTTTCCTCTAGCATATGTGGCCGTTTCGTGATGCCTCCTCATACGGTCCCGCCTGTCAGTTGATGAAGAAACACATAAAATAACTTAAGTAGGCGGCGGGGACCGAACTCACGACTTCAGGTCACAGATTTAAAGGCCATAGGTGCCAGCCACTTAATTTTAAGCTTGATGTGTCAGCTTGAACGTTAAAATATTCTAGTCTCGTGCAGGGCGGTATGCTGGTGTTGTTCACCTCAATGCTTAGAAGTAAGAACATCTTCAACACAGGCGCCCATCTTTGGTGCGCTAATTTTTTTACAGGGGTCGGTTTTCACTTTTTTAGATGCGGGCGCGTCTCTAGGTTTTCGGACGCGAGGAAATAGCGGTTCACGAGAACGCTGTAAATACAGCCCTAAAATTAAGTATTGAAAATAAGATCAAATATACTACTAAAATATATTTTAAAACAACGACAAGAACGATAATTAAACGGATACAATACATGTAAAAATTGAAGAATTCGAAGTCCGATCCTGACGACTCTGACGGCTCAGTCAGGACCAAATCCGCCCAACGTTCATTGTTTCTGCCGATGGTCGTCGGGCCAGCTTCCCGCGCCTCGATGAACGGTTTGCGCGCGCGACTGGCTTCCTTCTCCGCCCTGCGCTCTGCCTTCTTCTGCTGGTAGAAGGCGCTCTGCCCGAGGCACCATGTCGCCACGTCGTAGGCACGCGTCGCCTGCTCCACGGTGGCGAAGGTGCCGAGGGTGAGGCGAGCGCCGCCGGCACGGATCTCCACGTAGAACGTGCCGCACGGGCGGGCGCGCACACCCACGAAACCAGAGCAGTTGCGCCGGGGGCCATGGCGGCGGCGCGGTCTCGACGGCGGTGGTGCGCGTGGAAGGGGAAGTGGCGCGTGGCAGGCGGGAGGGCGGCGCGTGGCGGGAGAGACTTTTCAGAGGCGGTTGAGGACGCATCGCGCGGCCGTTTTATACCGCGCGCTCCGCGGGCACCAAATCTCCTGCGCGCGGGGCAAAAAATTTAGCGCGCGCACTATTTTCACGCATCTGATAGTATTATTACTCCTTTTGTCTCGAAATAGATCGTAAATTTAGCTAAATTTGAATGTATCCAACATATATTTCGAGATGAAAGGACTACATGATATATTGTGGTTACCATGTTGCACTTCTCTATTTGGGATAAAAAGTAAGAATGGTAGATCGAGACGATGCAGGGTTGCTTATGCCATTTGACTACCTGATGAAGATCTTCACGTTCTGGAAACTAGAGGAACACGGCAGCAAAGTAAGCTTTATACCAGCAAACCATGTTTCAGGAGATAATACAAGCGCGTTGCAACATCGAACACAAAAAAGTGCTTTCTCAAGTGGCTTCCACGTATAGCCTGTTACCTAAGCTCGTGAGTTCGAACTCTCACCTGCACAACTTATTTTATATGTTTCTTCATCGTGCTAGAGGTAAATATGCAGGGGCATTTGTGCAAAACGAACGTCGCCACGTGTCAGCTTGTCAGTTGTTTGGACCAGTTTTGCACGGCAAAGACAAGTTGTGGGACTACTATAGTCCATTTTACAAGAAGTGGGACTAATTTACACATGGTAGACAAGTTGTGGGACTAAAAATGTATATAGCTCAATGCTCACGCCACATTTGTCTTCGGTTATGGTCTGCGTGGTATCATGGCATGTTAGGTTTTTGTTTAAAATCGACTACAAATCCATACTATCCAAAAAAATAAAAAATAAACTCCAAAAAATAAACATGCATGAAGAGGCGGCGGGTTATCAAAGACGTGTGGTGCACGAAAACATGGATGAAGAGAGGATTTCTTTTGGGGGCTAATCAACATGTAATAACAAGTAGTCATAGGTTGACTGAACAAACTACTAGAGGGGGAGGACCACAAGGTTAAACAAAATCAAATATGTAGGTTGTACGAAAATATGAACAAGGAGGGGACATATTTTTTGGCCCAATGAAAAGATTGACACATAACAATGGCATGGAGACTCGAGGCATGATGTTTATGGTGTAGGTGCCAAATACATAGGGCATGATAGCGTCATATATAGTTTCTATTTTTTTCATAGGTTGTAGTACATCATGCAATTTCATAGTTTTATTTGTATTTTACAATCCGAACAAGTTAATACATACGGTTTATGGTAGTAAAGGATCCTCTCATGATTGAGGTGCAAGCCTCATGCTGCTGCTCACTCTCCTTCTCTTATGTATTCACCCGCCACATCCTTTGAAACCAAAATGGATAGCATCAAACAACATGCTTGAGTTTGACCATAAAATTAAAAGGATGACATTTTATTTTGAAAAAAGACCAATTTGCTCTCTTCCCCTCGTGATGTGTAATTACCACGATAGATTCCATTTCTCTCTCTATGTGTGTGCATCCGAGATGGTGTTCGTGCTACCCCCGAAGTTGCTATGTTTTCCTATTTTTCGTGGAGATTTTTTAGCCCCTTAGGTGGGGATGGACGAAGCAACTACGTATACATGTTATTATCGATGTGAGGGACTTGGAGTGTGCGCGCATGCACGTGGTTGCATGCACGTGTGGAGAAAGTTACTTCTTGTTTTTTTTCTGTCCTCAAACCCTAGACTATATGGAGAAAGAGACCACCAAAGAAGACAATATCCCTCTATTCATAGGCTTCGCGAGCCGCCCTCTTTTCCCCTCTCGCTCTCTCCCGAAGCCTCTTCGCCTGGTCATTTCTTCTCCACCACCGGGTGCAGAGATGGCAACGGGATGGTGTCGGATCTAGATATAGGTGTTGTTTTAGTTTAGTTTTTACCTATATGGAGATTGAGGGTAGGTCAACGGTTCTAGGCGGCCAGATCCGTTGTGTCATGGGCATCCTCCTCCTCGCAGCTCGTCGTTGGTGGAAGGCGGTGCTGCAAGGGAGGATGAGGAGCTCGTTGATACATCGCAAACATATCTATAATTTTTTATGCTCCATGCTTGTTTTACACCAATTGCTATATGTTTGCACTTCGTGGCACTTTTATGCATTTTACGGAACTAACCTATTGACAAGATGCCATAGTGACAGTTCCATGTTTTCTGCTGTTTTGTATTTTAGAAAAGTTGTACATGAAATATTCTCGGAATTGAACGAAACAAAAGCCAAAGTTGATATTTTACCGAAAAGAAGACAGAGTCCAGAGGAGAGATGGAGGGGGCCAGGAGCCAGCCAGACCATGCCTAGGCGCGGCCTGGCCCTGGCCCGTCACCGATGTCATCTTCCAGACGAGTTTCGGGGGTCAGAAGTTCCTGTGTCGGCACTCTGCCGGGACGGGGATTGACCCCCGGAGCCATCTTCATCGACTCCACCGCCTCCACTCCGACTCCATGATGGTTCGTGAGTAGTCCCCCCTTGGACTACGGGTTCTCGGCTGTAGCTAGTTGATACTCTCTCTCCCATGTACTTCAATACAATGATCTCATGAGTTGCCTTACATGATTGAGATCCATATGATGTAATCGGTGTAGTGTTTGTTGGGATCCGATAAATTGTGGAATTGTGATCAGATTGTTCATCATATTATCATACAACTGTTATTTAAGATCTTGCATGCTCTCCGGTACTTGTAGTTACCCTGATCAAGTAGTTGTATGTATCTCCAAGAGGGTGTATTTATGCTCGATAGTGGGTTCATGCCTCTAGTTTTCTGGAAGAGTGACAATAACTTCTAAGATTGTAGATGTGTTGTTGCTACTAGGGAGAAAACAACAATGTTTTGTCTAAGGATAATTCTATTTTAACTTTACACACATTGCTTAATGCGATAATCTGTTGCTTGCAACTTAATACTGGAAGGGGTTGGGATGATAACCCGAAGGTGGATTATTAGTCATGGACGCAGTTGGATTACGGTCTATGTATCATGTTGTAATGCCCAATTAAATACTACAGTATCTTTTATCTTATCATAGCATGCATGCCCTCACAATTATCAATTGTCCAACTGTAATTTGTTCACCCAACACATGTTATTTGGAGAGTTACCACTAGTGTAGATAGCCGGGAACCCCTGTCCTTCTGTCATCATCATTGCTCTACAGTCAACTCCGCACTGGAATATTTTCTGGTGCCATCTCCTCTGTGCTACTGTTGTTGTGTTACTATTGTCATTGCTCTCATATTACTACTGCTTTCACATCACCCTGTTACTAGTGCTTTTGCAGGTGCAACTGAATTGACAACTCCGTTGTTAAGGCTTATAAGTATTCTTTACCTCCCTTTGTGTCGAATCAATAAATTTAGGTTTTACTTCCCTCGAAGACTGTTGCGGTCCCCTATACTTGTGGTTCATCACTCGTGCATCTCTCCCAATAAGGTACGCGCCTGGAGTTTTTGCGCTCTGGCGGTTCCGCACGGCACCAGGCGGTCGTCCTCAACCTTCTACATCAAGCTTCCATGGCGGAAGGCAATGGAGGAGGCTGTTGGCACGGGCTCCCTAAATAATTGCGGCTATGTCCACTCTAATGAACTCGGTGTCGAGATCCTCCACTTGGCCGGCCTTGGAGGCGAGGGAGAGGAGGAGTTGGACTCTCTGTGCGGACGTGGAAGATGGCAGGGAAATCTTGATGCTGCAGATGTAAGCTCTACCACGGTGGTCCTTGGGCCATCGATCTATGTCGTAGGTCGGTATTGCCTGGCACCGTCGAATGGAAACTTCCTCGAAGAATCAATCAGCTGAGGACTCATTCTGGCAATCTCTGCCTCGCCCCTACTTCTCATGGTCGAATGGAGACCATCTTTGATCTCGAGATGCCATGGAGGCGTCTGTTCAACCTCCGTCAGGGGAGGCCCTTCCTTTTTTTGACACTTGTACCGTAGGGGAAGCCCCTACGGTGTAGCTTTTTATATATATATATATATATATATATATATATATATATATATAGGATAAATACTTCCTACCCCTGGGTGTAGTTACACCCATATCTAATATACTACCATACAGAAGTATATACGATACATTATCGGTTTGAGTATGTTTGTATACTATATCTAAGATACCCCAGACCCAGTTTGGTGAAAAAATTCAAGTGAACCCATAGTTTGCACAATATATCCGAAATACATGCATATGTATACGTAAAAAATGAGACTACGTAAAAAAATGTACATACTGCCTACAAATTAGTATATATACTTCCAAAATAGTTTATATACTTCATATTACATGTACATACTATTCGGTATGATAGATACTCTCTAAATTATGAGAAACACGCGTGGGTGTAACTACACCCGGGTGTACTATGAATATGTCCTATATATATATATATATATATATATATATATATATATATATATATATATATATGAACAAATAACAAACTGTACAAGGGGCAAGAGAATTACCCCAAAAAAGAGGAGGCCCTTCCTTGACTCCTCGGCAGCGCTCATTGTCTTCCTCTCCGCAAGTGGCAAGATCCCCGATGGTGCGGAAGACGGCTGTTCATGGAATCAGTTCTGCGGTGACGACCAGGGACATGATTGCTTTTTTTTCTAGCTTTTTGAGGGTCCCCTGTGCTAGTATCCAGGACTGATTTGTATTTTATCTATTGTTTAGGGTCCTGTATGTAACTGGGTATGTAACCGCCTATGTTTAATGCAGCTTTCGGGAGCCTTCGGGTCCCTTCTCTTGTTCAAAAAAAAAAGAAGACAATATCCATGCATGAGGCGGCGGGGATATCAAAGACGTGTGGTGCATGAAAACATTGATGAAGAGACAAAATTTACACATAACAATGGCATAGAGACACGAGGCTTGACGTTTATGGTGCAGGTGACAAATACATATGGCATGATAGGGCCTTATATAGTGTCCTTTTTTTGTACATAAATTGTATATACATCATCAAATAAAGACATCTCCGTATTTTTATCATGGAGTGAGCCTGTTGGAGAAATCAATCAATTTTTTTTCCATGTACATTGTACCTTTTGCGGAGGATATGTGCCTACTCAACTTTCCTATCTTCTGAAACCAAAAGAGATAGCATATCAAACAACATGCTTGAGTTTGACCATAAAATTAAAAAATGGCATTTCTATCTTGAAAAAGATCAGTTTACTCTCTTCCCCTTAAGTTGGGGTGGAGGAAGAAATTACATAGAAATGTTATTATCGATATGACGGACTTGGCATGTCCGTGCATGAAGTGGGTGCACCGTTTGTGGATAAAGTTGCTTCTTGCATTGTCCTCAAACCTTAGATTATATGGGGAAAGAGACCAACAGAGAAGACAACATCTATATGCATGAGAGGATTCAAAGACGTGTAGTGCACGAAAACATGCATGAAGAGTCGGCGGGGATATCAAAGATGTGCGGTGCACAAAAACATGGCTGAAGAGAGGATTTCATTTTGGGCATAATCAACGTGTAACAAGAGGTAGTCGTAGGGTAACTAAACAAACTACTAGAGGGCTACAAGGATAAATAAAATCAAATATGTGAGTTGTACGAAAACATGGACAAGGAGGGGACATATTTTGGCGCCAATGACAAAATTTACACATAACAATGGCATGGAGACGCGATGATTGACGTTTATGGTGCAGGTTCCAAATACATAGGGCATGAGTGCCATATATAGTTTCTATTTTTGTACATAAATTTTAGATACGTCATCCAAGAAAGACATTTCCATACTTTCCTTTGTATTTTACAATCAGAACAAGTTAATACCTACGGTCTATGGTAGTAAAGGAGCCTCTCATGATTGCGGTGCGAGCTATGTTCCCGCTCACTCTCCTTCTATTATGTATTCACCCGCCACATCCTTTTGAAAAAAAGACATATCATCAAACAACATGCTTGACTTTGACCATAAAATTTTAAAAATGCCATTTTCATCTGAAAAAAGATCAATCTGCTCTCTCCCCTCATGATGTGTAATTACCACGATAAATTCAATTGCTCTATGTGTGTGTATGTATGTGCATCCTAGGCAGTGTTCGTGATACCCCCAAAGTTTCTATGTTTTCCTAGTGTTTGTGGAGATTTTTCATCCCCTTAGGTGGGGATGGACGAAGTAATTACATAGACATGTTATTATCGATGTGAGGGATTTGGAGTGTCCGTGCATGCACGCGTGTGTGGAGGAAGTTGCTTCTTGTTTTTTTCCTCAAACCTTAGGCTATATGGGGGAAAGGGACCACCAAATAAGATAATACCCATGCATGAAGGCAGCGGTGATATCAAAGACATGTGGTGCACGAAAACATTGATGAAGAGAGGATTATTTTTGGGGGGATAATTAGCATGTAACAACAGTGGTCATAGGGTGACCGAAGAAACTACTATGGGATCACAAGGATAAATAAAATTAAATTTGTGCGTTGTACAAAATATGGACAAGGAGGGAAAATATTTTTTGGCACCAGCAACCAAATTTACACATAACGGTCGCATGGATACGCGAGGCTTGATGTTTATGGTGAAGGTGACAAAAACATACGGCATGACAGTGCCATATATAGTGTCCATTTTTTGTACATAAGTTTTAAATACATCATCCAATAAATGCATTCCATATTTTTCTCACGGAATGAGTCCATTGAAAAAATCAATCAATGTTCTTTCCATATATATTTTACCTTTTGTGGAGGATCTGTTCCTACTCTACTTACCTATCTTCTGAAACCAAAAGAGATGGCATTAAATAACATGCTTTGAGTTTGACCATGAAATTCAAAAAAAAAAATCGTTTTATCTTGAAAAAGATCAATTTTCTCTCTTCCCCACGTCATATGTAATTGCCACGATAAATTCCATTTCCCTCTCTCTGGCATCCTAGGAGGCGTTCGTGCTACCCTGAAAGTTGCTATATTTCGCAAGTGTTTGCATGTGGAGATTTTTCATCCTCTTAGGTGGGGGTGGAGGAAGCAACTACATAGACATATTATTATCAATATGATGGATTTGGAGTGGCCGTGCATGCATGTGGGTGCATGCTTTTGTGAAAGTTGCTTCTTGTTTTTTCTCAAACCCTAGATTATATGTGGAAATATACTATCAAAGAAGACAATATCCATGCATGAGGCAGTGAGGATATCAAATATGTGTGGTGAAGGAAAACATGGATGAAGAGAGGATTCCTTTTTGGGGCAAATCAAGGTGAAACAACAAGTGGTCATAGGGTGACCCAAGAAACTACTAGGGTGTCACAAGGATAAATAAAATAGAAGATGTGGGTTGTACAAAAAAATGTAGAGAAGGAGGGGATTTTTTTTTTTGGCGTCAATGACAAAATTGACAGATAACAGTGACATGGAGACGCGACGCTTGACGTTTGTGGGGAAGATGCCAAATACATAGGGCATGATACTGATAGTGCCATATATAGTGTCCATTTTTTGTACATAAATTATAGATACATCATCCAATAAAGACATTTCTATATTTTTCTTTGTATTTTACAATCAGTCAAAGTTAATACCTACTATTTATGGTAGTAAAGGAGCCTATCATGATTGAGGTACAAAATTTTCTTCTTATTTTTTTTATCCTCAAATCCTATACTATGGGGAAATATACCACCAAACAAGACAATATCTATGCATGAGGCGGCGGATATATCAAAGACGTAAGATGCACGAAAACATGGATGAAGAGAGGATTCCTTTTGGGGTATAAGCAATGTGTAACAAAAAATAATCATAGGGTGACCGAAGAAACTACTATTTGGTCGCAAGGATAAATAAAATCAAATATGCAGGTTGTACGAAAATGTAGACAGGTAGGGGACATACTTTTTGGCGCCAACTACAAAATTGACACATAATAATTGCATGGAGACATGAGGCTTGACGTTTATGGTGTAGGTTTATGGTGTAGGTGGCAAATACATAGGGCGTGATAGCTCCATATAGTGTCCATTGTTTGTACATAAATTGTAGATAATCATCTAATGAATACATTTCCATAATTTTCTTGTATTTTACAGTCACAACAAGTTAATACTTACGATTTATGATAGTAAAGGAGCCTCGCATGATTGAGGTGCATCAAACAACATGCTTGAATTTCACCATAAAATTTAAAAATTGTCCTTTTTATATTACAGAACTTTTACGGTACGTGTAGTTTGGAGTACCGAGTAAATCTTGCCCCCAATTTAAAAGCGTAGTTTAATCCTTTTTTGTTGGTCTTTATGTAATTTCCAATCTATAGAAACTTAATTATGTTTAAGTGATACTTCTCTTAGCTACTCGACTAATATGTACTACCTAAAACTAGCAAAAAAACCTCACTAATCTCTTTCACTTCTTCGTATACTAGTAATAAGAGATTTAGTACTTTTCAACTCTATCCACACCTTGACCACTTTAAAGGAACCGGTCTCCGTTATAACCTTCTAAAGTCCCATATTGATCCCCATAATTACTCCACCACGTAAAGCTTCCGCTTACGTGGTAAGTGGGTTTGCAACAGTATCATACCAAATCGCTCGAGCACATATCATCGATCGTGAATGGTAACATACAACAAGCCTAGCGGCTCCCGTTTATTCCTCTTCTCTAATCGCATCATCTATGTTAACTTTGACAAAACCCTAACCGGGTGGTTTCCATTGAGGAGGATATCTCAATGGTTGTGGTTTCTTCTTTTTAGCAGCATGATGAAGATCAACCATCGTCTCAGTGGCCCATCTGGTGGACTGAAGTACCGAACACCTCACATTCACCATGCCATATGGAATTTATCATCGTCCACCGCATAAGCTATACATAATTAAGATCATACAAATTTGTTCTTCCAACACGAGATTCCTCCGACCAAGTCACAACCTAAGAATTATGGTGTTGGTTGATAACCTTGATAGTCGTTGCTTGTTTCCTCTCTTGTCATAAAAATTGAGCCCAAGAACACTCAAAAGCTCGTGAAAATTGTATCCTTTTCGACTCCACAAGTTTTGTAGAAACTAATGTGTTGTGTATGTGTGTTTCCTTCAAATTATGCCGTCACGACACATAGTTATTGATTATTCTCCACACGAGGGAACACATCTTTGGCAGAATAAGCAAAGTCCTCAGGTGAACTTTCCACTCAGAGCCAGCATAAAGAAAACCCTTAGCGCTCAACAAACCCGATATGCTATCTATGGATGCAAATATGATCAGTTGGGTGGCCTCTACCCTCCCAGAGATCCACCGGATGGTAAACCCTTAGTGCTTGGAAAAAGCCAGTATGTTATTTACTAGCGCAAAGATGACCAGGCAGGTCACCTCTTCCTCGCTCACAGAGATAACGTGGGACAACCTCCCAACATTCGGAATACCCAGTATGTCATGAACTGACGCAGTTATGGCTAGACAAATCATCGGCATCCTTCTCAAAAGACAGAATTGGGGAAAATTGCCATTGTTTGGTCAAGTGCACATCTAGAAACAACGACGGTGAAGGAAAGACAATGTAAAAAACCCCATACAACATTTGCTTCTCTCAAATAATGCTTTTGCAAACTTCATAATTCAATTTGAGGACTGAACTTGTATTTACAAAAAAATGTGGAAGCGCTACGACATATTTCTGATATTTTATGTGAATGACATATCATTGATTGGAAAATGATGTATCACATTAAGACGTCACCGGAAATAGTTTTTCGATGAAAGACTTAGGAAAAAAACAGAATATTGGGCATTCAGATATATGAGCATAGATTGAGACACCTACTACATTATTCCAAAGTACGCAAATTAAGGGAGTGGTGTTTTGGAACATGGGAGCATATGCTCCCTATATTTTGAAATACATTTTACATATATTGTAAAGTTCAAAAAAATTGAAACAAAAAATCCGCACGTACATCTTCACGTGCTACGCGCTCACAAAGTCGTTTCATAAAAAATGAACTTATCATGTGACGTGTGTAAAAAAGACAAAATTCAGTGCTGAAAACAATGCTTTTCACAGGATAAGTTTTCTCTTTTTTACATAGGCCACAAAAAATATTATTTTTTCGTGAAACTTGACGCATACACATATATTATGGAGATGTACATGTAGAATTTTTTGTCAAAATTTTTCCACACTTCGAAATATATTTTGTTGGTAGAGGGAGCATACGCACTCGGGAGCCGAATTGAATTTCCGGCAAATTAAATACTATTGAAGTAGTTCGGTACAGAAACACAAGAAGGGTTCTTGTCTATGGAAGAGGTTGAAGCAAGACTCGATGTTTTTTGACACCTAACGAGCAAAACGTATGCGTGATTTTTCAATCATGTAAGGTATGATATGTACACAAATCATATGAGCCCTATGTTCTAGAGTGTTATGAGCATATACGAGAGTGATCCATTGTAGCGGCCTAAAAAAAAATCCCCATAATAGATTTGTTTGTTGTTTTTATTTTATGCATCATCATGGCATCAAACACCTTGCATGTTTTCGCAATCCTAAAACTATTTTATTAAAACCCTATTTCTGCTTTGCTAAAATATTCCGGCTATTTTATAATGCCGCTCCTCTCTTTTTCTTATTTTATATCAAATTAAAATCAAATAAACATTTTAAGTCCGCTCCTTTGAATAAAATGTTTTGCAGTATTTTTCTATCTTTCTCCATCCCTCCTTTTTTTCTCTACCCATATCTATATCTCTCTTTTAATTCTTTGCTTCCTCCTAATTGCTAAAGAGGCCGTGAGCCTTGTGGCTTCCTCTGCTGTAACCCATCACCTGGAGAGGCAGCTAGCTTCTGTTCATCTTTTTCCCTTCACGCTCGAGGCGTGAGCTTCTGGTCGATGTCACCATCCATCCACCTGCTCCCCTCCTCTTTAATCCCCAGCCTGAGGCTTCTCTGAAAAGTGAAAATCCTAGCGCTCTTCCTCCTAGCCCCGCAGCCACCTGCTTTCCCCTCGTCCTCGCACACACAAAAGGAAGAAGAAAAACAACAGGTTCAGTTAAAATTCAGAGAAACATCGGGACATCACCGCCAGCTCTTTGCCATGGCGTCGTCGTTCCGGCCATTCCGATGTGACTCCGGCCTCCCCGAACCCCCCATGACCCTCCTGCTGAGATCCTCCGCGTCCTAGACCTCTCCCCATCCTGTTTTCTGTTCTCTGTTGCTCTACCGGCGTTGACTGTTCATCACCGTCGCAGGTGCTCGATGCCGGCCATGCTGCAGTGGTCCCCCCATCTTCGCGCCGCCATCTACTGGTTCACCACGTCGAGGAGCATCCAGCGCGCCTTTCCCTGCTCCTCGAATCGCCCTGCATCATCGAGCCCATGCTCGACTGAGATGGCCTCTGTTTCCCTGAAGCTCTTCGTCCACTCCGTCCACTCCGTCCGTCAGGTTCAGAACGTGGCCTTTGTCTACGTCTTCTTCTTTTGCGCATGTACCTTGTAAACAACACACGGTAAGCCAACTGATTCTGTTCCTTGTAGATCCATCAGCGTGTCCTTGGTCTGTATCAAAAACGACGCGCGCCTGCATTCATCAATATCCAAGCAGCAGTATTGGTTCGTTCCTTTGCTGTGTTGTAACTGAACGTGCGGTTGAGTTCAAGTTCAGTCTTAAGAAAAGAGCCACCCTTTTATTCTTTTCATCCTCTGACTTGTGTGGTTCCTTCTTCAGACTTCAGTGACAGTGAAACCAGCCCAGCAGCGCTACACTCCCATCGACCAACCTAGCTGCTATCTTTTGCCTTTGCTCCACGCACAGATCCTATGTTTCCTTGCCAGCATTCCACATACACAATCACTTTTCCTTTTTCACTTGCTAGCTATGCACGGCAGCCAACCATCAGCAGCTTGAGCTGCCATCTTGGTGCGTGTTCAGCAACATCAGTTGCATCGCTAGCATGAGGCAAATAAATCATAGTGCTAACTTCTTTGTTTGATCCAGCTAGTACGTGCAATCTCATTCTGTGCCACACAACACAGGCTGGCTATTACAAGCAGTTCCTATAGTCAAGTTTCCAATCTCTTGGCTCTTGTGTATTCCGGCGCAAACAACAGTGCAGCAGCGCAGCATTCTGGTCATGGAAAAAAATAGCGCGCTATTTCAGCGCTAATAGCACGCTATAGCGTTTCTAGACAGCCGGCGCTACATTATTTCGGCGCTATAGCGTGCTATTAGCGCGCTATAGCACGCTAATAGCGTATTTTTCGGCCGACGCTATTTTGTTATAGCGCGCTATTTTTTTCCTTTATTCTGGTACATCTCAGCTCAGCCATTTCGTTTGTTTGTCCCATGTTCCTGCATCAGCTTTAGTTCAACAAAATGCTCACATATGAATTGATATCTTTTGTTCTTTCCGGTGCAACCGCTAATTCCGGTGTCTGTTACTTCGACTACGTTCGCTTCGACACCAAGAGAAGGGCTTGGACCGAAAAGACGATGACGAAGCGATACTCCCTCCACATAACCAACTTCGCCGCTTCACATCTCTCTGGTGATCTTATTGATGTGCACCGTGAGACCGCGACCCTAACCTATTCATATTTTCTAAATGTGACATATATAACTTGTTGCATCATATCATATCATGCTACATCACATATATGGGTGTCCGGGTTATAGTGATTCACCTAAATAATTAAATATGGAATTGAGCGGGATCGTTATATTATCTTATCCCGGTTCCACTTAACTTTGTGTAGCTCACCCATGCCATGTGTTGCCATGCTAAACAACATTTAATATGCGGGGTAGATAACTAACTTGAACCTAATATTTAAGTATTGGGATTCTGACTCCGATTAAATTAGATAAATGCATCGCATCATCTTTGCCATGTCATGCATATCATCTTGATCATGCTGGATCTTCTTTATCCGTAGTAGTAAGACTTGCATACGTTGTGTGTTCCAACATTTGCTTCTTCCCGGATAGGATCGCGAAGTGGTGCTGTGAGATACGACGAGTTCTCCGGCTGTTCTTCGACAATAACAGGCAAGCATTTCCTAAACTCATGTCTCTGCAGGAGTCGCTCACCTATTTTATTTTGCCTTCTTCCTTATGCTAGCCTTGAGTTACGTTCTTGTCACGTGTCCTATCCACTTGTTACCTCAAGCAGCCTATATTGCCTCCACCAACCACCTACAACTATTGTTTGGTTTCGGGTCTGCCTTGCGAGTCGTAGTGCATGCTAGTGCTGTTTATATCTCTATACTGTTATCGTTATCTTATCGGGTTATCAGTTTGGGGATTATGACACATGGTTTATGGATATATCTGTTGAGGGTATTGATGCGTGTAGTTGACACGTCCGTTGGGAACCCCAAGAGGAAGGTGTGATGCGCACAGCGGCAAGTTTCCCTCAGTAAGAAACCAAGGTTTAATCGAACCAGTAGGAGTCAAGAAGCACGTTGAAGGTTGATGGCGGCGGGATGTAGTGCGGCGCAACACCAGAGATTCCGGCGCCAACGTGGAACCCGCACAACACAACCAAAGTACTTTGCCCCAACGAAACAGATGAGGTTGTCAATCTCACCGGCTTGCCGTAACAAAGGATTAACCGAATTGTGTGGAAGATGATTGTTTGCAGAGAAAACAAGTAAAACAAGTATTGCAAGCAGATTTGTATTTCAATATTAAAAGAATGGACCGGGGTCCACAGCTCACTAGAGGTGTCTCTCCCATAAGATAAAAGCATGTTGGGTGAACAAATTACAGTCGGGCAATTGACAAATAGAGAGGGCATAACAATGCACATACATGTCATGATAAGTATAGTGAGATTTAATTGGGCATTACGACAAAGTACATAGACCGCCATCCAACCGCATCTATGCCTAAAAAGTCCACCTTCAGAGTTATCGTCCGAACCCTTCCAAGCATTAAGTTGCAAAGCAACAGACAATTGCATTAAGTATGGTGCGTAATGTAATCAATAACTACATCCTCGGACATAGCATCAATGTTTTATCCCTAGTGGCAACAAGCACAACACAACCTTAGAGGTTTCGTCACTCCCCTGTGTCAATGCAGGCATGAACCCACTATCGAGCATAAATACTCCCTCTTGGAGTTACTAGCATCAACTTGGCCAGAGCCTCTACTAATAACGGAGAGCATGCAAGATCATAAACAACACATATGAAATAACTTGATAATTAACATAACATGGTATTCTCTATCCATCGGATCCCGACAAACACAACATAGAGTATTACGGATAGATGATCTTGATCATGTTAGGCAGCTCACAAGATCCAACAATGAAGCACAATGAGGAGAAGACAACCATCTAGCTACCGCTATGGACCCATAGTCCAGGGGTGAACTACTCACTCATCACTCCGGAGGCGACCATGGCGGTGTAGAGTCCTCCGGGAGATGAATCCCCTCTCCGGCAGGGGTGCCGGAGGAGATCTCCGTAATCCCCCGAGATGGGATCGGCGGCGGCGGCGTCTCGCAAGGTTTTCCGTATCGTGGTTTTTCGCATCGTGGGTTTCGCGACGGAGGCTTTAAGTAGGCGGAAGGGCAGAGTCGGGGGCTGACGAGGGGCCCACACCACAGGGCGGCGCGGGCCCTCCTTGGCCGCGCCGCCTTGTGGTGTCGCCACCTCGTGGCCCCACTTCGTATGCTCTTCGGTCTTCTCGGAAGGTTCGTGGCGAAATAGGCCCCCGGGTCTTTGTTTCGTCCAATTCCGAGAATATTTCGTTACTAGGATTTCGAAACCAAAAACAGCAGTAAAACAGGAACCGGCACTTCGGCATCTTGTTAATAGGTTAGTTCCGTAAAATGCACGAATATGACATAAAGTGTGCATAAAACATGTAGGTATCATCAATAATATGGCATAGAACATAAGAAATTATCGATACGTCTGGAGACGTATCAAGCATCCCCAAGCTTAGTTCTCGCTCGTCCCGAGCAGGTAAAACGATAACAAAGATAATTTCTGAAGTGATATGCCATCATAACCTTGATCATACTATTTGTAAACATATGTAGTGAATGCAGCGATCAAAACAATGGTAATGACATGAGTAAACAAGTGAATCATAAAGCAAAGACTTTTCATGAATAGTACTTCAAGACAAGTATTAATAAGTCTTGCATAAGAGTTAACTCATAAAGCAATAAATCAAAGTAAAGGTATTGAAGCAACACAAAGGAAGATCAAGTTTCAGCGGTTGCTTTCAACTTGTAACATGTATATCTCATGGATAATTGTCAACATAGAGTAATATAACAAGTGCAATATGCAAGTATGTAGGAATCAATGCACAGCTTCACACAAGTGTTTGCTTCTTGAGGTGGAGAGAGATAGGTGAACCGACTCAACATAAAAGTAAAAAGAATGGTCCTTCAAAGAGGAAAGCATCGATTGCTATATTTGTGCTAGAGCTTTTATTTTGAAAACATGAAACAATTTTGTCAACGGTAGTAATAAAGCATATGAGTTATGTAAATTATATCTTACAAGTTGCAAGCCTCATGCATAGTATACTAATAGTGCCCGCACCTTGTCCTAATTAGCTTGGACTACCGGATCTTTGCAATGCACATGTTTTAACCAAGTGTCACAATGGGGTACCTCCATGCCGCCTCGTACAAAGGTCTAAGGAGAAAGCTCGCATTTTGGATTTCTCGCTTTTGATTATTCTCAACTTAGACATCCATACCGGGACAACATGGACAACGGATAATGGACTCCTCTTTAATGCATAAGCATGTGGCAACAATTATTATTCTCATATGAGATTGAGGATATATGTCCAAAACTGAAACTTCCACCATGATTCATGGCTTTAGTTAGCGGCCCAATGTTCTTCTCTAACAATATGCATGCTCCAACCATTAAGGTGGTAGATCTCTCTTACTTCGTACAAGACGGACATGCATAGCAACTCACATGATATTCAACAAAGAATAGTTGATGGCGTCCCCTAGAGCATGGTTATCGCACAACAAGCAACTTAATAAGAGATAAAGTGCATAAGTACATATTCAATACCACAATAGTTTTTAAGCTATTTGTCCCATGAGCTATATATTGCAAAGGTGAATGATGGAATTTTAAAGGTAGCACTCAAGCAATTTACTTTGGAATGGCGGATAAATACCATGTAGTAGGTAGGTATGGTGGACACAAATGGCATAGTGGTTGGCTCAAGTATTTTGGATGCATGAGAAGTATTCCCTCTCGATACAAGGTTTAGGCTAGCAAGGTTATTTGAAACAAACACAAGGATGAACGGTACAGCAAAACTCACATAAAAGACATATTGTAAACATTATAAGACTCCATACCGTCTTCCTTGTTGTTCAAAACTCAATACTAGATGTTATCTAGACTCTAGAGAAACCAAATATGCAAACCAAATTAGCAAGCTCTAAGTATTTCTTCATTAATGGGTGCAAAGTATATGATGCAAGAGCTTAAACATGAGCACAACAATTGCCAAGTATCAAATTATCCAAGACATTTTAGAGTTACTACATGTAGCATTTTCCAATTCCAACCATATAACAATTTAACGAAGAAGAAACTTCGCCATGAATACTATGAGTAGAGCCTAAGGACATATTTGTCCATATGCTACAGCGGAGCGTGTCTCTCTCCCATAAAGTGAATGCTAGGATCCATTTTATTCAAACAAAACAAAAAACAAAAACAAACCGACGCTCCAAGCAAAGTACATAAGATGTGACGGAATAAAAATATAGTTTCAGGGGAGGAACCCGATAATGTTGTCGATGAAGAAGGGGATGCCTTGGGCATCCCCAAGCTTAGACGCTTGAGTCTTCTTAAAATATGCAGGGGTGAACCACCGGGGCATCCCCAAGCTTAGAGCTTTCACTCTCCTTGATCATATTGCATCATACTCCTCTCTTGATCCTTGAAAACTTCCTCCACACCAAACTCGAAACAACTCATTAGAGGGTTAGTGCATAATAAAAATTCACATGTTCAGAGGTGACACAATCATTCTTAACACTTCTGGACATTGCATAAAGCTACTGGACATTAATGGATCAAAGAAATTCATCCAACATAGCAAAAGAGGCAATGCAAAATAAAAGGCAGAATCTGTCAAAACAGAACAGTCCGTAAAGATGGATTTTATTAGGCCACCAGACTTGCTCAAATGAAAATGCTCAAATTGAATGAAAGTTGCGTACATATCTGAGGATCATGCACGTAAATTGGCTTAATTTTCTGAGCTACCTACAGGGAGGTAGACCCAGATTCGTGACAGCAAAGAAATCTGGAACTGCGCAGTAATCCAAATCTAGTACTTACTTTACTATCAAAGACTTTACTTGGCACAACAAAACTCAAAACTAAGATAAGGAGAGGTTGCTACAGTAGTAAACAACTTCCAAGACACAAATATAAAACAAAAATACTGTAGTAAAAACATGGGTTGTCTCCCATAAGCGCTTTCTTAACGCCTTTCAGCTAGGCGCAGAAAGTGTAACTCAAGTAACATCAAGAGATGAAGCATCAACATCATAATTTGTTCTAATAATAGAATCATAAGGTAACTTCATTCTCTTTCTAGGGAAGTGTTCCATACCTTTCTTGAGAGGAAATTGATATTTAATATTACCTTCCTTCATATCAATAGTGGCACCAACGGTTCGAAGAAAAGGTCTTCCCAATATAATGGGGCAAGATGCATTGCATTCAATATCCAAGACAACAAAATCAACGGGGACAAGGTTATTGTTAACCATAATATGAACATTATCAACTTTCCCCAAAGGTTTCTTTTTAGCATTAAAAGCTTGATCCCCATCACAATGAAGGAAATCTCCTCCCACTACAGCATCTAAAGCATATCTATAACGAAGAATAAGTCCAAAATAGAAATTAGTAAGGAGCAAGCTTAAGGTCATTTTAGGTTCAGTTTTACTATAAGAATTAAAAATTCTAGACCATGCTTCTTTAAAATTCTCTTCACCTCCTTGTTTAAAAGTGAAGATTGATTCCTCAGGTGATAGAGTAACAACTACGGGACTAGACATGATAATAAAGTAAATGCGAGTAACTAATTTTTTTGTGTTTTTGATATAGAGTGCAAGACAGTAAATAAAGTAAAACTAGCAACTAATTTTTTTTGTGTTTTGATATAAAGTGCAGCAAACAAAGTAGTAAATAAAATAAAGCAAGACAAAAACAAAGTAAAGAGATTGAGAAGTGGAGACTCCCCTTGCAGCGTGTCTTGATCTCCCCGACAACGGCGCCAGTAAATTTGCTTGATGCGTGTAGTTGACACGTCCGTTGGGAACCCCAAGAGGAAGGTGTGATGCGCACAGCGGCAAGTTTCCCTCGTAAGAAACCAAGGTTTAATCGAACCAGGAGGAGTCAAGAAGCACGTTGAAGGTTGATGGCGGCGGGATGTAGTGCGGCGCAACACCGGAGATTCCGGCGCCAACGTGGAACCCGCACAACACAACCAAAGTACTTTGCCCCAACGAAACAAGTGAGGTTGTCAATCTCACCGGCTTGCCGTAACAAAGGATTAACCGAATTGTGTGGAAGATGATTGTTTGCAGAGAAAACAGAGAAAACAAGTATTGCAGACAGATTTGTATTTCAAGTATTAAAAGAATGGACCGGGGTCCACAGCTTCACTAGAGGTGTCTCTCCCATAAGATAAAAGCATGTTGGGTGAACAAATTACAGTCGGGCAATTGACAAATAGAGAGGGCATAACAATGCACATACATGTCATGATAAGTATAGTGAGATTTAATTGGGCATTACGACAAAGTACATAGACCGCCATCCAACCGCATCTATGCCTAAAAAGTCCACCTTCAGGTTATCGTCCGAACCCCTTCCAAGTATTAAGTTGCAAAGCAACGGACAATTGCATTAAGTATGGTGCGTAATGTAATCAATAACTACATCCTCGGACATAGCATCAATGTTTTATCCCTAGTGGCAACAAGACAACACAACCTTAGGGGTTTCGTCACTCTCCCAGGTGTCAATGCAGGCATGAACCCACTATCGAGCATAAATACTCCCTCTTCGAGTTACTAGCATCAACTTGGCCGAGCCTCTACTAATAACGGAGAGCATGCAAGATCATAAACAACACATATGAAATAACTTGATAATTAACATAACATGGTATTCTCTATCCATCGGATCCCGACAAACACAACATAGAGTATTACGGATAGATGATCTTGATCATGTTAGGCAGCTCACAAGATCCAACAATGAAGCACAATGAGGAGAAGACAACCATCTAGCTACTGCTATGGACCCATAGTCCAGGGTGAACTACTCACTCATCACTCCGGAGGCGACCATGGCGGTGTAGAGTCCTCCGGGAGATGAATCCCCTCTCCGGCGAGGTGCCGGAGGAGATCTCCGTAATCCCCCGAGATGGGATCGGCGGCGGCGGCGTCTCGGTAAGGTTTTCCGTATCGTGGTTTTTCGCATCGTGGGTTTCGCGACGGAGGCTTTAAGTAGGCGGAAGGGCGTAGTCGGGGGCCGACGAGGGGCCCACACCACGAGGCGGCGCGGGCCCCTCCTTGGCCGCGCCGCCTTGTGGTGTCGCCACCTCGTGGCCCCACTTCGTATGCTCTTCGGTCTTCCGGAAGGTTCGTGGCGAAATAGGCCCCCGGGTCTTTGTTTCGTCCAATTCCGAGAATATTTCGTTACTAGGATTTCGAAACCAAAAACAGCAGTAAAACGAGGAACCGGCACTTCGGCATCTTGTTAATAGGTTAGTTCCGGAAAATGCACGAATATGACATAAAGTGTGCATAAAACATGTAGGTATCATCAATAATATGGCATAGAACATAAGAAATTATCGATAAGTCGGAGACGTATCAGGTATCATGGTTACTTGTTAATAGTTGTTAGCGGAGGCATCGGTGGGTCAGCTGATCGTTTTATGACGGCTCACTTGTGTTTCCATGAAACCTAGGACCACGAGTTCTTGTTATCTATTTCGAGACTGAGCGCTCTAACCACACGTGGGTATGCCTATGCGTCTCCCCTCGACCACTGTCGGAATCTACAGCTTTGTCCGATGGCCATAACTAGTTTATATGTTTTCCTTTGGTTATTGCGTGCATGCCGGCTTGTTAGTTATTTACTTTGGGAAGCCCACAGGTGCCTTGTATCCCTTGTTTCTGGTATGCACGTATAGGATGCGGTACGTTCGTCCATCGATGTTGAAGCGGGTCATTCGCCCCAGTGTGTGTTCTGACCCTCGGAAGTCGTAGGCGCAAACAGCTAAGTCTGTCTCAGAGATTCGACCGGACTTCAATTCGGGTTCAACTTGGTTAGGTGGCTTCCTGGACATTGTTGTGGTGAAGGTTGTGCGAGTCGTGATATGCACCTGTCGCAAGTGAGTTGATCGTGCGTGTGGGCACATTTGGGAACCCCTGCAGGGTTACATCTTATCGATAAGTCGTGTCCGCGGTTATGGACGACTTGGAGCTGTATGACTCGACCATAGACAACTTACACATGTTGTTCATTAATAACGTAGTAAGTTAGCACAACTTCAATAATAAATGGTTAAAACTTGTCAAGAGTGTGAATGCCTTTGTAAGTACTTCCATGCGAGGAGGGGAACACATCGGTCGGGTTTTGTTTGCAGAGTATAGAACTGTTAGTTTATGCGCTCTCTCACCTTCTCTGATAGAGCGACTGTTGTAGAGTGTCTCTATAGGTTTTTAGTGCTTGCGCGCTGCCGCTTAACCCCACCATATTGCCTATGATGTTCCTCTTGCGTCCTCTAAGTCCCCTGTGTGCATCAAGTACAAAGGACGACTGGTTGATGAATGCTTACACATCTTGAAGTCTTGTTAAGTACGAACCCGTACTTATTGCTGCTTTGGGATATAACCGGGCAGGTATGAAGATTGGTACGAAGAAGACGACGTTAGCGAGGTTACCTTCCGGCTTGGCTTGGGATGGACGTCATTGGTTATCTTCAGGACTCTTAGTCCAATTCGTATCTTGTCCGTACTCGGACGCACTCGACATTTCTGTATGATTCAGATCTTTGTATTGTATATTTGTATCTTGATTCGTTGGAGTCGTTGTTGTAATATATCTGCTTTTTGTGGGCTCTATTGTAATCATGTTGTAATGTTACCGCTCGTGTTAATTCCTCTGCCATCACGTGTGTGATTTGTCGTGCACGTCGTGTCGGAGAGCGTCTCTGGATCGATATCGTGCGGATTTCGATGGGACCGTTGGAATCCTCATGGTACCGGTTCTGGGGCGTCACATCCATGTGATGATTATTTGAAAATATGCAAGAATATTCTTATGTACTTCAGAAGAACGAAGGATATGATTTTATTCGCTATTGACAAATGGCTCGTTGTGTGCAATGAGATGGAAAAGGTTCCAACGCTGGATTAAATTTTAAGAGTGTGACATATTCTACAAACAAAGGAAGGCTAAGTATATTAATGTATTGTCACATCCCGGAATTTTCTAAATTTTGGAATGAAAAATAAAAATAAATTTGATGCTTGATTGTTTGAACTTGATTGAAAATTCACAAAGAATTAAAACTTTTTAAAGTTATTTAAAAGTAATTTTCAAAATGGAATTTTCATAAACCTTAGTTTCAAAAGAATTGCCAACAATACTCTATTTTGTTCGGAGTTTTTAAAACTTATAAAATCTTTTATTTGAGAAACAGTTAAAACCCTAAAAGGGCACTATAGCCACATAGATATATATGTCAAATTTTAGTTTTATAAAGTTTATATTTTTCCTAATTTTAAACTCATATTAAAGTATTTTTCATGATGAATTTAACGGTACCTTATTTGCCTTTTTTTGATTATTTTTCATCCTTCAAAAATATATTTTAAATTTCTGGATAAAAAAATAAAAAAGCGGCCAGGCTGAAACGGCCCAGCTTACCCCAGCACGGCCGCCTGGCCCACGCGCCCCACCTGACCCAGCTCATGCACGCGCTCGTGCCCAGCCCAGGCCGCACGCGCGTCTCAGCCCCGCGCTGCCGCCGCCACCCAGCTCCCCAGCGCCCCCCAAACCCTAGCCCCAGCCTATATAAGGACCCCCAGGGAGCTCCAACACGCACACCACAGGCGCCCGACGCCCCTCTATCTCTTTCCTGCGCAACAGCACACACGGAGCGTCGCTGCTACTCCCTCTCACGACGCTACATGTCTATGTTCGCGTCGCCATCTTCATCACGCACGAGATCACCACTGAGAAAATGTCGTGGCTCGACACATCGTTGTTTGCGTCACCATCTTCATCACGCACGAGATCACCATCGAGAAAACGCGGTAATAATCCTATTTCCGCTCTGTTTTATCTAGACTGTTGTACACATCTTCGTAATTTTATTTCCTTAGATCTACACCTCCGTTTAGAATAGTGGTTCTTCCGTTAAGTTTGTAATTAGAATCTCTATAACTTTCGTGTAGGAAGTTTTTCCATCCGACCAACTTGTTCGAACAACTTTTCGTACACCATTAGAACTGTAACCACTTTTGTCTAGTTTTGTAAAATCCATATCTTTAGTTCTGTACTTGGATTTCGACAAACCCTATACCGTTGGAATCAGCAAATCGCGTAGATCATTTTAGATATTTTGCGTGACAGTTTTGCCCACTTTATTTTCGTGATATTTCTTCAATCCGCAACATCGTCTATAAAATAATTATACAAACTTTTTCCGAGATATTTCTGGCGTTAAGCGTGTAATTGAATTTTCTACAACTTTCATGTAGAAAGTTCTTCCATCCGAAAAACTTCTCCTAACAACGTTTCGGACGAATTTAGACCGTGGAATGTGTAATCTTGTAAAATCAATATATTTCGATCTGGTTATCCAAATCGCGCAAAGTCTATACCCTTGAACTCATAAAAATATGAACAACATTTTGAAATGATAAAATTTGAATTTTGAACTACTACAAAATATGTGAATTTGAGCACTTTCATCATAGGTTTAATCCTATAAATATTTTCAACATAGTTCCTTTTCCAAAAATGATCCTTATGATCATACCCAACTTCCAGAACCATTTAGAAATTATTTATTATGTTCAAGGATAATGCATATCTTACCCTTGGTTGTCTAGTTCACATTACTCAAATTACAATTGAGCTATTTGAGTAAATTGTGACATATTATAATTTAGATTTTTCTTCTTACCAATGAAGTGTGAAGATACTATACACCATACCACGTAGGATTAAATTCATTTTATCCATTAGCATCTTTGACCCACATCTTTGATACCATTCACGCCTATACAACCTCATGCCATTCAACCCTTTCACTTAGTTCGAACTATTTGAATTTCAAATGAGTTATTTGAGTAATTCAATATATCACAAATCCATACCCAAACCTATGTGTAATTTATACTATTTTGAGTAATTCTTGTCACACCTATTCAATAGTATTGTTGTTGCACTATTTGTCACTTATGTGATTCAATTCACATGAGCCGTTCCAAATTCTTTTCATGCTTTTGTAAAGCATGAAGATTTTTCAATTATATCTTGGATGGTCCCTTACTTTCTAATCATGTGAATTTCCAACCAAACTCTCACAGCCATATCTTGCAAGCCAAACCTCATGCCACACCTGTGTACCATAGAGCGATTTCCGATTGTTGTCTTGTTTGATTCTGTTGTTGTTGTTGTTGTTGTTGTTGAATGGTGTGTTTATGTTGTGCTATATTTTATCTTATAGTTCGTGCGAAGAGCGACGTGTTTTGTTGAGAGAAGTGAACGATCTTCAATTACCAAAAAGGCAAGTGACATTAAAATCCTACTTATTTTAATTATGCATTAGTGTTTTCAAACTAGTATGCATGGTAGGATTTTGATTTTCAAAAGTAAAGTATTATGCTATGCTTAGCAAACCCTAGTAGTGTGTAGCTACTCCTGAACTCATTGCTAGGATGCCTTACTTTTGCTTGCAACATCAAATGCCAAGTGTTGTTCCGTTATTGGTTGGGATTGTTTGAAAATTTTAAAAAAATTAACAACCCTAATGAAATACCTGGGTGGATTGGTTGATTGGTGGGCGGCTGCTCAGGTCCACGCTCCTAGTCGTTTAGCTAGTGGGCCGAACTGGCGAATCCCTGAAAGTTCGCATATTGTAGAGTGGTCGCTTTTGACTGCACACCTGGTTTTCACCAGGGGGATCGTGTGGGGGTTTACTACCCGTAAGGGGTTTTAAGCTTGTGAGTTCTACTTGTGGTTGGCCACCCGGGATTAAAGAGATTATTATGCCATCAATGTTTTAGATAGCTTCTAGTGCAACCTTATGGTATTATGGGCTCTGCCGAGATTAATTAAGTTGTGAGGCTCAATTTGTCAGCTACGACATTTGGTTGTGGCGACGGCCAAGGGGAACGGGTCTAGCTAGTTGTTATCACCAGAATTTGACCGGATCAGAGGTGGACCGCGATTGGAGATGGGCTTGAAGAATATACATGGAAGAAATACATGAATCGGCCTTGTATACAAAGTTTGGGCTAGTTTGCCCATGTATCTGTAACATAGTAGGATGTTCCGATTATGCGGTGAAAACCCTAAATCGTAGTAGGTCGTTTTAGCTTTATCTTGATCAAGCAGGACCACCATCTGATCGTACACCTCGTACGCATCATGGGTGGATCGGCTCCTTGAGCCGATTCACAGGACAACCTGAGAGCCGATCGAGGCTCGTATATATGCCATACAGGAAACTAAGCGAGGCACATCCAACACCTTCCTGACCAGGTATAGGTCAGGTGGCACGCCCTTGCATCAGCATCGGACGTGCGTGCCGAGTCTTTGCGGGCCGTCGCTCGGAGGGACCAGGGCCAGCCGCAGTCCTGGGAGCCTCCCGGCTCTACGGTGTTGCCCGTCGCTGCTCGCCGGTGGGTTTCTGACCGCAACACATTCTGGCACGCCCGGTGGGACCATCTTCGACATCAACCGCATCGCCATCTACATCTGAGATGGCGGAAGGCACTCCAGTCAAGTACGAGGATCTGACCAAGGAGCTCAAGAAGAAGCATGACGAGGTCAAAGCGATCCTCGAAGCCGATCTCATCGGCTCTTTTCACAGAACCCGCTCACATGGCATCAGGTGGAAAGGGTTCTCACCTGAAGGCGCGCTCGATGGAGTGGACCTGTCCGCCCCGTCAGAAGAACGCACCAGGTCTCTGCGTCAGGAGATTAACTTCATGGTAGCTCATTCGCTACACCGCCATTCTGAGAGCCTGGTGAACACTTGGGAGCGTGTCGCTCTTCGCGTGATCCAGGAAATCATGAGGCATCAGTACTCTCCGTCAGGACCAGCTCTGGGGACTCACCAAGGAGAGATGCCACTCCAGTCCCGTCCACCGCTGCCGTTCGCGTTGGCAGCACCAGAAGTGCCGAGTTCATCGGCATACGTCGTCTACAAGATCGGTGGTGACCCTAGTGACTACCAATTCTTGCATGAGGCGCCTAAGGAGATCCCTCACGGATACACGTGCACATACGTGCCAGACTGCAGTAACTGGGCACTCTCGAACCAGGCTGCAACGGCAGGGACTTCCGGAACAGCAGGAGGAACTTCGGGAACAGATCTTGAGAAGCGAGACGTGGCTAGCTAAGTATGCCACTCCGACAAACCTCCAGAGCTCAGCTCTTGCAGTTGGCTCAGATTTGGAAAAGCAAGCATGGCTGGCTAAGTATGCCACCCCGGCGAATCTTCAGAGTTCGACTCCTGCAGCCAGCACCGCGGATCAAATCGGTACAATCTCGAGAGACCGAGTTCGGCATGGTGCCGAAAAGGAGGACAATCGGCTATTCCAAGCCGTACCCCAACGAGTACGAGTTGATCCCGCTACCACCCAAATATCGGCTCCCTGATTTCTCCAAGTTTAATGGATCGGATGGTTCCAGTTCCATCGAGCATGTGAGCCGATATTTGGCACAGCTGGGCACGATCTCAGCGTCAGATGAGCTGCGCGTGAGGTTCTTCGCACGAGTCCCTCACGGGATCGGCTTTCGGGTGGTACACATCACTGCCACCGAGATTCAATCCGGACTTGGAAGCGGTTGGAAGAGCGAGTTCCACATGCGGTATCACTCGGAGGCTTCCGAGGCTGGCATTGCCGATCTAGCGTAAGTACGACGAAGCGCGGGGAAACAGGTGTCGGAATATGTCCGGCGCTTCAGGACCATTAGGAACCGATGCTATTCGGCTCATGTGAGCGAAAAAGAAGCGATCGAGTTGGCGGTGGTGGGTCTCGCATCACCGATCAAGGACGTGGCCTCCCAAGCGGACTATCCTTCATCGGCGCACATGGTGCGAGGCTGTCGGCATATGAACAGCGCCACCCGGATGTGTACCGGGATAAATTCAAACGTGCGGTGGTCCTGGTTGAGGCAGATGAGGATGAAGGCTCTGCGGGAGATCAAGAGGTAGCAGTAGCTGAATGGACTCGGGGGGCAAGCCCCGTGTCCTGCAAGTGGGTTAAGCCACAAGGTCCTCCAAGAGGGTTTGACTAGAATGTGTTGCGGTCAGAAACCCACCGGCGAGCAGCGACGGGCAACACTGTAGAGCCGGGAAGCTCCCAGGACTACGGCTGGCCCTGGTCCCTCCGAGCGACGGCCCGCAAAGACTCGGCACGCACGTCCGATGCTTGATGCAAGGGCGTGCCACCGACCTATACCTGGTCGGGAAGGTGTTGGATGTGCCTCGCTTAGTTTCTGTATGGCATACACGTAAACATTAAATACGAGCCTCGATCGGCTCTCGGGTTGTCCCGTGAATCGGCTCAAGGAGCCGATCCACCCATGATGCGTACGAGGTGTACGATCGGATGGTGGTCCTGCTTGATCAAGATAAAGCTAAAACGACCTACTACGATTTAGGGTTTTCACCGCATAATCGGAACATCCTACTATATTACGGATACACGGGCAAACTAGCCCAAACTTTGTATACAAGGCCGATTCATGTATTTCTTCCATGTATATTCTTCAAGCCCATCTTCAATCGCGGCCCACCTCTGATCCGGTCAAATTCTGGTGATAACACATGCCCCCTGGTTTTGGAAATGTCAATTCCAAAATCACTCTGCTTTTTTTCTTCGTCGGGTCATGTCGTGGCAGAGCAGAACCGTCGCAGTATCCTTCATCATGATGCCTTGCCTCTTCCACTTCTCCGCGCGACCTGGCAATTTTTTTTTATTTTCTGCTGGGCACCACTTCCTCGGAAACTGCTGTGGCATTGAATCTCCACTATATCCCCTTTTATTTATCTGTGCCGAACGGTTTGCCGCTTCATCCCCTTGCTCTGTTCTGTCCATCAGCACCCAAAAAAAACCTCTTTCCCTGTAGCAATGTCTTCCTCTTCCTCTATCTCCTCAGGCCTCTCCCTCCAATCTTCCTCCTCGAGCGAGCAGGAGTGGAACTTCGACCACATACCAGATGGCCCACCCGAAGCACTCGTCGGGTCGAAGGTGACTTACCTCTCGACCGATGGGGAGGACGACCTCGAGTTCCCCATCGAAGGGGAGCTGAAGAGCGAGAGTGAAGACGACCTCCACTCCTGGGCGAACCCCACCTCCTCCGACAAGGAGGAGGAAGAAGAAGAAGTAGAGGAGGAAGAGGAGGAGGATGATTCCTCCTCCTCCGCCGGGTATCCGCCGGCGAAGCGCTCCCGCGCGTGGGCGGACAGCGAGGACGATGACGAGGAAGGAGAGAAAGAGGAGGAGGATGATTCCTCCTCTTCCGCTGGGTATCCGCCGGCAAAGCGCTTCCGCGCTTGGGCGGACAACGAGGATGATGATGATGACGAGGAAGAAGAGGCTCCGGCCGAGGGCTGGGGCAGCAGCGACGAGGAATTCTTTGGAAGTAGCGCCGACGGCAGCTCCGATGCCGACGATGAGGCCAGCGAGGATTAGCCATGTAGGATTAGTAGTTCCTGAGCAATCGGCTCTTCTTTTGTTCTTCCTTTCTTGAGCAATCGGCTCTTCATTGTAAAAATCCTCTCTTATTAATGAAGACATTTCTCAGCTGATTCTGTCCCTTTTCCAACTTTCCGGTTAAAGTGAGTCAACACATTAAGAGCCGATGGCAGAGCATCGGCCCTCGCCATAAAACGCAAGCAAGGCCAACTCTATCGTCTTTTCAAATGGTAACCCGCGACTTACCTGAAAGAGCAAAACTCAAATCCCCAAATCGCCGTTTGAACGAGATCAAACCCACGGCCACATGAACCTCGGATGTCAACCGCGCAGGTTCGTAACTGCAAGGGACTCAAAGCAACCTCATCCAACGCCCATGCTATGGTCTTAGTCCTGAAGGTGATCCTTAACCACTCCTTATTGTTCGAACATAGTGTCTTGCTTTATCTTTTGCATCAACAGGAACGGCCCTGACCGTGTAGATGATGATGGCTTTCCCTTTCCAATTCCTTTCAGCAGCTCTAGTGGTCTTCTCTTGCAACAACTCACCACCTTGGAAGAGGGTTATGATGGCGGGCTAGCCGATGAAACCCCAATCGACTTCTAAAAGCAGAGCATTCACCAAATCAGCTGCCCCCCGAGCCTCGGCTCAAGGCGAGAACGGCGTGAGGACACACGATTCGGACAAATGGACCTATGCTCGCGCAAACTCGAGAAAACCACCACACGAGCCAGCCAAACTTGCCACCATCGATCACCTTTTCTTCCGTTGAAAGCCGATATCGTAAACGAAACATCAACGGCTTAATGAGCGAGAGGGTTGGAAGTCCCAAAAGAAGGCTCCGGCGAGATCCTGTGTAATTGTGCTAGAGTCGATGGCTGTGCATCGGCTGTTCCTTAGCTCTAAAGTTGATGTCCGTGCATCGGCTGTACATCGTGAATTTTTTTTTACTGGCCGATTTTTCTATCGGCCCCCAATATTTCGTTGCACATGCATCGCACATGTTCATCTGATTAGGTGCCCCCCGAGCCGATTCTGCCAGGTAACCGCTGATATCGGCTCTGTGGTTAGCCAAGGCACTATATGTGAACGTCGGCTCTGTTAGGACCAGTGTTGACTTCTTCCAACTCATCAGCCGACGTAAACCCATTGCCCATTGGATCGACGTTGAACCTAGGCAGAATGCATGGCGAAGATAATTTTGGCCGATTGCTGGAATCGGCCTCCATGTTGATTGAATTGCTCAATGAAGGTTTTGCAATGTTCCTCCATAGATCCTTGGGGCCGATCACATGGATCGGCATCGCCACGTTTGTCCATAGATGTTGCTCTTGTTACACGGTCAGGCCGGTGGATAAAACCAGCCTAACCCCGTCCTTTGTCACGTCGATGCGCTCGCAATCGTCCAAATTGATGCCCGAGAGTGGCTCTTGGCCCGATGTCTCCCAAACGTTCATGCCGCCCGTTGAAATCTCTGGCTGAATCATCCGCGTGGACGACTTCCACTTCATCTCCATCCCACCGTATTAGGCATTGGTGCATCGTGGATGGAATGCAACGATTGGCGTGGATCCAATCTCTCCCTAGTAGGACAAGCATAGGTGCTCTTGCTCGTCGACAATAAAGAACGTCGTAGGGACGGTTTTCCTTCCTACGGTCGGATCCACGTTCGTAACACCTTGTGCGTCGGATGCTTGGTCGTTGAAATCGCTCGTTGTCACATTGGTCTTGATCGGATCCGAGCCGGAGCGTCCCAACCGACGTAGCATGGAGTATGGCATAATGTTGACTGCCGCTCCGGTGTCCACCAAGCATCTTGTTGATAGGCTGCCCATTGATGTAGCCTCGCAAGTACAGGGCCTTCAGATGCCTGTAGCTTCTTTCTCGTGGCTTCTCAAAGATAACCGGCCGTGGGCCGATCAATAGTTATGCCACAGTGTGCTTCATCTAATCCCTGGAGCACTAAACTCCGTTGGAAGGATGAACACCATTTTTGTGCCAGCCGATGTCTCATCATCGGCTTTCTTTGTGCGGGCGCCACTCTTTCCTTTGTGGCCGACCTTCTTCGTCCAGGGTTCGCTGAATTTTAGCGGCCGGATCGAGGTCGCGCCTTCCTCAACGTGTGCGGGTATAACCTTTCGGCTTCCTCCAAACCACGTAGCCGCCGAACCCTACGCTTTTGGGAACGGCTCGAGCCCATCAGGGCACCACCTTGGCCGATGATACTTATCTTCTTCTTCATCATCGTCCTCTAGTTCCTCGAGATCTTCTACCCGAGAGGACCCAGCGTGTTTGTTCTGAGGCGGGAGAGGCCCTAGACGTTTGAACACGGACACGTTAGCTGCATCCTTCTTCTTTTGTCTACACTCTGGACAGTTGCCGATTGTAGGCAATCGGCTCATTCCTGAATCCCAGCAGTGTCTGAAGAAGGGGCAGTCCCGAGTGCCTATCCACGTCGTCTTGCTCTCTCGACTTTTCCTTGGCGTGGCGCTCATATCTCTCCTCGTCGCGGTCATGCCGACGATGTCTCCCGGCGTCCCTAGCGCGACGATCTCTTTCATCATCGTCGTTGTATCGTCGGCGTTGGTCATATTGACTCACATACTTGTTGAAGAGGTGATCAGAGAGAGGTCGCTGATATCTTACGTTCCTCACTTCTCCCTCTGTGATGTAGCGCTTGCCATCGTGACGGAGCCGATCGCGTGGAACGGCTTCCTCTGTGTCCTTGCTATGAGAGTAGCTGTCCTCGTCTCCGTCCTTACCGCAGTGGTGCCCAGGTCCTACCATGTTGATACGCGAACGAGAATCCTGGCTGGCACCCTCCGTGGTAAGTGCACTCCACCATGTTAACGGCGGGGAAGGGGTGTGTGTCGACCTTCATGGCGTATCGGGCTGAAAATTAGACGCCCTTGTTCTATCGCCATTTGGACCTGCCGACGCCACACCTGCGAGTCGTTGGTGGCGTGGGTGAACGTGTTATGCCACTTGCGTATGGCTTCCCGTTCAGCCTCCCGCGCCGTGGGGATCTTGTGGCCTTCGGGTACCTTTAGCTACGTTTCTCCTTAAGCAAGAGGTCGAAAATTTGCTCAGCCTAGTATGGTTGCTCTCTCCTTCTGAAAGATCTTGTCTCATTCTTCTCTTGGGAAGGGTGGATCATCAGGTGAAAGTGCACAACCTCTCGAGAGTTAAACCTAAGATCTTAGGTTTGTGTCCCCGGTTATGGACAATTTGAGCTTCCTAGGCAAGGAATGTGCGGAAGAATCTCATCACCTTTTCCGAATGTATTTAAAATTTGTATCAAC